>NC_141005.1:67496664-67966578 GCF_052327205.1 Somniosus microcephalus | reverse complement strand
TGGCGGCGACTCACCTCGGTTCAGAAGGATAAGGCCCGCCCACACACGCACCGATTGGTCGACCGTCAGGTCACCGAAGCATAGGATTGGTCAATCGTCCCGTCACTCGACTCTAGGAGGGCCCGCCCACATGCGCCCGCCACGCAGTGATTGGTCGACCGTCGGGTCGCTCGACCGTACGATTGGTCGACCTCGACGTCACTCAATGCTAATGAGCAGATAATGAGCGGAATTTTGAACGTTTTTTGGATACCGCGGGCACAATTTTTGTCTCACCGAAACGTAAATACACTTACGACCGTTCTGGAATCGTAAGCTTTCTTTTGATGTAACACACGTGTAGGTACGCTCTGTAACTTTTGATTGTATAGCCGGACAGAGAGACAGAAAGACAGACAGAGAGACATACCGTTTTATTATATATATATAGATAACAACAGAAAATGCTGGAAATACTCAGCAGGCCAGGCAGCATCTGTGGAGAGAGAAACAGAGTTAACGTTTCAGGTCTGGGACCCTTCATCAGAAGCAATTATATATATTTGTTAAAGAGTTCATTCATTCAGAGTTTGTAAACATTTCTTTCTCCTCTGCTTTTGTGCACTTCGAGAAATAAATAGAGTTGCCAGCAAAAGGCAGCGGAGAACAATCCTGCCCCCCACACTGCAGTTTGATTTCAGCTGGTAATTTTCGCACAGGACACTGAGTTGTTCTCCGCCGGTTCGCAGTTGGGACAAAGCAATTGGTTCAGAGTCCCTGGTCCAGCGGGGAGGGGGAGGAAATCAGCCGAGACTCCGACTCATAACTGCTGTCCAGTGAGCTCTGCTGCAAAGTTTGAGTTCGTGTACTCTTTTGGGTAAGAACACTGTAAATTAACAAAAATACATTAAAGGAAACTTAATCAATTAAATTAAAATTCTATTACCGGTGGTGGTGATGCACTCCAGTCCCCGTGGCGCCCACCAGTCGCGGGAGGCCTCGAGCGTGCCGGCAGACACCGAGTGCTCCGTCTCCAGGGCCACCCGGGCGCGAACATGGCCATGGAAGAGAGGCGGGGCAGTCAGGCCAAACAGCCCCCTCAACCGCCCGCTGCCTGAACCAGTTGATGCCCACTTTGGCCAGGCCCAGGAGCAGTCCCACGAGGAGGTCCTCCGATCTGCCCGCTCCACTCCGCACCGGGTGACCGAAGATCAGGAGCGTCGGACTGAAGTGCAGCCAGAAATCGAGGAGCAGCCCCCTCAAATAGCGAAAGAGGGGCTGCAACCTCTCACAATCCATATAAACATGGAACACAGACTCCTCCAGGCCACAGGAAAGGCAGGCGGCCTGGGAGTCTGTGTACCTGTTTAAAACCTTATTGCACAGGACTGCTCTGTGCAACACCCTCCAGGCCAAGTCCCCAATAGATAAAGGAAGGACTCCCGTGTAGAGCACCCTCCAATGGGGACTTGAGTATGTGTGTACTTTTTTGATGGGGTGGATAAACGAATTATCTGTAAATTAATAAAACTTTAAATAAAACTTAACAAATTAAATTAAAATTTGGTTGGCCGGGGTGATGATGCACTCCAGTCCCCGCAGCGCCCACCGGTCGCGGAAGGCCTCAAACGTGCCGGCGGACACCGCATGCTCCATCTCCAGGGCCACCCGGGCATGAACATGGCCGCGGAAGAGAGGCAGGCAATCGGGCCGAATGGCCCCCTTGACCGCCCGCTGCCTGGACCAATTGATGGCTTTTTTGGCCGGGCCCAGGAGCAGTCCTACGAGGAGGTCCTCCGATCTGCCCGCTCCCCTCTGCACCGGGTGACCAAAGATCAGGAGCGTGGGACTGAAGTGCAGCCAAAAATCGAGGAGCAGCCCCTTCAAGTAGTGAAAGAGGGGCTGCAACCTCTCACATTCCGTGTAAACGTGAAACACGGACTCCTCCAGGCCGCAGAAAAGGCAGGCGGCCTGGGAGTCCGCGAACCTGCTTGAAACCTTATTGCACGGGACTGCTCGTGCAACACCCTCCAGGCCAAGTCCCCAATAGATAAAGGGAGGACTCCCGCGTAGAGCGCCCTCCATTGGGGACTTGAGTTTGTGTGTAGCGAGAGGGGGAAAATGGAACTTGCATTTATATAGTGCCTTTCACAACCTCAGGATGTCCCAAAGCGCTTTACAGCCAATGAAGTACTTTTGGAGTGTAGTCACTGTTGTAATGTAGGAAACGTGGCAGCCAATTTACACACAGCATGAACAGCAATGTGATAATGACCAGATAATCTGTTTATGATGTTGATTGAGGGATAAATATTGGCCAGGACACTGGGGATAACTCCCCTGATCTTCTTCAAGATAGTGCCATGGGATCTTTTACGTCTACCTGGGAGGGCAGACGGGGCTTCGGTTTAACGTCTCATCCGAAAGACGGCCTCTCCAACAGTGCAGCACTCCCTCAGCACTGCACTGATGAAAACAGTGATTGAGGGCAGAATCGGGCCTAGCTCCGATGTCCCTCATGGTGGAACAGCCTGCTGAAACTCACTGTACAGGCTCACAAAAGAAGATTGACTACCTGGGTGAGGCTCTGGACTGCTCCTCGGCCTTGGGAAACCGCACTTCAGCAAAGGTTAGTGCCATCAGGAGAGGAGGCAAGAAAAAATTGTTTTACTTACTTACAACACAAGCAACCCCCTACCCTTGCCAATGACATAGAATGTACAGCACAGGGACAGACCATTCTCCGGTGTTAATGTTGCACACAAGCCTCCTCCCACCCCTCTTCATCTAATTAACATATCCTTCTATTCCCTTCTCCTGGTTATCTAGCTTCCCCTTAACTGCATCTATGTTATTCGCCTCAACCACTCCCTGTGGTAGCGAGTTCCACACACTCACCACTCTCTGGGTAAAGAAGTTTCTCCTGAATTCCCTATTGGATTTATTAGTGACTGTCTTATATTGATGGCCCCTAGTTTTTGTCTCTTTCCCCCACCGCTCCCCCCTGCCTCCTCCCCCAGTGGAAACATCTTCTCTATCAAACCCTTTCATAATCTTAAAGACCTCTATCAGATCACCCCTCAGCCTTCAGCCTTGGAAGCCCAGAAATTCAGGCCTATTTGTGCTTTTTAAAAATTAATTTCTTAGCTTGTTTGCTTAAATGTTTTGGGCTTGGGGGTTAGCAAGTGGCTATTTCTAGCGCCGTTGCCTTATTGGTAGTTAAATCCTACATCAGAACACCAAGATCTGTTAGTATTGACAACTTAAAATCTACACAAATTGATGGAAATACAGATTTAGGCCTAGAAATTCAGTGGGCTGCGCCACCCGTTAGCACCTTAAGAGGGCGCTAAGTGGGTCACAAGCCACTGGCCACGCCTCCCGCTAAATTCAGCGGGACGCTAGTGGTGGCGCTAGCCGTTAGCGCTGCGCTGCTACCGATGACGTCATCGGTGTGCGCAGCGCCCCGCTGACGCCCCGGCTGCGATATTTAGAAGCGCCCCCTGATTTACCGCCTGACGCTATGCGCGACCGGTTCAGGGGGGCCTTCCTGCGGCGGTAGAGGCGCAAATTAAAGGAGAGGTGCGGGGCGGCCATTTTTGTTGCTGGCCGCCTCTCCGCGCTGCCGTCCCCGGCCTCCTGAACACCGCCCCCCCGCGGAGTGCCGGCTGCGTTCCAAGAGCCCGGCACTTCTCCTCAGTGCCGGGCTCTTTTCCCGGCACTCACGATCCTCGGGGGCCCAGCTGGGCCCCAGATTGCGGTGAACAAGGCCCCTCCCCTTTAAGGAGGGGAGGAAGGCCTGCAGTACCGCAGCGCGACGTGCCGCAGCGTGTGGTGCTGCGGCACGTTGCGCAGCGATATTCAGTCGCAGTGCCCCAAGAGGGATGCGGGGCGCCTCCAGTAGCGCCGCGCTTCCCTCTGGGGCGCTCCAACTGAATTTTCGGCGGGCGGCCGCGAATGCTTCCGGGGCACTACTTTTAGCGCCCTGGCGAGGCTGGCGCCCCAAACGGAGCTATAGTGAATTTCTAGGCCTTAAACTTTAAATGTGGCCCCCAAGGCTTTATGGTTTGCAACCCACAAAGCCAAAAGCTGACAGTGCCCTGTGTTAGGCCACCTCACATATCAGACAGAAGAGACCTTTTATCGCCCCAAAGCCGGATCTGAATCCTTATCCCTTAGGTTTCGGAGGAATCCCCATTGCTGTCTGCACTGACATCAACACTCATGGACTTCCCAGAACTGTGACCATGAGAAGGAACCTGGGCTGATCCTTTCCTTCGCCAGCCTGAGGATGTAGAGACAAACTTTAGCTGCTCCTGCTGTGACAGCAGCTGAGAGGAGCTAATGCAGCACAGACTGAGAGCTCAGCACTGTGCGGGCAGTGCCTTGACCCACCGGGCCACCCACAACCATCTATTTGTGGAAATGTATTTATTCTTTTTATGTCAATGATGTAGTTTTTATCTCCAGATCCCACCGTGACCTGCCCCCTTACTCCTCCGGCACTTTTGAGCACCTCACACTCCATCACCCCAACCTCAAAACTTCTCAAAGTCTGACGATTTCCTTGCTGGGCAGCGCAGACACGATGGGCCGAAGGGCCTCTTTCTGTGCTGTAAAACTCTATGACTCTATGAAAACTCTTCCTTACTCTCCTCACTTAACCTCTGCACCAAGCGATTCTCCATCCTTGATTATTTTAACCTGTACCTAAACTCTCTCTTCTCTCTTCCCACCCCCCACTTTGATTTCGACACCCTCCTTCACCCTGTACTTGCCCCCCCACCCCACCCCACCCCACCCACACACATCCATAGCCAGCCCTTTGATCTTGCCATCTCTGACCATTTCATTATCTTGCCCATCCTAAGTCATTCACCCTTGCCCTCTGCCACTGAAAACTACCTTGAGCTCCTCCATAGACTCTTCTCTAACTCAAAACTCTTAACTCCTCTGGCCCTGCACCCATCACTATATCGCCCCCTTTGTTGACCTGCTACACAACTGTCTTGTCTCTGCCATCAACACCCTTCCGCCCACCAGATCCTTCGTAGTTTCCAATCCAGTCTCCCTGGTCTAACATCCATCTTCATGACTTCAAATCCAAGGGTTGCTGGCAGACAATTCTTCTTCTTAGGCAGTCCCTTGGAACCGAGGATGACTTGCTTCCACATTAAAAATGAGTTCTCAGCTGACTGACGAGTCCCGTGCAGGATCTACAGTTTCTGTCACAGGTGGGGCAGACGGTGGTTGAAGGGGCGGGTGGGTGGGGTGCTTGGGTTGACGTGCGCTCCTGTTTGCGCTTGGCTTCCGCTTGCTCCCGGCAAAGAGACTCGAGGTGTTCAGCACCTTCCCGGATGCTTCTCCTCCACTTTGTGCAGCCTTGGGCCAGGGATTCCCAGGTGTCGGTGGGGATGTTACACTTTTTCAAGGAGGCTTTGAGGGTATCCTTGAAGCGTTTCCTCTGTCCACCTGGGGCTCTCTTGCCGTGTTGGCGCTCCGAGTAGAGCGTTTGTTTTGGGAGTCTCGTATCGGGCATGCGGATGATGTGGCCCGTCCATCGGAGCTGCTTGCAGACAATGATATGCTACTGGCCTGGTCGTGTACCGTTCAATTTAGCCTGGCCACCTCAAGCACTATCACCTTGCCCTCTCTGTTGCCAAACATTCCTGCTATTGCAGGATCACACTGGTTGATTAGGGCAACCTCAAACTTCTCCTGCGCAACAAACTACCTCCCACCCCTGCCCTCATCCAGGCGCACTCTGCTACCGGATGCAAAGATGTCTGAAACTTGAACCACCTGCTCAGCTGCTGAAGACTTCTGCTGCCCAACTACCTAACCTGCCCCAAGCCCCACCAGGCCTCTCTCGCCTCCAGCTTTGACCCCAGCAGCTTCTCCTCTATCTCTCCCCTCCACAGCTTTCATCAGATTCAGCACCATGAGACCCACTACGTGGTCCTTTAACCTCCCTCCCAACCCAGGTCCTGACCACTCAGCTATTTCTCCTTGGACCAGTGCTCACTGACATTGTAAACCACTTCCTACCCTTCGGTATTCTTCCCCTTGACTTCAACATTGGCATTATCACTCCCTCCTTAAAAAGCCCACCCTTGATCCTTCCATGCTTACCAACTAGCGCCCATTTCCAACCTCCTATTCATGTAAAATTGCCACCGAGCTTTGCATACCTCTCCCGCCATCCCTATTCAAATCCCTTCAGCCTTTAAAAGTTTTAATTAATTCTGGAGATGTGGGCATTGCTGGCAAGGCCTGCATTTATTGCCCATCCCTAGTTGCTCTGTATACAACAGAGTAGCTAGACTTGTGTCACATGTAGCCCAGACCGGGTAAGGACGGCAGGTTTCCTTCCCTGTAGGACATTAGGTGAACCAGTTCGCTTTTTATGAAAATCCAATAGCTTCGTGGTCATTATTTTACTGATTCCAGCTTTTTATTTCTAGATTTAAAAAAAAACTTAATTCAAATTCTCAATATACCATGATGGGATTTGAACTCGCATTCTCTGGACTTTAGTCCAGGCGTCTGAATTCAAAGTCTAGTCTAGATGAGAAATAGGAGGGGGCCAAGAACAGATCCTCGGGGATTCCGGAGCTCACTGTACGGGGAGCGAGAAGAGAAGCCATTGTGCAGACGATCAGCTGCAGGGCCAGAGAAATGGTGTAAATGGCCGTTTGTCTGGGGTTTCTGCCGATCGTCCGCTGAAGTTACAGCGGGAGAACGGGAGAAGTCCCGCGGAAATACTGGGCGTCAGTGTGCTTATGGATGCTGTAGACCACCTGGGAGTATGAGGAAGATGTTGGGAAAGAGCCTGAACTATAATGTCAGTGATTTTTCAAAAATTTGTTACTGGGATGTGGGCGTCGCTGGCAAGGCCAGCATTTATTGCCCAACCCTAATTGCACCACTGCAGTCCGTGTGGTGAAGGTACTCCCACAGTGCTGTTAGGGAGGGAGTTCCAGGATTTTGACCCAGCGACGGTGTGTAACTTGGAGGGGAACTTGGAGGTGGTGGTGTTCCCAAGCGCCTGCTGCCCTTGTCCTTCTTGATGGTTGAGGTAGTGGGTTTGGGAGGTGCTGTCGAAGAAGCCTTGGCGAGTTGTTGCAGTGCATCTTATAGATGGTACACACTGCAGCCACGGTACGCCGGTGGTGGAGGGAGTGAATGTTAAGTGGTGGATGGGGTGCCAATCAAGCGGGCTGCTTTGTCCTGGATGGTGTCGAGCTTCTTGAGTGTTGTTGGAGCCGCACTCATCCAGGCAAGTGGAGAGTATTCCATCACACTCCTTACTTGTGCCTTGTAGGTGGTAGAAAGGCTTTTGGGAGTCAGGAGGTGAGACACTTGCCACAGAATACCCAGCCTCTGGCCTGCTCTTGTTGCCACAGTATTTATGTGGCTGGTCCAGTTAAGTTTCTGGTCAATGGTGACCCCAAGATATTGATGGTGGGGGATTCGGCGATAGTAATGCCATTGAATGTCAAGGGGAGTTGGTTAGACTCTTGCTTGTTGGAGATAGTCATTGCCTGGCGCTTTTGTGGTGCGAATGTTACTGGTCACTTATCAGCCCAAGCCTGAATGTCATCCAGGTCTTGCTGCATTCGGGCATGGACTGCTTCATCATCTGAGGAGTTGTGAATGACACTGAACACGGTGCAGTCATCAGCGAAGATCTTCACTTCTGACCTTATGATGGAAGGAAGGTCATTGATGAAGCAGCTGAAGATGGTTGGGCCTAGGACACTGCCCTGAGGAACTCCTGCAGCGAAGTCCTGGGGCTGAGATGATTGATCTCCAACAACCACAACCATCTTCCTTTGTGCTAGGTATGACTCCAACCAGCGGAGAGTTTTCCCCCTGATTCCCATTGACTTCAGTTTCACTAGGGCTCCTTGATGCCACATTCGGTGAAATGCTGCCTTGATGTCAAGGACAGTCACTCTCTCCTTGCCTTGTCTTTTGCTTTACCTCCCCAGCACCATCCCGGATGCCATAATGGTCGCTGTGCTGTCTCACTGTCTGTCTGAGATCAATCATAGAGAAGCCAAAACCTCCTCCAGCTAAACATAGGCAAGACAGAAACCATCCTGTTTGGTTCTTGCCAAAAGTTTTTCACCCTCTCCTCACCCCTCCCCTCCGATTTCATTCCCCTTCCCAGGCTGAACTTGACAGGACACAACCTCTGTGTTCTGCTTCACTCGGAGCTGAGGTTACAACTGCGAAGCCAGTCCATCATTAACAGTGCTTCATTCCAGTTCGGAAACTTTGCCCGCCTCTGTCTCTACTTCACCCCCACTGAAACCCTCATCCATGGTTTTATCCAGTCCAGCCGGCCTCCCAAGCTCCACCCTGCACATACTGCAACTCATTTAGAACTTGGCCTCCCCACATGCTATCCCAGACTCTCCCATCATCGCAGCCCCTTGGCAATTTCCATTGACTCCGTATGCGCCAGTGCCCCCACCCTCATTCAAAAATCTTTTTTTTAGGATTTTGCCCCTTCCTACTTCTGCAACCTCCCAAACCCTACAATCCTCTGAGTCGCCTTTGCTCCGCAATCCATAACACAGCATTCAGCCATCACTGCCTAAAACCGAGCTACATCTCTCCTCACCTTCAAACACCTTCTCAAAACTTACCTCTTCGACCATGTCTTCGGGTCTTCTAACCTTCTCCTGCTGTGATCCAAGCACCCTAGGGATGTTTTGTATTATCTAAGTGTAACTTCTTGTGTTCATTTCCTGGATTGTCTCACCACAAGGGGCTTGCTCCGTCCCGTTTGAGCAGTCTTTCAAGACATGGAATCAGATAACGGCTGTGGCAGTCAATCTATTTTCATGTTGACCAACACACCTGCAAGAGGATGACAAATGGCCAAGAAGAATAGGGGACAACACTATCCGAATCGCTTAATTTCATCCATGGCAGATGATGGTGGTGATTCAGAGGAACTCCCAATACTACAGCAGGAGCTCGAGACTCCAGCATCCAATGAATGAAGAGTGACTACAGTCAACGCCTCATGAGTTTAATTAAGACACTAACTATATAGCCAACTATCTGGTCAAGAACAGGCTACGGGTAGAATCTCCTTGGAACATACCTGTGCAGTTACCTCCTAATTTACTAGTCTGTGGTTTTATTAACTCAATAACAGAGTAACATTTGGACATGTTGCTTTACCACAGGTTATTGTATCATAGAATGGTTACAGCACAGAAGGAGGCCATTTGGCATGTCAAGCCTATGCCGGCTCTCTGCAAGAGCACTTCAGCTAGTCCCACTCCTCCAAATGCAGAGTTGTAGATGCAGAGTTGTGCTGTGAATGCAAGTTGGATACTTAACTCCTGAAGGGGTGCTGATCTGTCAGCCAAGTAAGTTATTCCATAGTGAAAATGACATTGCATTTAGGAGTAATCTGCATGGGACAGAGTCAACAGTGTTATGAAAGGGAAATCATGGTTGACAAATCTATTAGAGTTTTTTGAGGGTGTAACTAGCAGGGTCGATAAGGGGAAACCAGTAGAGGTAGTATATTTGGATTTTCAGAAGGCATTCAATAAGGTTGGGGCTCCTGGGATTGGGGATAATATATTATGGATTGCGGATTGGTTAACTGTCGGAAAACAGAGTAAGAATAAACAGGTCATTTTTGGGATGGTAGGGTGTAACTAGTGGAGTGCCGCAAGGATCAGTGCTTGGGCCTCAGCTATTTACAATCTATATCAATGACTTAGATGAGGTGATCGAGTGTAATATAAAGCTAGATGGGAAAGGAAGCTGTGAGGAGGTCGCAAAGAGGCTGCAAAGGGATATAGACCGTGATTGGGCAAGGTGGCAGATGGAGTATAATGTGGGGAAATGTGAAATTATCCACTTTGGTAGGAAGAATGGAAAAGCAGAATATTTTTTAAAAGGTAAGAGACTAGTAAATGTTGGTAGGCTGAGGGATTTAAGGGTCCTTGTACACAAATCACAGCAAGTTAACATGCAGGTACAGCAAGCAATTAGGAAGGCAAATGGAGTGTTAGCCTTTATTGCAAGGGGGTTGGAGTTTAACAGTACGTCTTGCTGCAATTATATCGGGCTTTGGTGCGACCACACCTGGAGTACTGTGTACAGATTTGGCCTCTTACCGAGGGAAGGATATACTTGCCCTAGAGGAGGTGCAATGAAGGTTCACTAGATTGATTCCTGGGATGAGAGAGTTGTCCTTTGAGTAGAGATTGAGTAGAATGGGCCTATATTCCCTGGAGTTTAGAAGAATGAGAGGTGATCTCATTGAAGCATATAAAATTCTGAGGGGTTGTTTCCCCTGGCTGGAGAGTCTAGAACTAGGGGTCACAGTCTCAGAATAAGGGGTCGGCCATTTAGGACTGAGATGAGGAGGAATTTCTTCACTCAGAGGGTGGTGAATCTTTGAAATTCTCTGCCCCAGAGGGCTGTGGAGGCTCAGTCGTTGAGTATATTCAAGACAGAGATCGATAGATTTTTGGGCACTAAGGGAATCAAGGGATATGGGGAAAGGGCGGGAAAGTGGAGTTGAGGTAGAAGTTCAGCCATGATCTTATTGAATGGCGGAGCAGGCTCGATGGGTCGTATGGTCGACTCCTGCTCCTATTTCTTATGTTTTTATGTCCCTGCCACTGAGTCTGACTATAATGGAATGGGGGGAGGGGATTGGAGGCGGAGCTGAAAAGAAAGAACTTGCATTTATATAGCGCCTTTCACGACCTCAGGATGTCTCAATGCGCTTTACAGCCAATAAAATATTTTTAAGCTATAGTCACTGTTGTAATGTAGGAAACGTGACAGATAATTTGTGCACAGCAAGCTCCCATAAATAGCAATTATGATATATGATGAGATAATCTATTTTAGTGGTGTTGGTTGAGAGAAAAATATTGGCCAGGACACTGGGGAGATCTCCCTTGCTATTCAAAATAGTACCATGGGATCTTTTGTTTCCACCTGAGGGGGCAGACAGGGCTTTGGTTTAACGTCTCATCCGAAAGACGGCACCTCTGACAATACTGCACTGGAGTGTCAACCTGGATATTATGTTCAAGTCTCTGGAGTGGGGCTTGAACCCACGACCTTCTGCTACAGTTTAGAAGTCCTGAGAGTAGGACTAGGAGGTGCCCCAGAACGTGTCAGCTGTGGCTCAGTGGGTAGCACTCTCGCCTCTGAGTCAGAAGGTTGTGGGTTCAAGGCCCACTCCAGGGACTGTGAGCACAGAAATCTAGGCTGACACTCCAGTGCAGTGCTGAGGGAGTGCTGCACTGTCGGAGGTGCAGTCTTTCAGATGAGACGTTAAACCGAGGCCCCATCTGTTCTCCCAGGTGGATGTAAAAGATTCCATGGCACTATTTTGAAGAAGAGTGGGGGATTTATCCCCGGTGTTCTGGACAATATTTCTCCCTCAACCAACATAACAAAAACAGATTATCTGGTCATTATCACATTGCTGTTTGTGGGAGCTTGCTGTGCGTGGGTTGGCTGCTGTGTTTCCCACATTACAGCAGTGACTACACTTCAAAAAGTACTTCGTTGGCTGTAAAGTGCTTTGAGAGGTCCGGTGGTCGTGAAAGGCGCTATATAAATGCACGTTTTTTTCCCCCTTTTTTCTGACTCAGGCGAGAGTGCTGCACACTGAACCACGGCTGTCACATTCTGAGGCACCTCCTGCTCAGGACTTATGAACTGTTGCCGAAGGTGCGGGTCTTTTTACACTCTGTTTTCTCCCCTTCATCTCCTCTCTGAAGGCGCTGACTTGGGGTCCGCTTCCACAAGTGTGTCCGCTTGACCCAAGTGGCCATCCTCTATGTTTGAGTCTAGATGGAGAGTGTTGGCAGGCTTCTTGACCACAAGAGGGCACTGTAGCCAAGCATAATGGGAGTCAAGGGTTATGGGGAAAGTGGGGTTGAGGCCAAGATCAGATCAGCCTCGATCTGATTGAATGGCGGAGCAGGCTCGAGGGGCCGAATGGCCGACTCCTGCTCCTATTTCTTATGTTCTTATAATCCTGTCCACATAGACACACTTCCCAGCAGGATTCAGTGGAGGGCAGTCAGGAGCAAGAACCCTGGCTTGTGTTGTTCCTCGCTAGCCCAGGGACACCGACAGCAATGATAGCATCACAAATGCTGCCCCAGCTAAGATCAGCTGACAGCACAGACTTGGGATTGAACCTGGATCTTCCTGCTCTGTATGACTGCTTTCCACACTGGGCAGTGCATTTATCAACGGAACCATGAAAACAACCTTTTGCTTCTTTCTTTAATAAAGAGCCCATCCAAAACTCTCTTGTCCATATCCTAACTTGCACCCACCCCTGTTCACCCAATCCTGTTCACCCACCCCTGTTCACCCAATCCTGTTCACCCACCCCTGTACTCACTGACCTACGTTGGCTCCAGCGCCTCGATTTTAAAATTCTAATTTGTTCAACTCCCTCCATGGCCTCACCCCTCCCTATCTCTGTAACTTCCTCCAGCCCTACAACCCTCCGCAAACTCTGCGTTCCTTGAACTCTGGCCTCTTGTGCATCCCTCACTTCCTTCGCCCCCTCCATTGTAGGCGGTGCCTTCGGCTGTGTCGGCCTGAAATTCTGGAATGCCCTCCGCAAACCTCTTCACCTAATGTCTCCTACTTTGGCTCGGTGTCAATTTTCGTCTGATAACGCTCCCGTGAAGCGCCATGGGACGTTTTACTATGTTAAAGGCGCTATATAAATGCAAGTTGTTAACAATTGGACCCTTAAGGAGGACCCTGGATGGCATGTTGGGATTGTACTGCTGGCTGAATGGAAGTCACTGACAGCTGGTTACACACTTGTGTTGGAAAGCACTATGGGGTATGGGGAGAGGAAGAGAAATGGAGGCAGATAGTTGTGAGAAAAAGAAAATACTGCAGATGCTGGAAATCTGAAATAAAAACAGAAAATGCTGGAGAAACTCAGCAGGTCAGGCAGCATCTGTGAAGAGAGAAACAGAGTTAACGTTTCAGGTCGATGACCTTTCGTCAGAACTGGAAAAAAGCAGGAAATGGAACAGATTTTAAAGCAAGCTATGAGTCTAGGCCAATGGATGGCTGTCGGTTCAGAATGACTAATAGGTGTATCTCTCCCATTAAGGGGAAACAGCAGCAAGTTCTATCTCCACTGTACTAGAGAACAGCTAAAAATGAAACCTTTCTGGTTTAGAGGTTGTCCACACAGCGAGTCACCGCTGATTGAGGATAGGAGCAGGGTGTAGGCCAGATCAGAAACCCACTGCTCTCATGTGATTCCTGGTGACCAGTTATAGAGGTATCCCCTCAAATCGGAAAAGGGAGAAATGATTATTATTTAAAAATCTGGTCAAGCCAATATTTCGAACTCCATTAAAAAAAAATTCTCAGCCGATGATTTACAGCACTTACCCATAGGGGGCAGTAGCGTATTAAACATAGCGCCGCTGCCAAAGGCTTCGTGTACGAACAATCTAAGTCGACTGGATCAGATGTAGTAATGTTATTTTTACAACTTGAGTAATTTACTGTCTGCCTTGTTATTATCCACCTTTTATCAGTCTATTATCCAATCACATTATTATCTTATCCAAGCTGCATGTGGAGTTTAATCAGGCATTGTTTATGATACAGAATCTTATTATTGAGTGGCCAATGCTTTATTGCTCCAACATGCGGTGATAGGAGATAGGTTTAAACCCATTATTGCACAGCAGGGTATTGGGGTGGGGGATGGGGGGGAAGAGTGTTAGCTCCTGGGCGGGGGTGTGAGTTTGGGCCAATCCCGCCCCTCGGATAGTTAACTGGAGAGTACATTTGCGGGCGAGTCATGTCTTGTTGACTCCGAGCAGATGGTTAAGAGTGACATTGGAAAAGATTGGGGAGCAGGCTTAATTTGGTTAGCAGAATGGTGTGTGACCTGACTGAAATTACAGAAAGGAGAGAATAAAACACAAGTAACTTACACCAGGGGATTTATAGATAACGGATACCTGGGAGTGAGTTACAGGCTGGATTCTCATTGAGGGGTTCAGATGGTTTATATATAGTGTAATGAACACCTGGGAGTGAGTTATAGGCTGGAATCTAATTATATGGTTTATATAAAGAAAAGAAAGACTTGCATTTATATAGCACCTATCACAACCTCAAGATGCCCCAAAGCGTTTTACAGCCAATGAAGTACTTTTGAAGTATAGTTACTGTTGTAATGTAGGATATGAGGCAGCCAATTTGCGCACAGCAAGCTCCCACAAACAGCAATGTTATAATAACCAGATAATCTGTGTTTTTTTGGTTGAGGGATAAATATTGGCCAGGACACTGGGGAGAACTCCCCTGCTCTTCTTCGAAACAGTGCCATGGGATCTTTTATATCCAACTAAGAGGGCAGACAGGGCCTCAGTTTGATATCTCATCTGAAGGACGTCACCTCCAACAGTGCAGCCCTCCCTCAGTACTGCCCTGGAATGTCCGCTTAGAGTTTTGTGTTCCAGTCTCTGGAGTGGGACTTGAATCCTACCAGCCCACAACCTTCTGACTCCGAGGCTAGCGCCACAGCTGACAGATATAGAATAATGGATACCTTGGAGTGAGTTACAGGCTTGATTCTAATTGAGGGAGTTGTATATGGTTTATATATAGAATAATGGATACCTGGATGAGTTACAGGCTGGAATATAATTGAATGGTTCAGATGGTATATATAATTCAAACCTGGGAATACATTATTGGCTGGGATCTAATTGAGTGGCCTGAGTGGAATTATAAACTGTGAACTTTGCAAGGTATTTTATTCAGTTTTGAGTACTGTGCTAAAAATAACTTCTTGGCAGGAGACCAGCAGACTCCCTCCACCACCGTACGTGTGCTTTGTTTAAAGCAGGAATTTGTGGTTTGCAAGAGACGTTCCTGCCAAGATTCCTTTTAATGTTTAAAACAGCTTCTGGGAAAGTGTAAATGATATGATATGATTTAACCATGATCATCAGATTTTTTCACTGGTGGTGGCCTTGCTTCTGTTACACATCTCTGGGCGTTTGACCTTGAACACTGTGGGGATTCATTTATCCTCTTGGGCATCGCCAAAACCTCTGACAGGATATAGCACAGCTAAATCTCCAGCCAGGTATCTGCAGATATCCCATGGGCTCTTCCGTGGTTCAACCTGTGCTACAGTTGATGCCCCATCCTCTGACTCTTTCTGTCAACTCGGCAGTTCTCCAGCGATCTGCTCTTTCTCCGTATCACTGACCTCGTCCACTCATCATCTAACGATCTACTCTGGCTGATGATTCCATGACTGAATTGCTACATCTAATAATGTAATAACACTCCCAGATCCCCTCCATTCTTGGCTCAATGGTCACATTCCTACCTCTGAGTCATAAGGTTATGGATTCAAGCTCCACTTGAGCAATAAGCTAGCCTGCCAATTCTGAGCCTGCTGAGGGAGTGCTGCACTGTCAGAGGTGCTGCCTTTTAGAGGGGGTGTTAAAACCGAGATCCTATATGCCTGTTCAAGTGGTGAAAACACAGGCTCCACATGTATGCTGTCGTCACCCAGCTCTACCTGACCACCACCTCTCTCGCCACCTACATTTTCTCTAAATTATCTGACTGCTTGGCCGGTGAGCAGGAATTTCTTCCAACTAAATATTGGGAAGACTGAAACCATTGTCTTCGGTTCACGCCACAAACTCCGTTCCTTAGCCACCGACTCCATCCCTCTTCCTGGCAACTAGAGTCATAGAGTTATACAGCACAGAAAGAGGCCCTTCGGCCCATCGTGTCTGTGCTGGCCATCAAGCCCTGTCTATTCTAATCCCATTTTCCAGCACTTGGTCCGTAGCCTTGTATTCAAGTGCTCATCTAAATGCTTCTTGAATGTCGTGAGGGTTCCTGCCTCTACCACCCTTTCAGGCAGTGAGTTCCAGATTCCAACCACCCTCTGGGTGAAAAAGTTTTTCCTCAAATCCCCTCTAAACCTCCTGCCCCTTACCTTGAAACTGTCTGAGGCTGAACCAGACTGTTCACAACCTTGGTGTCATATTTAACCCTGAGGTGAGCTTCCGACCACGTATCCATGCCATCACTAAGACCATCTATTTCCACCTCACTAACATTGCCCAAGTCTGTCCCACCTCAGCTCATCTGCTGCTGAAACCCTCATCCATGCCTTTGTTACCTCTCGGCTTGACTATTCCAACACACTCCCATCTTCCAGCCTCCATAAACTTCAGATAATCCAAAACTCAGCTGCCCGTGTCCTAACTCGCACCAAGTCCCGTTCACCCATCACCCCTGTGCTCCCTGACCGACATTGGCTCCTGGTTAAGCAACGCCTCGATTTCAAAATTCTCATCCCTGTTTTCAAATCCCTCCATGGCCTTGCCCCTCCCTATCTCTGTAATCTCCTCCAACCCTCCAACCCTCCGAGATATCTGCACTCCTCCAATTCTGGCCTCTTGCGCATCCTCGATTCTAATCGCTCCACCATCGGTGGCCGTGCCTTCAGCTGCCGAGGCCCTAAGCTCTGGAATTCCCTCCCTAAACCTCTCCGCCTCTCTACCTCCCTTACCTCCTTTAAGGTGCTCCTTAAAACCTACCTCTTTGACCAACCTTTTGGTCATCTGCCCTAATATCTCCTTATGTGGCTCGGTGTCAAATTGTGTTTGATAAGGCTCCTGTGAAGCGCCATGGGACCTTTTACTACGTTAATGGTGCTATATAAATGCATGTTGTTGTTGATGATGATCCAATGGCAGTAGCTGAAGAAAAGCAGGGGAGTTCTCCCCGGTGTCCTGGTTAATATTTATCCCTCAACCAACACCTAAAAACGAATTATCTGGTCATTTATCAGAGTGCTGTTTGTGGGAGCTTGCTGTGCGCAAATTGGTCACCACATTTCCCACCACATTACAACAGTGACTACACTTCAAACAGTAATTCATTGGCTGCGAAGGGCTTTGGGACGTCCCGAAATCGTGAAAGGCGCTGTAGAAATGCAAAGTCTTTCTTTAAATAGAATTCCCCATTGTATGTTTGGAAGAAAATGGTAAGATTGTGGGGGATATTTTCAGTCAAAATAAGGAACAACTGGCAGGAACCCATTTCCCATCTCCCCCTCCCCCCCGGCCAATGCAGACACTCTGCTGGGAGGGGCGGCATTGTCACGGGCGACCTGCTGGGAGGGGTGGCATTATTGCACACGCTCTGCTGGGAGGGGCGGCAGTGCCGTGGACGCCCTGCTGGGAGGAGGCAGCAGTGTCGTGGACGCCCTGCTGGGAGGAGGCAGCAGTGTCGCGGGCACCCTGCTGGGAGGGGCTGCATTGTTGCACATGGCCTGCTGGGAAAGGGCGGCATTGTCGCGGACTCTCTGCTGGGAGGGGCGGCATTGTTGCGGACTCTCTGCTGGGAGCGGCGGCAGTGTTGCGGACACTCTGCTGGGAGGGGAGGCAGTCATAGAGTCATAGAGTTATACAGCACGGATAGAGGCCCTTCGGCCCATCGTGTCCGTGCCGGCCATCAAGCCCTGTCTAATCTAATCCCATATTCCAGCATTTGGTCCGTAGCCTTGTATGTTATGGCATTTCAAGTGCTCATCCAAATGCTTCTTCAATGTTGTGAGGGTTCCTGCCTCCACAACCCTTTCAGGCAGTGAGTTCCAGACTCCAACCACCCTCTGGGTGAAAAAGTTCTTTCTCAAATCCCCTCTAAACCTCCCGCCCTTTACCTTGAATCTATGCCCCCTAGTTATTGACCCTTCTACTAAGGGAAAAAGCTCCTCAGTATCCATCCTATCTATGCCCCTCATAATTTTGTAAACCTGAATCATGTCCCCCCTCAGCCTCCTCTGCTCCAAGGAAAACAAACCCAATCTGCCCAGTCTTTCTTCATAGCTGAAGCGCTCCAGCCCTGGTAACATCCTGGTGAATCTCCTCTGCACCCTCTCCAAAGCGATCACATCCTTCCTGTAGTGTGGCGACCAGAACTGCACACAGTATTCCAGTTGTGGCCTAACCAGTGTTTTATACAGCTCCATCATAACCTCCTTGCTCTTATATTCTATGCCTCGGCTAATGAAGGCAAGTATCCCATATGCCTTTTTTACCACCTTATCCACCTGTTCCGCCGCCTTCAGGGATCTGTGTACTTGCACACCCAGATCCCTCTGCACCTCCGTCTTGCCTAGGGTCTTACCATTCATTGTGTATTCCCTTGCCTTGTTAGTCCCCCCAAAGTGCATCACCTCGCACTTTTCTGGGTTAAATTCCATTTGCCACTGTTCCGCCCATCTGACCAACCCATCTATATCGTCCTGCAGACTGAGGCTACCCTCCTCGCTATTTACCACCCTACCAATTTTTGTATCATCCGCGAACTTACTGATCATACCTTTTACATTCATATCCAAGTCATTAATGTAGACCACAAACAGCAAGGGACCCAGCACCGATCCCTGTGTTGCGGACTCTCTGCTGGGAGGGGCGGCAGTGTTGCGGACTCTCTGCTGGCAGGGGCGGCAGTGTTGTGGACTCTCTCCTGGGAGGAGGGTCAGTGTTGCGGACGCTCTGCTGGGAGGGGCGGCAGTGTTGCGGACTCTCTGCTGGGAGGGGCGGCAGTGTCGCGGACTCTGCTGGGAGGGGCGGCAGTGTTGCGGACTCTCTGCTGGGAGGGGCGGCAGTGTCGCGGACTCTGCTGGGAGGGGCGCATTGTTGCGGACTCTCTGCTGGAAGGGGCGGCGGTACTGCGGACGCTCTGCTGGGAGGAGGCGGCAGTGTCACAGACGCTCTGCTGGGAGGGGCGGCAGTGTCGCGGACGCTCTGCTGGGAGGGGCGGCAGTGTCGCGGACGCTCTGCTGGGAGGGGCGGCAGTGTCGCGGACACTGCTGGGAGGGGCGGCAGTGTTGCGATGCTCTGCTGGGAGGGGCGGCAGTGTCGCGGACGCTCTGCTGGGAGGGGCGGCAGTGTCGCGGACTCTGCTGGGAGGGGCGCAGTGTCGCGAACTCTCTGCTGGGAGGGGCGGCAGTGTCGCGGACTCTCTGCTGGGAGGGGCGGTATTGTTGCGGATTCTCTGCTGGAAGGGGCGGCGGTACTGCGGACGCTCTGCTGGGAGGAGGCGGCAGTGTCACAGACGCTCTGCTGGGAGGAGTGGCAGTGTCGCGGACGCTCTGCTGGGAGGGGCGGCAGTGTCGCGGATTCTCTGCTGGGAGGAGCCGGCAGTGTCGCGGACGCTCTGCTGGGAGGGGCGCAGTGTCGCGGACTCTCTGCTGGGAGGAGGCGGCAGTGACGCGGGCGCTCTGCTGGGAGGGGCGGCAGTGTTGCGATGCTCTGCTGGGAGGAGGTGGCAGTGTTGCGGACTCTGCTGGGAGGGGCAGCAGTGTCGCGGACGCCCTGCTGGGAGGGGCAGCA
The DNA here is from genome assembly GCF_052327205.1 of Somniosus microcephalus. Classification (NCBI taxonomy): domain Eukaryota; kingdom Metazoa; phylum Chordata; class Chondrichthyes; order Squaliformes; family Somniosidae; genus Somniosus; species Somniosus microcephalus. Next base: position 67,947,157 of record NC_141005.1, on the reverse strand, counting down.
GTGTCGCGGACTCTCTGCTGGGAGGGGCGGCAGTGTCGCGGACTCTGCTGGGAGGGGCGGCAGTGTCGCGTACTCTGCTGGGAGGGGCGGCAGTGTCACGGACTCTCTGCTGGGAGGGGCGGCAGTGTCACAGACTCTCTGCTGGGAGGGGCGGCAGTGTCGCGGACTCTCTGCTGGGACGGGCGGCAGTGTCGCGGACGCTCTGCTGGGAGGGGAGGCAGTGTCGCGGACGCACTGCTGGGAGGGGCGGCAGTGTCGCGGACTCTCTGCTGGGAGGGGCGGCAGTGTCGCAGACTCTGCTGGGAGGGGCGGCAGTGTCGCGGACTCTGCTGGGAGGGGCGGCAGTGTCGCGGACTCTGCTGGGAGGGGCGGCAGTGTCGCGGACTCTCTGCTGGGAGGGGCGGCAGTGTCGCAGACTCTGCTGGGAGGGGCGGCAGTGTCGCGGACGCTCTGCTGGGAGGGGCGGCAGTGTCGCGGACTCTCTGCTGGGAGGGGCGGCAGTGTCGCGGACTCTCTGCTGGGAGGGGCGGCAGTGTCGCGGACTCTCTGCTGGGAGGGGCGGCAGTGTCGCGGACTCTCTGCTGGGAGGGGCGGCAGTGTCGCGGACTCTCTGCTGGGAGGGGCGGCAGTGTCGCGGACTCTCTGCTGGGAGGGGCGGCAGTGTCGCGGACTCTCTGCTGGGAGGGGCGGCAGTGTCGCGGACTCTCTGCTGGGAGGGGCGGCAGTGTCGCGGACTCTCTGCTGGGAGGGGCGGCAGTGTCGCGGACTCTCTGCTGGGAGGGGCGGCAGTGTCGCGGACTCTGCTGGGAGGGGCGGCAGTGTCGCGGACTCTGCTGGGAGGAGCGGCAGTGTCGCGGACTCTCCTGGGAGGGGCGGCAGTGTCGCGGACTCTCTGCTGGGAGGGGCGGCAGTGTCGCGGACTCTCTGCTGGGAGGGGCGGCAGTGTCGCGGACTCTCTGCTGGGAGGGGCGGCAGTGTCGCGGACTCTCTGCTGGGAGGGGCGGCAGTGTCGCGGACTCTCTGCTGGGAGGGGCGGCAGTGTCGCGGACTCTGTGCTGGGAGGGCCGGCAGTGTCGCGGACTCTGTGCTGGGAGGGGCGGCAGTGTCGCGGACTCTCTGCTGGGAGGGGCGGCAGTTTCGCGGACTCTCTGCTGGGAGGGGCGGCAGTGTCGCGGACTCTCTGCTGGGAGGGGCGGCAGTGTCGCGGACTCTGCTGGGAGGGGCGGCAGTGTCGCGGTCTCTCTGCTGGGAGGGGCGGCAGTGTCGCGGTCTCTCTGCTGGGAGGGGCGGCAGTGTCGCGGACTCTCTGCTGGGAGGGGCGGCAGTGTCGCGGACTCTCTGCTGGGAGGGGCAGCAGTGTCGGCGGACTCTGTGCTGGGAGGGGCGGCAGTGTCGCGGTCTCTCTGCTGGGAGGGGCGGCAGTGTCGCGGTCTCTCTGCTGGGAGGGGCGGCAGTGTCGCGGCCTCTCTGCTGGGAGGGGCGGCAGTGTCGCGGACTCTGCTGGGAGGGGCGGCAGTGTCGGCGGACTCTGTGCTGGGAGGGGCGGCAGTGTCGCGGACTCTCTGCTGGGAGGGGCGGCAGTGTCGCGGTCTCTCTGCTGGGAGGGGCGGCAGTGTCGCGGTCTCTCTGCTGGGAGGGGCGGCAGTGTCGCGGTCTCTCTGGGAGGGGCGGCAGTGTCGCGGACTCTCTGCTGGGAGGGGCGGCAGTGTCGCGGACTCTCTGCTGGGAGGGGCGGCAGTGTCGCGGACTCTCTGCTGGGAGGGGCGGCAGTGTCGCGGACTCTGCTGGGAGGAGCGGCAGTGTCGCGGACTCTCCTGGGAGGGGCGGCAGTGTCGCGGACTCTCTGCTGGGAGGGGCGGCAGTGTCGCGGACTCTCTGCTGGGAGGGGCGGCAGTGTCGCGGACTCTCTGCTGGGAGGGGCGGCAGTGTCGCGGACTCTCTGCTGGGAGGGGCGGCAGTGTCGCGGACTCTCTGCTGGGAGGGGCGGCAGTGTCGCGGACTCTGTGCTGGGAGGGCCGGCAGTGTCGCGGACTCTGTGCTGGGAGGGGCGGCAGTGTCGCGGACTCTCTGCTGGGAGGGGCGGCAGTTTCGCGGACTCTCTGCTGGGAGGGGCGGCAGTGTCGCGGACTCTCTGCTGGGAGGGGCGGCAGTGTCGCGGACTCTCTGCTGGGAGGGGCGGCAGTGTCGCGGTCTCTCTGCTGGGAGGGGCGGCAGTGTCGCGGTCTCTCTGCTGGGAGGGGCGGCAGTGTCGCGGACTCTCTGCTGGGAGGGGCGGCAGTGTCGCGGACTCTCTGCTGGGAGGGGCAGCAGTGTCGGCGGACTCTGTGCTGGGAGGGGCGGCAGTGTCGCGGTCTCTCTGCTGGGAGGGGCGGCAGTGTCGCGGTCTCTCTGCTGGGAGGGGCGGCAGTGTCGCGGCCTCTCTGCTGGGAGGGGCGGCAGTGTCGCGGACTCTGCTGGGAGGGGCGGCAGTGTCGGCGGACTCTGTGCTGGGAGGGGCGGCAGTGTCGCGGACTCTCTGCTGGGAGGGGCGGCAGTGTCGCGGTCTCTCTGCTGGGAGGGGCGGCAGTGTCGCGGTCTCTCTGCTGGGAGGGGCGGCAGTGTCGCGGTCTCTCTGGGAGGGGCGGCAGTGTCGCGGACTCTCTGCTGGGAGGGGCGGCAGTGTCGCGGACTCTGTGCTGGGAGGGGCGGCAGTGTCGCGGACTCTCTGCTGGGAGGGGCGGCAGTGTCGCTGACTCTGTGCTGGGAGGGGCGGCAGTGTCGCGGACTCTCTGCTGGGAGGGCGGCAGTGTCGCGGATTCTGTGCTGGGAGGGGCGGCGCTGGGAGGGGCGGCAGTGTCGCGGTCTCTCTGCTGGGAGGGGCGGCAGTGTCGCGGTCTCTCTGCTGGGAGGGGCGGCAGTGTCGCGGCCTCTCTGCTGGGAGGGGCGGCAGTGTCGCGGACTCTCTGCTGGGAGGGGCGGCAGTGTCGGCGGACTCTGTGCTGGGAGGGGCGGCAGTGTCGCGGTCTCTCTGCTGGGAGGGGCGGCAGTGTCGCGGTCTCTGCTGGGAGGGCGGCAGTGTCGCGGCCTCTCTGCTGGGAGGGGCGGCAGTGTCGCGGCCTCTCTGCTGGGAGGGGCGACAGTGTCGCGGACTCTCTGCTGGGAGGGGCGGCAGTGTCGGCGGACTCTGTGCTGGGAGGGGCGGCAGTGTCGCGGACTCTCTGCTGGGAGGGGCGGCAGTGTCGCGGACTCTCTGCTGGGAGGGGCGGCAGTGTCGCGGACTCTCTGCTGGGAGGGGCGGCAGTGTCGCGGACTTTCTGCTGGGAGGGGCGGCAGTGTCGCCGACTCTGTGCTGGGAGGGGCGGCAGTGTCGCCGACTCTGTGCTGGGAGGGGCGGCAGTGTCGCCGACTCTCTGCTGGGAGGGCGGCAGTGTCGCGGATTCTGTGCTGGGAGGGGCGGCGCTGGGAGGGGCGGCAGTGTCGCGGTCTCTCTGCTGGGAGGGGCGGCAGTGTCGCGGTCTCTGCTGGGAGGGGCGGCAGTGTCGCGGTCTCTCTGCTGGGAGGGGCGGCAGTGTCGCGGCCTCTCTGCTGGGAGGGGCGGCAGTGTCGCGGACTTTCTGCTGGGAGGGGCGGCAGTGTCGGCGGACTCTGTGCTGGGAGGGGCGGCAGTGTCGCGGTCTCTCTGCTGGGAGGGGCGGCAGTGTCGCGGTCTCTCTGCTGGGAGGGGCGGCAGTGTCGCGATCTCTCTGCTGGGAGGGGCGGCAGTGTCGCGGCCTCTCTGCTGGGAGGGGCGGCAGTGTCGCGGACTCTCTGCTGGGAGGGGCGGCAGTGTCGGCGGACTCTGTGCTGGGAGGGGCGGCAGTGTCGCGGACTCTCTGCTGGGAGGGGCGGCACTGTCGCGGTCTCTCTGCTGGGAGGGGCGGCAGTGTCGCGGTCTCTCTCCTGGGAGGGGCGGCAGTGTCGCGGTCTCTCTGCTGGGAGGGGCGGCAGTGTCGCGGACTCTCTGCTGGGAGGGGCGGCAGTGTCGCGGACTCTGTGCTGGGAGGGGCGGCAGTGTCGCGGACTCTCTGCTGGGAGGGGCGGCAGTGTCGCTGACTCTGTGCTGGGAGGGGCGGCAGTGTCGCGGACTCTCTGCTGGGAGGGCGGCAGTGTCGCGGATTCTGTGCTGGGAGGGGCGGCGCTGGGAGGGGCGGCAGTGTCGCGGTCTCTCTGCTGGGAGGGGCGGCAGTGTCGCGGTCTCTCTGCTGGGAGGGGCGGCAGTGTCGCGGCCTCTCTGCTGGGAGGGGCGGCAGTGTCGCGGCCTCTCTGCTGGGAGGGGCGGCAGTGTCGCGGTTTCTCTGCTGGGAGGGGCGGCAGTGTTGCCCAGAGCCACGTGTGTTGCGCGCGCCCTTTGTTATTGTTTGTGTCCCGAGGGGGGGGGGGGTCGCTCTGCGCAGGCGCGCGCCCCGGCCTTACTTTATGAATCAAACCGGCGCGTGCGCGTTCCCGCCCGGCTCCAGCTGCTAACGGCCGCGCGTACTCTTGCGGCGCGCGCCCCCTCCCCACGTGCTCTCGCTCCCGCTTCAAACACAAACATTCGGCGCCGCTCGCTTCTCATTGGCCGCGCGGGGTCGCAAAAAGCGGGCGCGAGAGGCGGAATCATAACAGACACCGAAAGGGAATCGGACCCGGACCCGAGAGAGACTGAGCCGAACCCAACCCGGGAGAGCGACTGACCCGGAGCCGAGCCGAACCGGACCCGGGAGAGACTGAGACTGAGACTGAGCCGGAGCCGAACCGGACCCGGGAGAGACTGAGCCGGAGCCGGAGCCGAGCCGGACACGGGAGAGCGACTGACCCGGAGCCGAGCCGGACACGGGAGAGCGACTGACCCGGACCTGGAGCGACTGACCCGGACTCGGAGCCTCGGGAGAGACTGACCCCGAGCCCCGGGCATCACGGAGCCGGGACGCGGAGATTAAGCTGGAGCGGCGGCGGCGGCGGCTCGGGAAGCCCGGCACCGCCACGGGAGAAAAGCTGGCTCGAACGGCCCTTCCTGGCCGCCCAAACAAACGGCAGAGCTGGGGAGAGGCGGGCTGAGCTGGGCGGCGGGGGACACCGAGCAGCCCCGGAGAGAGAGAGAGAGAGGGGCCCGAGCATTGCACCGGGGGCTGGCTGACTGAGGGAGCCTCCGGCCGAGGGAAGGGCTGGCCAGAGCCCCAGGCACAGCCCGAGCCCACGGTAAGGACACCACTGCACCGGGGAGAGAGAGTGGGGATCTGGCCGGGGTGCATCGGTTCCCCCTCCCGGTCAGGACTGCAGGAAACGCACCAGTGAATTCTGTAAACATTTATCTGCAGGAACAGCTGGGACCCGGGTAGCCCAGCTCCAAGAATGTTTCATTTTAAGCAGTGATTTTTTTAAAAAAAAGCAAAACATTTTCCGGTCCAGAAGTTAGTGCTGGTCTTTGGGGATTAATCCCCACTGAGCCAGGTCTCCCTGGATTGTTGGAAGCCTGCAGCCCGGGGCTGGAGCATCCCCCCGATATATTGCAGCAGTGTTTTTGTGGCGAGTGTTTTGCCACCGCTTTCCCGGACGTGCGGCGGTGCGGGGCACCTTGCAATGCCTTGCTGCTGCACGTACACATGCCCACGTCAAACAAAAACCCCGGCGTTTGTAAACAAGCAGGTTGATTAAACTTTTTAACATATCAATCGCTTTGTGTTTACTGCCTCTAAGGATAAGGCTGGAGGTCTCGCGAATGCGTTGAGGTTTCTTTGTGGAGTGCCTTGCCTACCAGTGAGGGCAGTTGTTACGAGTTTAACATTAAATCCCTGGGTCGCTTTAACGACGTGTAAAACTCCCTTTTTCCCCCTTTTAAGGACTGTTCAGGCTGATTTTTTAAAAATATAATGCAGTCCATATGTAGACTGCTTTGGTAAGACTTACCCCACTTATGCCCGCTTTATAGTTGTGGCAGTATGTGTTATGTAACTAGCAAGAGTTTGTGTGTATTGGATTAGTTGGCATGTGGGAGTATATCTGCAGTGTATTTACTGGGTGCATGCATTAGTTTAAGGTGTACTTGCTTTTCAAGAAATACATGTCGAGTGGTTGGCACAGCGAGGTGCGTATGATGGGGTGGATTTTATACATGCGCAGGGCATATATGCGGGGAAAATGTCGCAGGACGAAATAATTGCACACTTGGTATGTACAAAAAATGTGTACGGGGCGAAGGGTGCATTGATGGGTTTGTGTGTGCGTGTGCAGGAATGGAATGGTTGTTTTTCCAGTTGCAGGGGTGTAATTTGGGATCGGTGGGTATATGTCGGGGCATGTCGGTACGTGGACACGGCAGCCTTGTGGATGCTGGAGGTATATGAAATGCGAGTGTGTGTCGGTGACCGCAAGGCTCCTGGGTGTATAGTTTGTGCAGGATGGGTCCGCTGGGGGTAATATGCGGGCTGCATTTTGAGGTGTGCGATAGTCTTCCTGCTTCCCCCCCACTCGAGGCTGTTTACACGGAAGTGAAGCGCGGCCCCCGGGGATCAGCTGTAGCGATGATTGACGGCGCGCCGCCTGCGCCCATTGGTCGCTCGGCTTTAATTGACGTGGGAAGTTGCGCGCCGCCGCGCGCTGATTGGCTGGCGGTCGCCCCGCCCCTTCCCCCAGGGTTCGGGCGGCCCCCCACCCCCCAGCAATGGGGAATCAATGAATCAAGCGGCTGGCCCGGGGGCGGCGGGGCCGCTCTGCCGCCGCTTTGATGCTCCTTCCCCGGCCCGCCGATCACTCGGCGGCCTGACGTCATTGGCTTCCTGGTTGGACCATCCAGATTGGCAGGAGGCTGCGTCAGAGTCGGTGCTCGGCCAGCTGGGCGCTTCTGGCTGCGTGTATCCCGCCGGCGTCTATATATATTTTTGCATTTTTATGCAAAACAAAAACTATTTACCTTGGATTTGCGGTGGGAAGAAGTGCATTTTATTTGTGCAACGTCGGGAAGCTGCATCTTAATTGGGAATGTGCCAAGCGACCCAAACCCTCCTTGTCGTGACCGAAGTCGTCATCTGGGTCTCTTTTTGCAGATTGGACGGAACTGTATTTGCTCAAGTGATCATTTATTCCATTGCGAAGCGTGTCGGTGGAATTTCGAGTTTATTGAAGATCCCTTTGTTTGCAATCCACTTTGTATCCATGCTGCCTTTGGACTAGGAGGACGGGCTCCTTGCGGAACACTTTTCCCAGCCTCCTGCCCCCCCCCCCCCCCGCTAACTCGGGTCTCCTGTCTCAGTTTGACTTGTTTAATTCTGTAGACCGTCCCCTGCAACTCTGTATATGCCAATTGGAGCTTGTCAACTCGAGAAAGCCAAGTCGGATGTTGCTGATGGTGACATTTAAACCCAAGTACAAGTGGAAGTTCAGTGTTTTGATATCCTGCGGTAATGATTTTGGGTTTTAATTTTTTAAAAAGGGACAACAAATGATGGCCCAGGTGACTGATTATTCCATCTTTAACCAGTGTTTTCGGGAACACACTTCAGATTCTACCAGTATCCGAAAATGAATGTTGCACAAATTAAATGAGGACTGCACAGTTTAAAAATAATACCCTGCAACAATGCAAACGATAACGTCCCCAAAATACTATCAAAGAAACGAGACAAGAACTATAGTGATTATCATTTGTTTTTGAGCTGTTTCCTAATCACTGTACCCCCAGCAGGGTTTGTTTAGCATTGCAGAGCCCTAAATCGCTGCCAAACAACAGATGGGCCAAAACATTTGTATAATTCAAGTAACGTCTAGTAGGAAACATATTTAGGAAAATCATTGTGGATGAGCCAATTCGCCCTACCCTAAACATGCATGTATTTAAAAAAAAAAAACAAGATTATTTATGTAGCACAATCCTTTCTAGCTGAAGAGGACTAGAAAGAAGACAGAAGTACCTAGCAGCATGTATTTTACAAAAAAAAAATCTCTTTGTTCTGGAGCCTCTGGTAGTTACAATAGATATTTAAATTTTGGCATCCTTAAAGAAAAAAATCCTTCTCCCAAGGGACTTAAGATTGACATATCTCACCCAGGATATCACAAGAAATAGGTGAGGAAACTGTTGGTCATTTTCCAAAACACTCTAGATTCAGGAATTATGCCTTTTTGGGTTGGAAAATTGCAAATATCACTCCAGTTTTGGTTAAGAAAAGGGGGGGAGGGGAAGAGAAACCAGGTAACTACAGAGCTGTTGGTTTAACATGAACAAAACTTATATTTATATAGCCCCTTTTAATGTAGTAAAATGTTCCAAGGTGCTTCACTGCAGCGTTATCAAACAAAGTTTGACACTGAGCCACATAAGTTATTGGGGCAGATGGAGGTAGGTTTTAAGGAGCACCTTAAAGGAGGAAAGAGAGGCAGAGAAGTTTAGGGAGGGAATTCCAAAGCTTAGGGCTTTGACAGCTGAAGGCATGGCTGCCAATGGTGGAGTGATTAAAATTGGGGATGTTCAAGAGGCCAGAATTGGAGGAGTGCAGATATCTTGGAGGATTGCAGGGCTGGAGGAGATTAGAGATGGGGAGGGGGTGAGGCCATGGAGGGATTTAAAAACCAGGATGAGAGTTTTAAAATTGAGGCATTGCTTATATCGGGAGCCCCTGTAGGTCAGCGATCACAGGCCCGTGTCCTAACTCGCACCAAGTCCCGTTCACCTCTCTTGACTCTGCCACTGTCTCTAAATTGTCACACTGCTTGTCTGACATCCAGTGCTGGATGAGTGGATGTGTGGTCGGCAGCTCATCTCTGGGTCAGATGTGACACCAAGGTTGCAAACACTCTTGTTCAGCCTCAGACAGTTGCCAGGGAGGTGTCTGGAGTTGGTGGCTAGGGAATGGAGTTTGTAGCAGGAACTGAAGATAATGGCTTCGGACTTCCCAATATTTAGTTGGAGGAAATTTCTTTTCGTCCAGTACTGGATGTCAGGCAAGCAGTCTGACAATTTAGAGACAGTGGAGGGGTCGCACGAGGTGGTGGGGAAGTAGAGCTGGGTGCCATCTGTGTAAATGTGGAAACCGACTGTTTTTGGATGATGTTGCCGAGGGGCAGCATGTAGGTGAGAAATAGGAAGGGTAACGGTGCGGGAGGCACATTGTTAGGAGGCACAGTAAGATGGGTGGAGATGGTTACAAAGGGACATAGTTTTGCCCACTCAGTCTGTCTATGACAGCTGGAGTTCAATGTGGGGAAGTGTGAGATCATGCACTTTGCATCTGAGAATGACTAATCAAAATATTTATTTAATAGTGAGAGACTAGGAGCTGTAGAGGAGCAAGGGGATTTAGGCATCCATGTACACAAAACAACTAAAAGCTAGAGCACAGATACAAAAAGGAACCAGAAATGTTGGTCATTATTGCAAGAGGATTGGAATTGAAAAAATGGGGAAGTGATGCTTCCGTTGTACAAAGCCTTGGTCAGACCCCACTTGGAGTACTGTGTTCAGTTTTGGGTACTGAACCTCAGGAAAGATGTCTTGGGAGTGGACACAGCACCAATTGACCAGAATGATGCCAGGTCTGAAAGGTTTAAATTATGAGGACAGGCTGCGTAAACTTGGCTTGTAGTCCCTTGAGTTTAGAAAGTTGAGGAGTGGCCTAATCAAGATGTTTAAAATGATAGTGGTTTGATCCGGTGTGGGAAATCCAGAACATGTGGGCACAATCTTAAAGTTAGAGCTAGCCCATTTTAGGAGTGACATCAGGAAGCACTTTTCCACACCAAGGGTAGTGGCAATGTCGAAATCACTCCCTGAAAGGCTGTGGATGCTGGATCAATTGAAATGATCAAGACCGAGATCAATACATTTGTGTTGGTTAAAGGTATCAAGTGACATGAAACAAAGGCGTATAAATGGAGTTAAGATACAGATCAGCCATGATCTAATTGAATGGTGGCCAGGCTCGAGGGGCTGAATGGCCAACTCACCTTGTTGTGCCACATAGGCTAATTCAAATTCTGAAGTCAGTTGCTTTCTGTGGTTTTTTTGTCCATTTTTCCAAGAAAGGTATCAAGACTACTGGATGGGAATTTGGTGTTGCACTGATCCACTTACTTGTATTTTGATTTCTTATTTTTTTAAGAAAACAATTTGCGGAGCTGGTAGCCGAGGGAATGAAAATCCAGGTGGTCTAGGAACAGCTGATTTGAATTTGATTAGAGTTGATACTGGAGGCTGGCGGAGTGACGCTGTGCAGCTGAGAATGCAAAGGTAAAATGACATTAAAAAACTGCAAGTACTGGAAATTTAAAATAAAATGCTAGCAATTCACCCAAAACTTCTTTCCAGATGTTAACCGATCTGTATATTTTCTGCATTTGAGAATGCATCAGGGTGGTGGTGGTAGAGACAGTGGATGAGCTAAGAAATCTAGCTGTCAGAGTAGCAGAATTATAAATTTAAAAAAAAACTTGATTTTTACTGGAGAGGAGAATGACCCAGATCTAGAAGCTGTCTTTATGCTTGATGACTCACATAGAACCAAATCTCATGTGTATCTCGAGCTAGTTAGTAACTCTGATTTTAGAATTTAAAATAAAACCTGGGAATTTTAAAATAGACAATTTAATAGGCGGTAACATTGAATTTGGAGAAACTTGCCTCTTAATTTAAGCTGTACCCACTCCTTACTGTTACTGCTCTGTTGCTTCCAGTTAGCATCCTTGTCCTCTTGGATTTATATTCATTTTAGAAATGGGATGCACACATTGATTGGTTATAACCTGTGCCCTGTGAAGTCAGGCAGAGGCAAGAGCTGTTTTCTTGCGCTTGATGACGTCAGGCAGAGGAACGAAATGCAAACATCTGTGCAGTCCCTTTGCCGTTCCTGCCTTTTATTCAGATCAAGGTCTGGGGACATCTTGATGTGGAATGGAATTAGCCAGTTACCTGGCGATGGCAACAAGTATTCAGTTCAGTGTAGCGTGGGTCTGATGCAGAGTAGAATTTTTTTTCCTGTTATTCTGTTTGCTTTTCTCATCCGTCTCCTGGGTGAGACTGGCAGTTTGTGTTGTATTATGGGGCAGCTTTATGCTGTGCACTTGTGCCTATTTGTGTGGGCCTTAGAGACCAAGGGTTTTTGTCACTTCAAACTAGGTGTTAAAACAAATCCAAGTGCTAGAGCTGTAAAGTTGTTTTAGCCCTATAGTATCTCCTGATCCCATTCTACAAGATGCCAAGTTTATTCTTCTGCTTCGGTGCCTGCATCCGAAGATACCAATTTAGCAACTGGGGAGGCAGGCCGGGGGGGGCGAGGAGAGGGAGATGGTCGTGCTCGAGTGGGTTTGGAGTACTTGTACTCATGTGAAAGAGTAGACGATGCTTGCATGTTTGTAGATTAATGTGCACATTGCACAGTACTGCTCGCATTTACTTGAAGCCCTTGCCTGCCTCCCCTTGGGACATCAGTATGTTTCTTGAGCTCTAACTAAATTGTGTGAAACACTCATGTAGTATGTTCTCACGATTGATTTTAAAAATATATGATTAAGTAGGTAATGCAAAGATTTACAAACGGGGCACTGTTCTGTGATTGATATCCACTCCACGTAGATGCATTAGGAGTTTAGTGCTTGAGGTTTCATGATCGGGGTTTATTTGTTTACCGTTTTTAATTTCCTAGGAACCTTTCAGGTTTCATTTTCTTAAAGGTAAGAGGGCAATGAATGATTCCCAGGGCCACTGGGTTACAATGATTTCAGTTAACATTTGTTTTTATTTTTATTTTTTTAAAAGCCAGTTATCAGGGTCACATTCCAGGTTACACTGGTACTCTAGAAAATTAGTGCTACCAAATTTTAATATTGCACAGTTAAAACAAGGGCTGTGTCATGGTGGCTACAAGGCTGGGCTCTTGGTCAGAGATGTATTGTGTGTGTACAGGATGTGGGCTGTACAGTTGGTTGGGCATGGAGTGTGTGGCAGCTGGTTATTGTGGGTTTGATGCTTGTCTAATCTAACTTTTGAATGTCTTGGCACCCGCGCCTGAACTGGAACTCCACATGAAAGATTCTTTTGACTATTTCAGCGAGGACAGCTTCTCTCTTATCCGTGGGCCACTTAAGTTTCCCGCACATGTGCGTTTTGAGCTTTGTCTGTCCCGCTGCTTTTCCCACATCTGGGGTGCAGGGTCTGGTTTGACTTGATGCCACTTTTTGTCTGTTCAGCAACTTTACACTTAATTTCAAATGTCCTCAATTTAAAGACCTTTTTTTTGTTCAAATTTGAGAGATACAGAGGAAGGAATTCAAGTAACAGGACTACTGTAGTCTAATAACAAACCACACACCGGGCGCAGTCAAAATGTTGCTTTGCTACTCAAATGTAACATGATAGTCTCCAATTGCAGTTACAGTGCCAAGTGTTGTGCCTGTATTTGGAGTATTGTACTGTGGGCTGGCTGGAGATGCACTGCTGTTTACTTAGGTTGCAGAAAATTCCTAATGGATATGTGAAATGAAAATGAATTTGAAGGAAAATGGGTAAAATCATATCTGGACCAAAACAATCTATACTGACATGCAAGATCTTGTTGCTGATGCATTTTGTGCTTTTTCCCACCTGCCAAAGGTATTGACTTGTGTAAACCAACTAGTAACCCCTCCTGTTCTGTACCTTACCCAAGTAGTATATTATTCTTGGGTGTCTGCAGACTCTTTCACCAAGCCGTGTGTGTGTGCCCACATCTGCTCCTCTTTCCCCCCCCCCCCCCCCTTTCCCTCAAATCATCGTCAACCTCTCCTCCAATTGCAAGCCCCAGGCTCGCTCTTTTCTTTCTCCCCTCTTTTTTCCCCCGCCCCCCCCCCCCCCCCCCCCCAAACATTGACTAAGAATTGAAGCTCTGACCTCAATGAGCCGTGCAAACCAGAATCTCATCACATGGTACATTGAGCATTACATTACAAGAAGAAATAAAGAAGTGAGCAAAAATGCTGATGACTTACTGTGCGCACCAGCTCATGGTGCGGGAAACTCTTCCAGTTAGATGCAGAAAACTAGCCCTTGGACGAATAAGCTTGTATCCGCTAGCAGCAGGGTTTCCGTCTTCACGAATAGTAGTTACTAGAGATGCTTTGGCCTAATCTACGTGGGACACTTGCTTTTCACAGTAGGTTACTTTGTCAAGGAGAGGGGAAAGTTAGTGAAAGCATTGAATGGTGTGGTGCCACCACCATCCTGTAAATGAGATCTGATTTGTTCATATGGGCTGGTTTTAAACATTGATATGGACAATTCTAGGCTGTGTTAGCTGCCTAGGCCCCAAGCTCTCTAATTCACTCCTTAAACTGCCCCGCATTTGCCCCCCTCCTTTTATGACTCCTTTAAACTCTACCTTTTTGACCAAACGTTTGGTCACCTGTCCTAATATCTCCTTATATGACTTGGTGTCAGATTTTGTTTGATAGTGCCTTGGGACATTTTACTACATTAAAGGCGCTATATAAATACAAGTTGTTGTGCTTTCAAAATGAACTGTTTAGAAAAGCTTGCCCTGTTAACATTTTTGAGCATGCTATATGGCACAGAAGAAGAGTGGTGCCTTTTTAAAAATTTTCTCAGGATATGGGCGATGCTGGCAAGGCCGTTTTGCCCATCCAGTTGCAGTGGGCCGCCTTCAGTAATTATTTTACAACTGAATACCCTTGCAAGGCTATTTCGGAGGGCATTAAGAGTCTATCATCTGAGGTCAGGAATTTTCCAGCGTAATTTTTTTTCCCTTATTAGCCCTCGGTTTTTTTTGTGTCTCCCAGGAGATTAAATGGCTGGGTGGGTAATAAATCCCAAAACACAAGTAATATGCCAGCCTTTGGATGGGAAAGTTGTGTACTCTGTCCGCTTTCTTACAGATCATACAAGGAAAACCTGAGCGGCTCCAAATGATTACATTTAAAAGAGCAGCTCCAAATAGCTTATTTAGAGAATTGTTTATAATAATCAAGAATAATTGAACACTTATGGCAGATGTAAAAGTGTCTCGCCATGATGCTCCAGTGTGGGACAGGCTTGATTCACATGCTGGTCTCTTCCTGCCTGTCATGCTTGTATATTCAACCACTTGGTGCAGGACTGCAGGCCAGACTGGGCATGTCCCTTTCCCTGAAGGGGCATTAGTCAAACTGTTGATTCTTATGACAGTCCAGCTGCTTTCATGGTCATTTTTCTTTCTTTCTGGTGCCAGTCTGAGAATTTCCAACACCGAAACAGGCCATTCAGCCCAACTGGTCTATGTCGGTGTTTATGCTCCACACGAGCCTCCTCTCGCCCCGTCAGTGGATCCTTCTATTCCTTTCTTCCTCATGTGCTTATCTTGCTTTGCCTTAAATGCATCTATGCTTTTCGCCTCAACTACTCCTTGTGGTATCGATTTCCACATTTAAGGTCTTGCTGATTCAACACTTTCAGCAGATTATTCCCCCACTGTTATACAATTGTGCCTCTGACTACAGGCATGACTTGAATTGTGATGCAAAGTGTCATGTCATAATGTGGCTTTTGCTGTGACAGAACTTGGCAAATGGTGCAGTCAGTGTATATCTGTGACTGGTCATGTAGTGCTGACTATGCCTGGCTTGTGCTTGCACTGTGCGGTGTAATTGATCACCTCGTCATGGAGATGGTTTGTACAGGCATGGTATAGTATTGTGAAAACAAATTGTTAAACTGGTGCCATTGTTGTGGTAAAGGAGAATCTGCTACAATCCAGTACTTAATCCTGAGGTCTTCTGCAACCCACCACCCCATGGGTTATAGGAGCATGGCATTACATGGTCACCATTCACGTGCGTGATTAGTCATTTTGTGGTGTCTCGTACTAAGTTTTTAAGAACTGACCCCCCCCCCCCCCCCCCGCCTTCCCCGGCTTCCCTGTTTGTATTGTATGTGGAGGAGGGGGGTGGTGGAATCTAATCATGTTTTTATATTTAAAATTCATTTTTTGGTGATGGTCCCTTAGGTGGCTTCTAGCACAGTGGTGAAGCTTTGTTGGTTTTGGCTTGGTGTCTGGTTATTCTCCTGGAGTCAGGGCGCTCATGAGGGGTGGAGCTCTCCCTTTACCTTTTTCCTGCCTCCTCGAACTCTTGGCTCCTCTGACTCTGGCCTCTTGTGCATCCCTCCCTCCCTTTGCCCCATCATTGGCGAGTGTGCCTTCAGCTACTCTACGTCCAACTCTCGGGAATTCCTGTTCTAAACCCCTCTGCCTGACCACCTCCCTCTCCCTTTTTTTTAAGACCACCTCTCCTAATATCTCCTCCTTTGGCTCGGCACCTGGTTTTTTTTTTCTCGTGTCTCTGAAGTGCCTTGGGACGTGTTTAGTACGTTGAAGGTGGTGTCGTCCTCATTATTTCAGTCCATGTTACCTTTCTGTGCAAGTCATCCAGATTGGGACATGGGTGTATTCACAAGCTGTAATGAATGAGTTGTGCTTTTATTCTGGCTCAGTGGGCAGAGGAACAAATCCTGGCACAAGTGTAAAGCTCCACCCTACTGTATTTAGCTCGCATGCTGTACACTTAAGTTTTTCATTTCTTGTCTTTTATGCCTCTCGCTGTATGTGATTCTCCTTCACCACAGCAACTCTGCAGAACAGTGTCGTTCCACAACTGATTTCAGCTAATCTGAGCCTGCCATTTTACCCCCCACCAGTTTGTAATTTGCAGTCTTGTTTCACGTTTCTGTTCCTCTCCAATTCCCATTTGTATCTGCTTTATGCAGATCTATGTCAAAGACCCATTGTTCTTGAACATATGATACTAAACTGGTTTAATCCATTGAAAAGCAGCCACTTAAAGCCCATTCTGCTCTTGTAAGCCCCCTCTTACTTGTTCAATGGCCTCTACTCAACGATGATTGGCATTTACATAGCGCCTTTAAGGATAAGGATTAAGGTTAAGGATTGGGTGACTGAACGCCTCAAATTTTCAGTTGATCAGAGAGAGCCAGCATGGATTTGTGAAAGGTAGGTCATGCCTGACAAACCTGATTGAATTTTTTGAAGAGGTGACTAAAGTAGTGGACAGGGGAATGTGTATGGATGTTATTTATATGGACTTCCAGAAGACATTTGATAAAGTCCCACGTAAGAGACTGTTAACTAAGGTAGAAGCCCACGGAATTGAGGGCAAATTATTGACCTGGTTAGGAAATTGGCTGAGTGGCCGGAGACGGGCAGTAGGGATAATGAGTAGGTGACTAGTGGTGTCCCACAGGGATCGGTGTTGGGGCCTCAACTATTCACAGTATTTATTAACGACTTCGATGATGGCATCGAAAGTCATATATCCAAATTTGCCAAAGACACAAAGATAGGCGGCAGTGTAGGTGGAAGCATAAACTTACAAAGGGACATCGACAGATTAAGTGAATGGGCAAAACTGTGGCAAATGGATTTCAATGTAGGCAAATGTGAGGTCATCCACTTTGGACCTAAAAAGGATAGAACAGGGTAATTTCTAAATGGTGAAAGGCTAAAAATAGTGGAGGTCCAGAGAAACTTGGGGGGTCTAGGTACATAGATCATTAAAATGTCACGAACAGGTACAGAAAATAATCAAAGGCTAATGGAATGCTGGCCTTTATATCTATAGGACTAGAATACAAGGGGGTAGAAGTTATGCTGCAGCTGTACAAAACCCTGGTTAGACCACACCTGGAGTACTGTGAGCAGTTCTGGGCACCACACCTTAGGAAGGATATATTGGCCTTGGAGGGAGTGCAGCGTGGGTTTACCAGAATAATACCCGGACTTCAAGGGTTAAGTTACAAGGAGAGATTACACAAATGAGGGTTGTATTCCTTAGAATTTAGAAGGGTGATCTGATTGAAGTTTTCAAGGTATTAAGGGGAACTGATATGGTCGATAGTTTCTCTCTCTCTCTCTCTACTGGTTGGGGATTTTAGGACTAGGGGGCATAGTCTAAAAATTTAGAGCCAGACCTTTCAAGAGGGTTAGACACAAAGGGTGGTGGAAGTTTGGAACTCTCTTCCACAAACGGCAATTGATGCTAGATCAAGTATTAATTTTAAATCTGAGATTGATAGCTTTCTGTTGACCAAAGGTATTAAGGGATATGGGCCAAAGGTGGGTATATGGAGTCAGGTCGCAGATCAGCCATGATCTCATTGAATGGCGGAGCAGGCTCGAGGGGCTGAATGGCTGCCTCATGTTCCTATGTTAACATAGTAAAATGCTCACATGAGCATAATCAGACCAAAATTGGCACTGAGCCAAAGGAGACATTAAGACAGATGACCAAAATGCTTGGTCAGAGATAGGTTTGAAAGAGACTTGCATTTATATAGCGCCTTTAACGACCTAGGGGCATCCCAATGCGCTTTACAGCCAATGAAGTATTTTTGAAGTATAGTCACTGTTATAATGTAGGCAATGCGGCAGCCAATTTGTGTGCAACAATGTGTTAATTCAGACAGTGCAGCACAGAGTACAGTAAGCAGTGTCTTAAAGGAGGAGAGGTGTAGGGAGGTAATTCCAGCGCTTAGGGCTGAGGCGGCAATGAAAGATAGCTGAACCTAGGCGGCCGGCAATGGTGGGGCCTGTTAAGTCTCTTGCAGACTATCTATCAATGTCTTATGGCAGGTAGGAGGGAGGTAGGTACTCGATTGCAAATGGGTCCACAGTAAGGTAAAGACCCCGCACCCAGGCTTTGTGAACACTCTGTACTTCTACATATCATGTCAAACAATCCAAACTTAAATATAACCATGTTCTGAGTTCCCCACTTAAAACGAGCAAATTTACAATCCTGCTTCAGGTGGATAGAGGGGTCACGTTATTCTTTTATGAAGCTCTCGTCTAGGATCAGTAAACACTGAACCCCTCATTTCAGGATAATTAGCCTAGACGAGGGTTACGGAATGGATGTTGATTCTTTGACTGGTACTTTGAGCTAATTATTTTGGATGGGGATGTTGTGCTTTGCTCTGTAATCGGATAAAGTTTGTTCAGAAATGAGGGTGTCGCCCTCCATGGTGAGTTGCCGGTTCTGACTTCTACAAACACTCACTTCCTGTTACACCAGTAAAAAATCCTCCTTTTGAGTTTTGCTGCTCTACTCTGCTTCTTGCTACCGAGTGCTGTAACGAACTCCTGGAGTGCAATCTCAGATTCCAGGCACTAGGTGGAGGTGCGCAGAAACTGCAGTGGCTAAGAGTTGAACCCAGCATGACATACAAGCAAAATCCAACTGATTAGCAGTTTTTTTTTAAACTGCAGCATAAACCTTTTTGTGTAGCAGATTCTCTAGCATAATACCCCAGTGGAATTGATCCAAATGCATTGTGATGCTATACGGCCTGGGTCCAATGTGTGCATTTGCAAAGCACTTTATTGACTTGTGTTTGGTTTTATTTCAAGTTGTGATTTATTCTGGCTCAGCCTTTCTGATTTGGGAAGTGCGCTTTGGGCTGTAATAAAGTTTTTGTCAACATTCAGAGCTGCAAAGTTGAAGTTTCTACAGCGGCCAGCTCCCCTCGGTTGTGTCTCAGCCAGCTATTCCCAGCTTTAACCTCTATTTGGTGATTGTAGTTCTGCAGTCACTTTGATGATTGAGAGTAGACTGATGGGATGGTAATTGGCTGCGTTGGATTTGTCCTGCGTTTTGTGGACGAGGACTTACCTGGGTAATTTTCCACCTTGCCGGTTGGATGCCAGTGTTTTAGTGGCTAGTTCTGGAGTGTAAGTCTACAGCCTTGGTGTAGCAGAGACGGTAAATATCTATCTTCAATTTTTACTAAACGACGGAAGTGCAAATGCAGATGTACTGCAGGAGGATGCAAGAACGGTAGCAAAGGAATTGGTTCTAGAAAAAATGATCCTAACATGAGATGGATGTGACTGAGCTGTGATGGCTAGAATCCTCGGTTGTTGCAGGAAGTCCGAAGGGAGATTGAGGCTGTAACCACAAGTTTATTTCAATCCTCCTTGGAGGTGTAAATTGTGCTGGGGACTGGAGTGTGTAATTTAGCACCGCCCTTCAAGCAGGGAGAGCAGGATAAACCAGGTAACTACACATCAATTTGTCTAGTGGCCATTGTACACAAACTCTTAAGAGTCCATCATTTGAAATAAAATTAGTGAGTGTTTAGAAAAGCACAGGATAATTGAGGACAAATCAAAGGCAAGTCACATTTGACATTTAATAGACTTTTTTGGATAGATAAAGGGAATGTGTTAGATGTAGTGTATATAGAGTTTCAGATGTAGTGTATATAGAGTTTCAGAAGGTATCTTGCAGGAAGCTTGTTACAAAAAAGGCAGATGTATGGTATAAAAGGATAGAAAGCTGGTTGGATGGACAGCAAACCAGAGTAAGGGTTGACGAGTGCTCTGATTGGAGAAGGGTTGGAAGTGGTGTACCCCAGGGGGTTAGTGTTTGGTCCAGTTTTGTTCTCTGTATATGTTGATGCTTTGGACTTGGCACAGTGAGCACAATATTGAAATTTTAAGTAGTGGGTTTGGCAAACAGCAAGGGGAACTGTTTATATAAAAAAAAACTTCCAACAGCTTGTATTTATATGGTGCATTTAACATAGTAAAATGTCCCAAGGCGCTTCACTGGAGTATTAAAAGACACAGAAATTAGGACACGGGCAGCCGAGTTTTGGATCACCATGTTTACGTCGGTTAGAATGTGGGAGGCCAGCCAGGAGTGTGCTGGAATAGTCGCGTCTAGAGGTAACAAAGGAATGGATGAGGGTTTCCGCAGCGGATGAGCTGAGGCAAGGACAGAGACTGGCACTGTTACAGTGGTGGAAATAGGTGGTCTTTGTTATACTGTGGATATGTGGTTGGAAGCTCATTTCAGGGTCAACTATGACACCAAGGTTGTGAACAGTGTGGTTCAGCCTCGGACAGATGTTGGGGAGAGGGATAGAGTCAGAGGAGAGGGATAGAGTCAGAGGAGAGGGATAGAGGCTAGGGAATGGAGTTTGTGGCGGGGATTGAAAACAATGGCTTCGGTCTTCCCAATATTTAATTAATTGGAGAAAATTTCTGCTCATCCAGAACTGGATGTCGGACAAGCAGTCTGACAATTTAGAGACCATGTAGGGGTCGAGAGAAGTGTGGTGCGGTAGAGCTGGGTGTCATCAGCGTACACGTGGAAACTGATGCTGTGTTTTTGGATGGAAGTTTGTTTGGCCCGGTGGGTTAGGGGAAGGAAGGGAAGTGGTGGAGGCAGCTGAACGGATGGTCTCAATCTTGGAGACAAAAGTCCATGAGCTCCTCACACTTGTTGTCGGAGGTGAGGTGGAGGAGACTGGGGAGAAGGGTTTAAGAAGACGGTTAGCAGTAGAGAATAGGAGCTGGGGTTTATCTTTGCATTCCGGAATGATTCTGGAATAGTGAGCAATTTTGGCAGATGAGCAGAACCCGATAATGCTTTGTGGTCCAGCCAGATCTGGCGGTGAATGGCTCAACCAGTTGTCCGCCATAACCGTTCAAATCTGTGTCCCTTGGATTTAAGGGAGCGAAGAGGAGGGCCGTACCGGGGGAACGGCCAGGGTGAGAGTAATTGTTTTAATAGGACTAGCGCATCAAAGGTGGTGGTGAGGGTGTTGTTGAGCAGATCAATAGCTGCAGAAATGTCGTGGTGAATGGAGGGCCAAAGACTGGACAGAGATTTCGTAAATGCAGTTGTAATAGTTGGGAGAGGTTTTTTCCAGGGGTGGACACAGAAGGAGGTAGAGTGGGGGGTGGCAGGGGGATGTGGGTGGTGAGCGATACGAGGAAGTGGTCAGAGATGGCCTTATCTGCGATTGACTCGATGGGAATAACGAGGCCACAAGAGATGGCAAGGTCGAGGGGGTGGCTGTGAATACGGGTTGGGGAGTTTACATGGAGGGAGAGATTAAGGGAGGATAGGAAGCTAGTTAACGCAGGAGAGAGCATGATGAATTGAGATGGAGGTTGAAATCACCAAGGATGAGAAGTTGTTTGGTGCAGGTGCTGAGGGAGGAGAGCGGTGAAGATATCTCGGTAATAAAAATTTTATGGTACTTGGGTGGGTGGTAGTGAAAGAATTTTAAATGAGGTGAGAGGGGTGGAATAAGGGGAGATGCTCAAAGGAGGCAGATACAAAGGACTAAAGACAGAGGAAGCCCTAGAGGAGTATAAAAAGTGCAGGGGGATACTTAAAAAAGAAATTAGGAGAGCGAGGAGGGGCCATGAAATAACACTGGCGAGCAAAATAAAGGAAAATCCTAAGGTGTATTATAGGTATATTACGGGCAAGAGGATAACTAGGGAAAGAGTAGGGCCCATTGGGGACCAAAGTGGCAAACTGTGTGTAGAGCCAGAGGATGTAGGTGGGGTTTTAAATGAATTTTTTGCATCTGTGTTCACTATGGAGAAGGACGATGTGGACATAGAAATTAGGCAGGGGGACTGTGATATACTTGAACATATTAGCAACGAGAGGGAGGAGGTACTAGCGGTTTTAGCAGGCTTAAAAGTGGATAAATCCCCAGGCCCGGATGAGATGTATCCCAGGCTACTATGTGAGGCAGAGGAGATTGCAGGGGCTCTGACACAAATTTTCAGAACCTCTCTGGCCACAGGGGATGTGCCAGAGGACTGGAGAACAGCTAACGTAGTACCATTATTCAAGATGGGTAGTAGGGATAAACCAGGGAATTACAGGCCAGTGAGCCTAACATCAGTGGTAGGGAAATTATTGGAAATAATTCTGAGGGACAGAATTGGTCTCCACTTGGAGAGGCAGGGATTAATTAGGGATAGCCAGCATGGCTTTGTCAAGGGAAGGTCATGTCTGACCAACTTGATTGAATTTTTCGAGGGGGTGACTAGGTGTGTGGATGAGGGTAGTGCAGTGGTTTACATGGATTTCAGTAAGGCTTTTGATAAAGTCCCACATAGGAGACTGGTCAGGAAGGTAAGAGCCCATGGGATCCAGGGTGCCTTGGCACATTGGATCCAAAACTGGCTTAGTGGCAGAAGGCAGAGGGTGATGGTGGAAGGTTGTTTTTGTGACTGGAAGCCTGTGTCCAGTGGGGTACCGCAGGGATCGGTGCTGGGTCCCTTGCTGTTTGTGGTCTACATGAATGATTTGGATGTGAATGTAAAAGGTATGATCAGTAAGTTCGCAGATGACACGAAAATTGGTGGGGTGGTAAATAGCGAGGCGGAAAGCCTCCGGCTACAGGACGATATAGATGGGTTGGTCAGATGGGCGGAACAGTGGCAAATGGAATTTAACCCTGAAAAGTGTGAGGTGATTCATTTTGGACGGACTAACAAGGCAAGGGAATACACAATGAATGGTAAGACCCTAGGAAAGACAGAGGATCAGAGGGACCTTGGTGTGCATGTACATAGATCCCTGAAGGCAGCAGAACAGGTGGATAAGGTGGTTAAAAAGGCATATGGGATACTTGCCTTCATTAGCCGAGGCATAGAATATAAGAGCAGGGAGGTTATGATGGAGCTGTACAAAACGCTGGTAAGGCCACAGCTGGAGTACTGTGTGCAGTTCTGGTCGCCACACTAGGAAGGATGTGATTGCTTTGGAGAGGGTGCAGAGGAGATTTACCAGGATGTTACCTGGGCTGGAGCGCTTCAGCTATGAAGAAAGACTGGACAGGCTGGGGTTGTTTTCCTTAGAGCAGAGAAGGCTGAGGGGGGACCTGATTGAGGTGTACAAGATTATGAGGGGCATAGATAGGGTGGATAGAAAGGAACTTTTCCCCTTAGTAGAGGGGTCAATAACAAGGGGGGCATAGATTCAAGGTAAAGGGCAGGAGGTTTAGAGGGGATTTGAGGAAAAAAAAATTCACCCAGAGGGTGGTTGGAATCTGGAACTCACTGCCTGAAAGGGTGGTAGAGGCAGGAACCCTCAACATTCAAGAAGCATTTGGATGAGCACTTGAAATGCCATAGCATACAAGGCTACGGACCAAATGCTGGAAAATGGGATTAGATTAGACAGGGCTTGATGGCCGGCGCAGACGCGATGGGCCGAAGGGCCTCTTTCTGTGCTGTATGACTGAGGAGAAAGTGCCGGAGGAGCAGGGGGAAGACCAAGGTGTGATTTAGTGATGAGCGCCACACCGCCACCATGGCGGTCTGAGCGGGGCAAGTGGTGGAAGGTATAGCAAGGCAGGGAGACTTCATTTAAGGGTAAGGTGTCATCACCCCTTAAACAAGTTTCCGTTCGGGCCATGATGTTGATGCAATCATCCACAATAAGCTCATGGATGGCAAAGGCCTTGTTCGCAATGAACAGACATTCTGGAGGGAGATGCGGAGAGGGTCGATGATGGCTGCCCCACTGTGGCGGGGGGTGGAGGGGAAGGAGATGAGTTGGATGGGGAGGAGATTGGCAAGATTTGCCCCCAATGGGTGCACTGGGCGGGAAGGTCGGCGAGAGAGTAGGATGGGACAGTTGGGGTTGCTGCTCGTAAGGCGGCAGCGACGAGTGCCTCGGTCGGCCCTTCGTAGGATGCCAAGAGAGGCACAGAGGGAAGCTGTGGGCTTATCTAGGAGGGAGTCCAGCCTGGGACGGCGGCAGGAGAGTAGGAAAGTCGAAGAGTAATGAAGGATTGGGGTAGGGATATGGGAGGGCAGAGTATCAGAGAGGAGATGAAAGGAGGCATGACAACAGGAGAGAGCGGTCAGGGAGGGAATAGCGAGAAAAGGAAAAGGGGGGAAAAAGTATTGAATGGCTCGGGTCCAGAGCGGCAGCCAAAGTGCGCACAGGAGAAGCTCAGGTTATATAGGCCTGTTTTAAATGTAGTAATCGGGGAGGACATAGTGGAACGGGCAGGCATAGTATATTTGGTCTAATGCAGGGACTTGCGAGATAATGCATTTTGAGAGGAAAATGGGAGCGTCCCACTAAAGGTTGTGAGTGCACAAGGAGACCTAGGAGTTTAAATACATAATTTCTTGCACATGCAGGTAGATAAAGCCATAAAACCAACAGCATTTTAGGTTTAATAAATTGCAGCATAGAGTAAAGTAATGATTAATTTATACAAATCGCTGGCTGGGCCGCAGAGAACAATTTTGGTGCTTCATTATAGACAGGATGATAAAGCCATAGTGTGCAGCATGGATTCACCAGAATAATGCCGGAGATAGGAAACTGTAGTTATGAGGAGAGACTTGAGATACTAGGATTAAGCAGCAGAGCAGGGAAGGCAAAGAGGTTTTTAAAATTAGGAAGAATTTTGATGAGGTAAATGGGGAAATGTTCTGTCCTATTTTTGAGGAGTCGGTGACGAGGCGTTACCGAGTTAAGATTCTCACTGAGTGAGGAGAGGGGTTAGGAGACATCTTTGCAAAGTGCTTTGTTGGAATATTGGGGGGTGCGGGCAGGTGAAATTGGTCTTTAAAGTTAATGGAAAAGAAAATCTGCCAGGGTGTGTAAAGCAGGCCGCCAATTCTGTATCGCCAGTTGGCACTGCTGCCCACGACCAATTTCACCCCCCATGTATTGTTTTACTACGGGGACAGGTTGAAGCAGATACTATTGCATCTTAAGGGAAAATGGAATAAATATTTGAAGCGGAGGAAGATGTTGCGCTCTGGGGAGCGAACGTGGCAGTTGAATTTGGCATTGGATTGCTCTCGCAAAGAGCTAGCACAGACCCAAAGGGCTGAATGGCAGCCTGCAAGTCTGTAAATTTCTATGGCGTGCCTTTCTTGAACCAGAGAGGGGGAGAGGGGAAAAGAAAGAGCTTGCAATTATATAGCGACTTATCGCACCCTCGGGGCATCTGACCGCACTTCCCAACCAATGAATTACTTTCTGAAGTGCCGTGACTGTTGTGCAAGTAGACACTGCAGCCAATTTGAGCACAGCAAGGTTCCACAAGCAGCAAGTGAAATAAGTGGCGTTATCTGATCTGAGGAAGGATGTTCTTGCCATGGAAGGAGTTCAGCGAAGATTCACAAGGCTGATCCCTGGGATGGCAGGAATGACGTATGAGGAGAGATTGGGTTGATTGGGCTTGTACTCGCTGGAGTTTAGAAGAATGAGAGGGGATCTCATCGAAACTTATAAAATTCTGACAGGTCTGGACAAACTAGATGCAGGTAGAATGTTCCCGATGGTCGGAGAGTCCAGAACCAGGGGTCATAGTCTAAGGATAAGGGGTAAGCCATTTAGGACAGATGAGGAAGAATTCCTTCGCCCAGAGAGTGGTGAACCTGTGGAATTCTCTACCACAGAAGGCAGTTGAGGCCAAGTCTTTAAATATATTCAAGAAGGAGTTAGATATATTTCTTAGAGCTAAAGGTATCGAGGGATATGGGCAGAAGGCAGGGACAGGGTAATGAGTTTGGATGATCAGCCATGACCTCATCGAATGGCGGAGCAGGCTCGAGGGGCGGAATGGCCTACTCCTGCTCCTATCTTCTAGGTTTCTATGGAGCTGACTCACTGCCGGGCTCTTGGAATCTGAATTAAAAGAACGTTATAAATGCAGCTTAAGACTGGTGCAGCCCCGCGCTGTGATTAATGCCGTGGGAATTGTGTTGTTTTTTTTTAACAAACAAACTGGGAGTACAACAGATCACCCACCTTGTGGATGCTACTGTCTTCATATTAACACTTCCCCTTTTAAAATCTGTCTGCTCTGGTCTCCATTCCTGTGCCTTTTTATTTCAAATAGTCTGTTTTGATACCTGATAGTAATTGAAACTGCAACCCCATCTGGTTGGTTTGAAATGTAAACAAGTTTGAATTCTGCTTGGCCTCTCAAAGAACCTATCTTTTTTAAAGTAAATGTGGGGGGTGCGGTGGGGGGAGAGGGGAGAACAAATAGTTGAGGCAACACCGTCTGCAGTTGCCAGCCGAGATTCGAAGAAGCCTTTGGGCTCCCGGTTTTAATCCTTAATCTGTAAAAACCTTACTTTTGTCAGCGAATGGTGAGGCAGTGCCCACCTGCTGCAATGTGGCTGGAGCCCAACAAATATAAGCAATTCCTGGGTGAATGTGCAAAGTTAAGGAAATCACAGCTGAGGAGAATAGTGTGTGGCAATGCTGACTTTAAGACTTTTTTTTATAAGCAGAATTTAAAGTTGGAGCCATTTGGCGATTAAAGCAGAGTCCACTAGATCTAGGAACAGGAGGGAGATCATTTAGCCCCACGAGCCTGTTCTGCCATTCACGGAGATGATGGCTGATCTGTATCTTCACTCCACTTACCTGCCTTGGTTCAGTAACCCTTAATACCCTTACCTAACAAATATATCACTCCCCTGCACTGATCAGCTGCATACTGGATACACGGTTATCCTGGGGCACGAGTTTCTACTTTACCCGATGTGTCTTCCTGTGCTAATGTGATGTTTCTGGGTTTCCCGTTGCAGGTTCTGACAGTTTCCCTTGTGGTGTCTGTGTGGAGAAGGCCACACACACTCCAGTACAACGACGGCTTTTGCTTGCGTTTTCCAGTGTTTCTTCTGTCAGAGAGTGCACCAGGCCTGTAACTCTTCGACTGCCAGCCCCGAGCTCAGCAGCGAAGAACACCCGTTGGAAATGGTGAAGATGACGAAATCGAAAACCTTCCAGGCTTACCTGCCAAACTGCCACCGGACGTACAGCTGCATCCACTGTCGAGCTCACCTAGCGAATCACGACGAGCTAATTTCCAAGGTAACTCCTTGGTTGTGGGGTGGGGGGTCAGGGGGGAAACTGGTTGTGGTACTTACTTTTCTTCTGAGCAGTTTGAAGTGGTTCGCAGCAGGCCAGCGAATCGGGTGTTGTGCTGTTGACTAGCAGAGGCACGATTCAATCTCTGCCATCCAGGTGTCCCAGTTGGCAAATCGAAAGCCTGAAGTTCCAACTTCAGACTGCTGAGTTAGCTGCCCTCGGCTGGGTGGGGTGGGGTCTTAGAAGCACTGGAGTGTTGCTGTTTTGTTCCTAAGCTTGGTGACAGTACTGCCTGATGGTAGGTGTTCTCTATTATTGGCTGCTAGGTTTTTTTGGGTCTGTGCCTGTCTGAGGCTCCTGATTAGCAGTGAACTCCACTCTACTGATGTGCTGCGAAAACCGTGGCTGCCCGTTCCGGAATTTGAAAGGCACACTCAGGATAGCTGGGGCTCGCCGCAGCCCCCCCCCCCCCTGGTGGGAGACTGGGTGAGCATTGGGGGACCCGTCTCTGGGCGGCATGAGACGGGTGTAATCTACGCAATGAGGGAACTTTGCTGCTGTGTTGTGCCTCCCGTGGGGTCGGGTGGGGTGTCGTGGAGAGGCGGTGAGCAATGTTGGTGCAGGGAGTTGGGCTTAGGTGGTACCAGGAAGGAAAGGCTCTTTCCATTCAGCCACAGCCTTTCCTGCTGTGCCGCTCCTTCTGTTTTTGTGGGATTACTGATTACAGAGCGGTGGCCAATACAAATAGCAGCCTCTCACTGCCCAGAAATGCTTCTATTTTTATCCCAATGCTGGACAGTGATTGACAGGTTTGCTGTGTGCTGCCTTCACCAGTTTTAAATCAAAACTTCTGTTTGGGGGGAGGAGGAGGAAGAGCCCCTGATGTGAGGGCAGAAGGTCCGATTAGAAGCTAATTGGTGCTTTGCGATCCGATGGTTCTTGCTGATCTGGGCCTGCTCTGTTCCTCCTCGGTGTCTGGTCAATTCTGACCCTGTAGCTGGTGAGATTCTGTAAATAATTACAGACCTTGACACTCAAGCCGCGTTCCTGTTCTGTGTTTTACTTTTGTTACTGGCTCGTCCTCTGCCAACAGACTGGAGTGGCTAAGAGTGGTACAGTTTCATATTTCTGCGATTTCTCCACACCCCTGCCCGCCCCCTCGGTGTTGATGCCAGAGTTCCTTGCTTTTTAGTTGCACTTCTTTGCCCTTTGTCCCTCCCCAGCATATGTAGTAGTTGGGAATGTTGCAATGTGTATTCGGATTCAAGTTGCTGTGTACACCACCTCCTCACCATTACCATCTACCCTTTTTTTTTCTCTTGCGTGTGTCTCTGTCTCGTGCTCTCTCTCTGTCTCGCTCTTTGTGTGTGTGTGTCTCTGTCTGTCTGATTTATCCTCTCCTTTTTCCTTTGGTTTTGATCCTACAGAACTATTAGTGATGTGGATGCCTGTTGTTACTGGGTAAGCCAGGCTTTCCAGGTGTGGCTCTGAGAGCTTGTGATGTTGTAGCGTGAGATGGAGCGCCAAGAAATTTCTGGAAACTTTTCTCTGGAAGGATGTATTTAGTGTGTTTTGAATCCCCATGCAGCATACTGCAGTGAGGAGTGCCAACGAACCCATTCACCGAGTGGAATCACCTGGGATTCGGGCAAATGCTTTCAGAGCAGTGGAGCCCGTTGGCCAGTATAGCTTCTGTCTGCGAGCGCAAGTTATTGGCTTGTTTTTTCTGCACTGTTGCTGGAGCTTGGCGACTTGTTGCTGTATCTGTGTTTGCTGGCCACTCTTCCCTTGCTATACATGAACTACCTAAGTCACTCCGCGCTCCAAGTGGGTGTCTGTGGCCTGGCTTTCGCTGGCTACAGTAGCTGGTGTATTTTCTGTCACTTGTGCGGTTAGATACACTGAAGGAGCGAGCACTGTTACAATGTCACAGCATTATGGGCGGGAAAAGTTGTTGTGGAAGGTCCATTGATGAAATCCAACTTCAGACATGAGTTCGAACTCGTGACTGGGAATTTGAAGCCCTGTCGCACAACCCCAGTGTTTTGTGGGGGGGGGGGCGCAGAAATGGGTAATGCGTTGGGGATCCAAGTAGGCGTTGCTTGGCCTGAGGAAGAGGAGGTCGTTGCTGGTAATTCAGTAGCTGGCTTATTGGGCCGTTTATTGTTTCCCGCAACTCCTGATCTAGTAAGTCGCGCTTTTGTTCCTGCGAATCTGATCAGTGCTCTGGATGCCTTGTAACTTGCTCCTGTGGGCCACTCTGGCCGTGTTTGTCCAGCAACCCCACTCCTCCAACTCCAGATCACCCCTTGTCTCTGCTCCACCATCGGGAGCCAATCCTTCAGTCACCGCTCCTGTACTGGACTGAGATGAGGAATTTCTTCACCCAGAAAGTGGTGAACCTGTGGAATTCTCTACCACAGAAGGCAGTGGAGGCCAATTCATTAAATATATTCAAGAATTAGTTAGATATATTTCTTAAGGCTAAAGGAATCAAGGGATATGGGGAGAAGGCAGGGACAGGGTACTGAATTTGGATGATCAGCCATGATCGCATTGAATGGCGGAGCAGGCTCGAGGGGCCGAATGGCCGCCTCCTGCTCCTATCTTCTATGTTTCTACTGCTTTTAGAACTCTTGCTGCATCACTTTCTCTTGCCAATCTCTCTCTCGCTCTTTCTTCAAAAGCCGCTTTTTTTTTTTAAAACCCATCTCCTTGGCCATATTTGGTTCTTCCCCCCCCCCCCCCCAAACATTAAATGTTTTTCCCTGTCTTCTTCTCCATGCCATCCTACCCTTTGACAAAAGCACTCCTGGGAAGTCCTTGCATGAAGGATGTGGTACAAAAGCACGTTGTTGACTTCAGAGTTTGTTTCCCTGCTCGGTGTGTATGACGTGGGGTAAATGCGAGAATGGTAACTGGAGCACTTTCAGCGGGTGTCCACCTCAGCTCTTCCTTTCCCCCCCCCCCCCCCCCCGAATGTGTTGGTGTCCAGGCGAGATGGTTATTGAGCCTCTTCTGTATTTAGGTGGTGGTTTGAGTTTCTGGGATGTCATCAGTTGCTATGATGATTCTTTGGAGCGAGTGAGACGTGGGGCGCTGTCGGGCTGCTCGGATCTGATTTATTGAGCCGACTGCACTTGACGTGATGGGAAGGGAAGCTGATTGCACAGGCCTGGGCACAAGTGTGTCTCCTCTCACCGGGTATGGTTACTGCACCTGTGAGGCATGTTCAGACTGCCATGCCGTAGGGTAACTCTACTGGCGGCCAATAGGGCTGAGGAACCGAGTCAACCCATGCACCTGGACTTCTCCCAACCCTGTTTACACTGCCAAGCCCCTGCAGTGTGACCTTCACACCTGCCACCAAAACGTTGTACTGCACCTGGATACACCCCACCACTGGACAAGTGAATGGAGTTTTAAATTCCACTGACCCCAACGATTTACATAACTTTGTATGGTAAGTGATTCCACTCCAGTTTTGTTGGTCGGTTATATCACCTGCCCAAAAAGAAATTTCAGCGTGGGTTACATTCCACTCCCCACCTTCACTTCTTCCTTTTTAATCATCTTCTCCCCAAGCACAACCATGACCAGCCCCCATCCTACCCCACAGTTTGAAGGTAAAGACTGGGTACCTGAATGGCCTGCAGAAATCTGGCGAGGGTCTCTGGTGGTCTGCTGTGTTAACTTGCAGGCATGGATGGTGGGCTGACCTGTGGACCGGCGGGCCCGGCCCCCGTGTGACCTGCGGAACTGTGGGTCCCGAGAATAGCAGTCGCTTTAACTTTAAAAATAGGACCAGTTTTTTTTTTCTCGCCCCTTGCTTCCCATATAATGAACATGGAGCAGCATTCTTGACAATGAAATAGTTCTCTGCCTTGCACATTGCTCCATGTTCTGGCCTCTGTTCTGGGGTTTGGAGTCGAGCAGCTAAACTCGCCGGTGCTGTGATGGGAAGCTGCCGTCTCCCCGGCAGATTCGCTGACGAGGATGGCACGCTGAAGAAGCTCTGGATACTCCCAGCTGTAACCCTGCACTGCCGGGAGAAGTGTGGGTTACCTGCTGGTAATGGAAAGATGATGATGTCATCTGGAACCAATCGGAATCGCCAACTGCACATGTGCGAGCTGATTATGTTCCTGGCTGAAGCCTGCCTCTCGCTATTCGCTTGCTCGGGCAGATTTACTGCAACAAAATAAAGACTTGTACCAGCCTATTAATGGAAGATGCAGTTATAAAATTGACAGTGTGCTGCCCATAATCACAGGAGAGTTGAAAATCTGGTAACTCTGGAGATGATCACCAGGCACTGTACTTGTGACAGCTCGGTGCAGTGCTTATTAGAATTGTGTTTAATATTGCAAGATCTTCTTGGCTTTGAATGTCTCACACTTTGGAGGATCTGCCCAAAATCTACTGGCCAAGTATCCAGTGGGAACCATTTATTAAAAAAAATACTCATCAAAAGTAGTAATAAGGGGCGATTACGGGTTAGGGGGAAAGTAATCGGTTATTCCGTGCCTGTGGATTTCTGTGCAGGTTCTTAACGTCAGGTCCACCTGTTCTCATCTGACTGTGGAATCTGTGTCCGCGCCATGTGTTTCGGGTTGGAAGCCAGCCTGTCTCTGTGAATTGAGATGTATTTTTTAATTAAGCTGCTCCCTGTGGGCTGGTCGGTCACCCAGCTCAAGAACGCCCTTTGCTAGCAACAACCTCAAATTCTTTGCAAACGACGTGATCTTCCGGTGATCAAATTTTCTGCAGTTCTTTTGAGTCTGATTTCAGTCCTTTTGCTGTTTTAAACATTTTAAGGTTGACTATTTCTAGCTCTCCACATTGTGGATAACATTTCACCGAGCATTCACTTGGCCTCGGTGTCAAAGGTCACTGTCAAACCGAGAAAGTTTGCAAAGGACACTGAAAATGTTCCTCGTGTTGGTTCACATGTGGAGGAGAGAAGATGTGTTAACATTCAGGTGTAATCTGTCTTCTCTTTAAGATGCTGTGTATTCCTAGTATTGACTGGTTCTTTAACCTGAAATGTTTCAGGTAATTAATTGCAGGACCGTACATAAGTTGCCCCCACTTGTCCCAATTGTGTCGCAGTATGAAGGGTAATTAGTGCAAAGCGGGCCAGGACTTTGTTGAAATCTGGCAGTGTTTTATAAAACGAGGAAAATATAAGTGGCATTAGAGTGTATTTTTGTAGTAAACAGGTGGTTTCTCTCTCGCTACCCAGTCTCTGTGTGTGCACCCAAACACGTATGCTTCATTGCAAATGCTCTTTGTGGTTTAAGAAGGTCTTGTAGTGTGGAACTCACATGCCTACTAGTTTGAAAACCTAGCTCAGTTATTTTTATACAGGGTAAAGTTTGGACTGGAGTCTCTGGTTGGTTGCTTTAGTCCCAAACTGGTTAATCTTTACCTCTTTTTCTCTTTCTCAGTCGTTCCAGGGCAGCCAGGGACGTGCGTACCTGTTCAACTCCGTGTAAGTATGCGGCTCTGTTTGCTATTCACTGCTCTGAGGTGCCTACGTGACCTTGCGCCCTGTGGGTTTGTGTTTCCCTTCAGCTCCCTCTGCGCTACCTGCGCTCGCGCACCCGCTTCCTTGGCCCTTTGGGGGTTGGATTGTAAGCCAGGAAGTGGTGAGTAACGGGGTAGTGCAGTCTGTGTGTACTCGAGTGGCTCGAATACGAGCTTTGAAGTGTTTTGCTGTGGGGGTCTTGAGGTTGGTTAATTGAACCCGATTAAAGCAGAGGGTGTTGCTTTCGCTTGTCAAAATGACACTTGCTGCACATATCCTCCACTTGGTCAGATGTAAAATGGTTTGAGACTGTGCACAGCTTCACATGTCCTTTGGGATAAACTCCTTCACAGTGACATGGTGATCCCATCAGAAACATTTAAACCTTTGTGTATGAGATCCACTCGTTGCTTTGAATTCTTTAACTTTGCTGTGTAATGGGGTGTTGGGTATGCAATGGGTAGGGGTCTGTGGCAATGGGTAGGGGTCTGTGCCACTGGGTAAGGGCGTGTTGCGTATGCAATGGGCAGGGGTTGCTAGGTAAGAAATTGGGGCAGCGGTGAGGCCCTACTGGATTAAGGGGTTTGATGGTATGGGATGGGTAGGGGTGTCTCTCCTCCTGGGTTACGGACTTGGTGGGTATCAAAAGGGAGAAGGGTTTCCTCTGGGTCAGGAGGTGGCTGCACATGTAATTGGCAGGGGAGGGGTCGCTGCTGCTTGGTTTGGGGGTGGTGTTTCCCTCCTGCTAAAGTAAAGGCCTACTGGGTATGCAATGGTGTCCCTCTATGCTGGGTATGGGTGTTTGGGATTTTCTTGGCTCAAGTAGTTTGAAACCTCTCCTGTGATTTTGTTTTCTTTTGCCTTGAACATTGAGCAGTGGGTTTAAGTCATCGAGCAGAGAAATTTTCAGGGTTGTATGGAAATTAGATAGTCTTCAGATCAGGGGTATGGGTGATTGTTGTGGGGCTCTGGAAAAGTATGTAGGTATGTGTGGGTGTTAACCAAGGTAATTTTATACCTTGGTATTTCTACCCTGGGCCTGGCCTTCCCACTATCCGATCACAGCAGATTCTTCCAGTTCCAAACAGGGTGGTTTGAAGGAGGGAATGGGTAGCCCAAAAGGAGAGAGCTCTCCGGTGACCAGGATACTGTTGTGCTGGGAAGAACACTCTGTTGGAGTCAGATATTGGGGCTCTGGTTCAAAACAGCCGCCAGCGTAGTAATGGCTATTTGTCTACAGTATGTGTGGAGTTTTATACCACAAGTGTTGAAATCATGAGCTATCTGTGTCGTACAGCATGGAAGGAGGCCATTCGGCCCATCGAGTCCGTGCCGGCTCTTTGTAGAGCAATCCAGTCAGTCGCATTCCCCCGCTCTATCCCCATAGCCCTGCAAGTTTATTTCCCTCAAGTGCCTATTCAGTCTTCCCTTGAAAGCATCGAGTACCTCTGCTTCCACCAGTTCCATCAGCAGCGAATTCCAGGTACTCTCTACTCGCTGTGTAAAAGAAAGTTTTTCCTCACATCCCTCCTGTATCTCTTGCCCAAAACCTTAAATCTGTGTCCCCTAGTCCTTGTACCATCAACTAGTGGGAACAGCCTTTCCCCGTCTAGCCTATCGAAACCCGTCATAATCTTGTACACCTCTATCAAATCACCCCTCAACCTCCTTTGCTCAGATGAAAACAAATCCAGCTTCTCCAACCTGTCCTTGCAGCTAAGATCCCCCGTCCCTGGAACCATTCTGGTAAATCTCCTCTGCACCCTCTCGAGGGCCTTCACATCCTTCCTAAAGTGTGGTGACCAGAACTGGACGCAATACTCCAGCTGTGGCCTAACCAGTGCTTTATAAAGGTTCAGCATAACTTCTCTACTTTTGTACTCAATACCCCTATTTATGAAGCCCAAGATCGCATATGCTTTGCTAACCACTCCATCTCAATATGTCCCGCCACCTTCAGGGACCTATGCACATTAACTCCCAGGTCCCTCTGTCCCTGCACACTCTTTAAAACCGTGCCATTAAGTGTATATTGCCTGTCCCTGTTCCTTCTGCCAAAATGCATCACCTCACTTCTCAGTATTAAATTCCATCTGCCACTTGTCTACCCATTCTGCTAGCCATTCTATGTCCTGTTGCAGGCGATTGGTATCATCACTGTTTGCCACGCCCCCAAGTTTGGTGTCATTGGCAAATTTAGAAATTCTACTCTGTATTCCAATATCCAGGTCATTTATCAAAAGAAGCAGTGGCCCCAGCACTGGCCCTCTGGGAACATCACTGTCTACCATCCTCCAGTCTGGAAAAACAGCCATTTACCACAACTCTGTTTTCTGCCCCCTAGACAATTCCTTATCCAAGCTGCCACTGACCCGCCCATTCCATAAGCCTCAATTTTGTTAACTAGCCTTCTATGTGGTACTTGGTCAAACGCCTTCCGAAAATCCATGTAGACAACATCCATTTCATTCCCTTCATCAATCCTCTCTTACTTCATCAACAAATTCAATTGGATTAGTCAAACGCAATCTGCCTTTTACAAATCTGTGTTGGCTCTCAATTAGCTTAAACCTTTCCAAGTGCCTGTTTAATTTTTTCCTTGATTATTGTTTCTAAAACTTTACCCACCACTGATAAACTGACCGGCCTGTAGTTACTAGGATTGTCCTTGCACCCTTTCTTGAACAATGGTGTCACATTTGCCACTTTCCAATCTTCAGGCACCTCCCCTGCATCTAGGGAGATTGGAAAATTATGGCAAGCCCTTCTGCTATCTCCTCCCCCAATTCCCTTTGCAACCTGGGATGCAAGCCATCTGGACCAGGCAACTTGTCCAGTCTAAGCATACCCAGTCTTTCCAGTACATCCTGTCTATCAATTTTGACCCATTCCATTGCTTCTACCTTCTACCGATTATTTTGTCAGCATCCACCTCCTTAGTAAACACCGATCCAAAGTGCTCATTGAGTATTCTAGCCTTGCCCTGCGCCGCTAAGCATATATCACCTTCATCTCTAATGGGTCCCACCCGCTTACTGTTTACATGCCGGTAGAAGATTTTTGGGTTCCCTTTTATGTTAACTGCCATTCTACTCTCATTCTCGCTTTGCCAATCTTATTTTCATCTTCACATCCCCTCTCAACTTACTGTATTTGGTCTGGTTCTCCCTTGAGAATTCACCTGACTTGCATCATACACTTTTTTTGTTTCATCTTCTCTATCTCCCTCGCCATCCAAGGAGCCCTTGCTTTGGTTCCCTTACTCTTCCCTCTTGTTGGAGTGTACCTAGCCTGTACTTGGAACATCTCTTCCTTAAAGATCACCCATTGTTCCGTTACAGTTTTTCCTGTCAGTCTTTGGTTCCATTTTACCCTGGCTAGATCCTTTTGCATTCCATTGAAGTTAGCTCTATTCTAGTTTAGAAGTTCCACTCTAGATTGTTCCTTGCTCCTCTCCATTGCTAATCTAAATGTTATGATACGATGATCACTTGTACCCAAGTGTTCTCCCACAGACACTTGGTCGACCTGGCCTACCTCATTCCCCAGCACCAGATCCAGCAATGCCTCCTTCCTAGTTGGGCCAAGAAAATATTGGTCAAGGAAATTCTCCTGAACACATTTCAGAAATTCCTCCCCCTCCTTTCCCTTTACCCTAGCATTCTCCCAATCGATATTTGGGTAATTAAAGTCCCCCAATATCACCACACTATAGCTCTTGCATATCTCTGATTTCCCTGCAGATTTGCTGCTCTACCTCCCTCTCACTATTTGGAGGCCTATGGAATACCCCCAATAGCATGATCATACCTGTTTTGCTCCTCAACTCTAATCAAATGGATTCTCTCTTTGTCCCCTCAAGAGCATCATCTCTTTCCAACACTACAATGTCTTCCTTAATCAGCACTGCCACCCCACTTCCCTATCTTTTCTGGACACCTTGTGCCCTTGAATATTAAGTGCCCAGTACTCACCGATTTTTAAGCCTCGTTTCCGTTATTGCCTCAACATCATATTGCCACACGGCTAATCGTGCTTGTAGCTCACCAACCTTATTCAACACACTTTGTGCATTTACATACATTCATTCTAAACCCATTTTTGAATTTTTCTTAGTCTGCTCCTATCTAATAGGATACTTTCTTTAGTACTGGATTTGATTTCATTAGAGCAAAGGAGGTTGAGGGGTGATTTGATAGAAGTGTACAAGATTATGACCGGTTTGGATAGGCTAGACAGGGAAAGGCTGTTCCCACTAGTTGATGATACAAGGACTAGGGGGCACAGATTTAAGGTTTTGGGCAAGAGATACAGGGGGGATGTGAGGAAAATCTTTGTACGCATGAGGACCTGGAACTCGCTGCCGACGGAAGTGGTGGAAGCAGACACACTCAATGTTTTCAAGGGGGAGACTGGACAGGCACTTGAGGGAAATAAACTTGCAGGGCTACGGGGATAGAGCGGGGGAATGGGACTGACTGGATTGCTCTACAGCGAGTCGGCGTGGACTCGATGGGCCGAATGGCCTCCTGTGCCGTTCTGACTCTACTATCCAACACACTCACTCTTTTATGCACTTTATTCCTCTTTCTTTATGCACTTTATCTACTCCCATATGCGTGTGTGTGGCTAGAGTCTTTTCAGGGGAGGTGGGGAAGGAACTTGGCGTTATTAAAAATAGGAGAGCAACAGTTGGGGGTGGGGGGGGGGGGGCGTTGTGTGTGAAAGAAGAGTGTATGATCGCATAATTTATCCATGGCTTCTGGGCAGATAGGCTTGATGGGTCGGTACTTTGTATTGAGACTGAACTGAAGGAATGTGATTGCTGTGAACCTGATCAGGGTTGATCTCTCTCTAGTGGGGACTAAAATAAGTGCTTTAAAGCTCCCTGTGACTTTGCCAGTCCAACAGCTATGTTGAAATTTCTTATTTATACACGTGTATAACTCCTAAACCCACCCCCCCCCCCAAATTTTCTCCCCTCATCTTGAAGGTGGTGGTGACCCATCCATGAAGCTGGCTGCTCTGCACTATCTGTGAAACACACTTTGTTCAAGTGGGAGTTTGGCTCGTGAGTGTCAGCAGGCTATTCAACTATGGAGGGCATCACGGTTAAGCCCAATTCTGCTCTCTCTCTCTCTCTCTCTCTCTCTCTCGTGTGTGTGTTCCGGCAAGTGCCACTGGGTTGTAATTAGAAGTTGGAATCCTGGCTTGCAGTGTGTTGGGCCCCCCCCCCCCCCTTGCTTCAGGGTCTTCGGCAATTGCTGCCCAAGCTGTGATTGGCTACTTCAGTAATGAGGTGGAATCAAATGCGGGTCCTTCTGCTCTTGTAAGGCTTCCATTTCAAGCCTGTCCTTTAATTGTTCAACGTGTGATTCGTTGACTGCCAAGTGTGAGATTGCGGTTGTACGTAATATTGAACAGATTTCGCACCAAGTGTAAGTAACTACTCCATGCTCTGTGCTTTACTTTCAATTGGCAAATTGAAGAAGGAATTTGAAAAGGAGCCCATTAAAACCTCTGCTATTCCTGTGACTGCACACTCTGCCCTGTACTGTCCTGAATGACCCTCTGACTCCTAGCAGCATGGGTGGGAAAGACCTTGCTCTTTCTAACGCACCTATCCTCTTCTCTGGTGTGTCCTTTGGCTGCTCTGACGGTAACTTTAGTTGTCCTGAGTTTGATACCTATCCCTGTTCTCCCGAGTTATTTTCCATAAACCTGTATTAAAACCATTTAATAAAAATCTGTGTGTATTTGTCTTTGGACATGACCTGTTTGGTTTTGGTTTGCATTTGCCCTTAATATAAATATAAACGTGGCTTCCTCCTGTGAAAGAATGTTTTTTAAAGGCATTAAGCCTACACTCCTGTGAAGATTGGCCAGCTGGGTGAGGTGCTGGAGGGCTCCTGGCACCTGCACCCCAGGGGAAAAAAAAAGACAGTTCCCTTGGGGGGGGTAGGGGGGCGAGTCACATTTAAAGCTGCAGTCCTAAGGCATTGGTGTGGGTTTCGGGGTGGTGGGTTTCAGTGCCAGCCCAATTATTCAATGACTTCTGTGGTAGATACAAGCTCCTGGAGGTAAATTTCCTACTTCTTTGTGCATATACAGATGTAGTCATTGTAAAGTCGTATCCCCTCAGTCTGATGCACCGTTGCCAATCTGTGGTAGGGCTGCAGGAGATGAGCCATGTTTATGGCAGCTGAGCATGGGAACTGCAAGATCAGTCATTATGGGAATTGGGGAAGTGAAATACATAAAAGTGCTTTAATTTTAGAAATTACATAGCAAATACAGCATAGAAACTAGCCACCTGGTACATGCCAGTGTTTATGCTTCACACGAGCCTCCTCCCATCTCTCATCTAAACCGATCAGCATAACCTTCTATTTCTTTCTCCCTCCTGTGTTTATCTAGCTTCTCCATAAATGTATCTCTGCTATTTGCCTCGACCACTCTTGTGGTAGCGAGTTCTACATTCTAACCACTCTGAGTAAAGCAGTTAAATATCTGTTTTATACGGAACCAAGTCCTCTCTCTCCCCCCTAGTCAAACAAAAAAAAAAGCTTAAATTCTCAAACCTGCACTTTGTCCAGTTATGTGTGGTGTGTTTTCTGCTTTCCCACATTATGGGTGTGAACTCCTGTCCCATTCTGTAGGAATCTGCATTACCCACATTTACACTAAGTGTTTTTTGTCTCTTCCTCCACTTGTTGCCTTGTAATATGTCGAGTACTGTGGGACAATTTGTTAACGACTTGCATTTATATAGCGCCTTTATCGTAGTAAATTGTCCCAAGGCGCTTCACAGGAGAGTTATCAAACAAAATTTGACACCGAGCCACATAAGGAGATATTGGGCCAGATGACCAAATGCTTGGTCAAAGAGGTAGGCTTTAAGGAGCATCGTAAAGGAGGTAGAGAAGTGGCGAGGTTTAGGGTGGGAATTCCAGAGCTTGGGGCCTAGGCAGCTGAAGGCACGGCCACCAA
The DNA here is from genome assembly GCF_052327205.1 of Somniosus microcephalus. Classification (NCBI taxonomy): domain Eukaryota; kingdom Metazoa; phylum Chordata; class Chondrichthyes; order Squaliformes; family Somniosidae; genus Somniosus; species Somniosus microcephalus. Next base: position 67,907,997 of record NC_141005.1, on the reverse strand, counting down.
TGGTGGGGCGATTAACATGGAGCATGTGCAAGAGGCCAGGATTGGAGGAGTGCAGATATCTCTGGGGTTGTAGGGCTGGAGGAGGTTACAGAGATAGGGCGGGGTGAGGACACGGAGGGATTTGAAAACCAGGATGAGAATTTTAAAATGGAGGTGTTGCTTAACTGGGAGTCAGTGTAGGTCAGTGAGCACAGGGGTGATGGGTGAACGGGACTTGGTGCGAGTTAGGACACGGGCAGCAGAGTTTTGGATGACCTTAAATTTATATAGGGTGGAAGATGGGAGGCCGGTCATGTGTGTTGGAATAGCCAAGTCTAGCGGTAACAAAGGCATGGATGAAGGTTTCGGCAGCTGATGAGCTGAGACAAGGGCGGAGACGGGCAATGTTATGAAAGTGGAAAAAGGCGATCTTGGTGATGGCATGGATATGTGGTCGGAAGCTCGACTGTGGGTCAAATACGACACCAAGGTTGCGAACAGTCTGGTTCAGCCTCAGACAATTACCAGGGAGAGGGATGGTAAATCGTGCTTGACTAATCTACTGGAATTTTTTGAGGATGTAACTAGTAAAATAGATAAGGGAGAACCAGTGGATGTGGTGTATTTGGACTTTCAGAAAGCTTTCGATAAGGTCCCGCATAAGAGATTAGCGTGTAAAGTTAAGGCACATGGGATTGAGGGCAAGGTATTGACTTGGATAGAGAACTGGTTGGCAGACAGAAAGCAAAGAGTTGGAATAAACGGGTCTTTTTCCGAGTGGCAGGCAGTGACTAGTGGGGTACCGCAGGGATCGGTCCTTGGGCCCCAGCTATTCGCAATATATATTAATGATCTAGACAAGGGAACTAGATGTAATATCTCCAAATTTGCAGACGACACAAAGCTGGGTGGGCGTGTGTGCTGTGAGGAGGATGCCGAGAAACTCCAGTATGATTTGGACAGGTTGGGTGATTGGGCAAAAGCATGGCAGATGCAATATAACATGGATAAATGCGAGGTTATCCACTTTGGTGGCAAAAACAGGAAGGCAGATTATTATCTGAATGGAAATAGATTGGGAGAAGGGGAAGTGCAACGAGACCTGGGTGTCCTTGTGCACCAGTCGCTGAAGGTAAGCATGCAGGTGCAGCAGTCGGTTAAGAAGGTAAATGGCATGTTGGCCTTCGTAGCAAGAGGGTTTGAGTACAGGAACAAGGATGTCTTGCTGCAGTTATACAGGGCCTTGGTGAGACCACACCTTGAATATTGTGTGCAGTTTTGGTCGCCTTATCTGAGGAAGGATGTTCTTGCCATGGAAGCAGTTCAGTGAAGATTCACCAGGCTGATACCTGGGATGGCAGGAATGACGTATGAGGAGAGATTGGATCGATTGGGCTTGTACTTGCTGGAGTTTAGAAGAATGAGAGGGGATCTCATCGAAACCTATAAAATTCTGACAGGACTGGACAGACTAGATGCAGGAAGGATGTTCCCGATGGTCGGGGAGTCCAGAACCAGGGGTCACAGTCTAAGGATAAGGGGTAAGCCATTTAGGACAGAAATGAGGAGGAATTTCTTCACCGAGAGTGGTGAACCTGTGGAATTCTCTACCACAGAAGGCAGTAGAGGCCAATACATTAAATATATTCAAGAAGGAGTTGGATATATTTCTTAAGGCTAAAGGGATCAAGGGGTATGGGGAGAAAGCAGGGACCGGGTACTGAATTTGGATGATCGGCCATGATTGCATTGAATGGCGGAGCAGGCTCGAGGGGCTGAATGGCCTACTCCTGCTCCTATCTTCTATGTCTATGGAGTCGGTGGCTAGGGAACGGAGTTTGTGGCAGGGACTATAGACAATGGCTTCGGTTTTCCCAATATGTGATTGGAGGAAATTTCTGCTCATCAAATACTGGACAAGCACCGTGACAAATTGGACGCAATGGAGGGATTGAGAAGTTGTGGTAAAGTAGAGCTGGGTGTCGTCGGCGTACAAGTGGAACTGATGCTGTGTTTTGGATGATGTCACCAAGGGGCAGAATGTAGATAAGAAATAGGAGGGGGGGCCAAGGATAGGTCCTTAGGGGACACCAGAGGTAATGGAGTGGGAAGAGAATCCATTGCAGGTGATTCTCTGGCTATGACTGGATAGATAAGAATGGAACCAGGCGAATGCAGTCGCATCCAACTGGACGTGTCGAAGGCTGCAGACCGGTCAAGGAGGGCGAGGGGGATAGTTTGTCACAGTCACACAGGATGTCATTTGTAACTTTGAAAAAAGCCATTGTGGCAGTGGCCCCAAACCTGATTGGAGGGATTCAAATATCTGGGAAGGATGGGCACGGATTTGGGCGGGACAGCATAGACAGAGACATAGAAGGTAGGAGCAGGAGTAGTCCATTCGGCCCGTCAAGCCTGTTCTGCCATTTAATGAGATCATGGCTGATCATCCAAATTCAGTACCCTGTCCCTGCTTTCTCCCCAGATCCCTTTAGCCTTGAGGAATATATTTAATGAATTGGCCTCAACTACCTTGTGTGGTAGAGAATTCCACAGGTTCACCACTCTCTGGGTGAAGAAATTCCTCCTCCATCTCAGTCCAAAATGGTTTACCCCTTATCCTTGGACTGTGACCTCTGGTTCTGGATTCCCCCGCCATCGGGAACATCCTGCATCTAGTCTGTCTAGTCCTGTTAGAATTTTATAAGTTTCGATGAGATCCCCTCTCATTCTTCTAAACTCTAGCAAATATAAGCCTAATTGACCCAATCTCTTCATACGTCATTCCTGCCATCCCAGGTATCAGTCTGGTGAATCTTCGCTGCACTCCCTCCATGGCAAGAACATCCTTCCTCAGATAAGGCAACCAAAACTGCACACAATATTCAAGGTGTGGTCTCACCAAGGCCCTGTACAACTGCAGCAAGACATCCTTGTTCCTGTACTCAAACCCTCTCGCTACGAAGGCCAAATTACCATTTGCCTTCTTAACCACCTGCTGCACCTGCATGCTTACCTTCAGCGACTGGTGCACAAGGACACCCAGGTCTCGTTGCACTTCCCCTTCTCCCAATCTATTGCTGTTCAGATAATCTGCCTTCCTGTTTTTGCCACAAGTGGATAACCTTGCATTTATCCACATTGGGCAGCTGCATGGCAGATGCAGTATAATCACCCAACCTATCCAAATCATACTGGAGTTTCTCTGCATCCTCCTCCACAGCACACACGCCCACCCAGCTTTGTGTCGTCTGCAAACTTGGAGATATTACATCTAGTTCCCTCATCTAGATCATTAATATATATTGTGAATAACTGGGGTCCAAGGACCGATCCCTGCGGTACCCCACTAGTCACTGCCTGCCACTTGGAAAAAGACCCGTTTATTCCAACTCTGCTTTCTGTCTGCCAACCGGTTCGCTATCCAAGTCAGTACCTTGCCCCCAATCCCATGTGCTTTAACTTTACACGCTAATCTCTTATGCGGGACCTTATCGAAAGCCTTCTGAAAGTCCAAATACACCACATCCACTGGTTCTCCCTTATCAATTCTCAAAAAAATTCCAAAGATTAGTCAAGCATTTCCTTAAGTACCCTAGGATGTAGATTATCAGGCCATGGGGATTTATTGACCTTCAATCCCATCAATTTCCCCAACACCATTTCCCTACAAATACTGATTTCATTCAGTTCATTGAGCATGTTAAAGGACTTTGGAGAGGACCAAAGATGGACCAGGCACTAAGCAGGGGAGGTGGGGCTGGGGATTGTGGAGGAGCGAAGAGCGTTCGGGGAGGTGACTGAAGGCTAAGTTAAAGAGAGGCTTTTGAAAATGGGCATTGAGCTGATGAAGCAGAGGGTTATAGGAAGGGAGCGATCACTGACGGCTGTGCTGGGGGGGGTGGTGGGAAGGGTGTAGAGTGCAAGTCTTCCCCCTCATTCTGCCGACATAGATTCATTTGCTGAGTCTGGATTAAGGTGCCAATGTGTTCTCTTTTTTTTAAGGCCATTTCTCATTTTTTACATTCTAAAACTAGTCCGAAAACACCTTGATTTAAAAGTTCGTTTCCAAATCCCTCCATGGCATCGCCCCTTCCTATCTGCGTGACTCCTACAACCCTCCCAGATCTCTGCGTTCCTCCATCTCTGGCCTCATGCGCATCCCCAGTTTCCATCGCTCCATCATTGACAGCCATGCCTTCAGCTGCCGAGGCTCTAGTATTTCCTCCATTTAAACCCCCCTGTCTACACCTCTCCTGCTTTAAGTTGCACCTTTAAACCTACCTCTTTCCCTGTCCCAATATCTATTTATGCGGTTCAATGTCAGATTTTGTCTGAACGTTCTTCTGAAGCACCTTGGAATGTTTTGACTACGTTAAAGGTGCCCTATAAATGCAAGTTGTTATTTTCCAGGATGTGCCATAATTGTGAATCAGACAGTTACAACAAACTAGCTCTCTCTAATCTGCCAAGTTGCTGATGTATATGGGTAGTTTGCCATAGAAGGATGAGGATGGATAGTTTACCATGGTCACCGTCAAAGGATGTCATTTGTGACTTTCGATTTTCAGAGTTGTGGCAGGTTAGAGAGACACAAGTTCCTGCTCCCTCGAGTATCGCTTGGCTCTGCCCCATCTCTTCCTCCACTGATGCTTAAAGTACGAGCTCTTTTTTATCCCTCCAATTATCTCCCTGCGTCTCCTGTGCATCAGTTAAACTTGTCCAGCTGTACCTGTACCACCTGTCCTCGCCAAGCTTCAGTGGTTTTCCCCCCCCCCCCCCCTCTATTTTGATTTAAGATCCTTGCCCTCTCCTTCACATCCCTCCCCCGTTCAGCTCTGTGATCTCCTCCAACTCCAGCGTCCCCACAAACATGCTTTACTCTTCTGACACTGGCTTTGCTCCTCGTTCTCCAAGCCCTCCCATCATTGGTTGCTCCTTCAACCTCCCTGCTTTCAAATCGGTACTAATGAGCCTTTTCATTCAAGCTTTAACCATTGCCCTGCTCCCAGCATAACACAACACTTCTCCCTTCCCCCCCCCCCCCCCCCTCAAACTGTTCCTTGCAGCTTTGTGCCCACTATCCATAAAGCACTTTGACATGTCTAAGTGAGCAGCGTTACAGAAATGTTGCTTTGCATTTCACTAGTGCATGTGCACCCACATGGGGTGCAAGTCCTGCACCCTATCCTTCTGATACATGACATGTGCCTCTGCACATGTACTCGCACCCTACTTTCTATACTGGTATCCTGTATAGGTGCGTGCTCAGTGTAATATAGAGCGGGCATGTGGGATTTATAATTGTATTGTGGGCTCTGCACTATAATCTGACGTGGGTTGTGAAGTCTGGTGTGCTGTGGGCTCCGCCGGGTGTGACATGTCTGGTGTGAGTGTGTTGTGGGCTCCGCGGGGTGTGATGTCTCTGGTGTGTTGTGGGCTCCGCGGTGCTTGTGCACAGCAGCAGACTAAAGGCTCTGGTTATCCCGCCCCGTGCAGGGTAAATGTGGGCTGTGGCCCTGCCGAGGAGCGGGTGCTGCTGACGGGATTGCACGCTGTAGCGGACATCTACTGTGAAAACTGCAAAACCACTCTGGGATGGAAATATGTAAGTGTCTCCTTGTTGCTCTTACATTTTGCAAAGTAGGGGTTTGTTATGATGTAAACATGTTGAACTGGCTTGGCGTGTTTCCTTAGGCAGCAATGGGGAGTTCTGAGCAATTAGTGGAAGATCAGGAAAACTGACTTAACCAGTAGGTTTACATTTGTCAGTGTCCTCCTGCCTGCACAAGATGCACCTGTTGGAAGTTGATATCACTACGGTATCTGCTGCCCCTTTCCCTCCTGCCTTGACCGCTGGATGCTGTTTTTCCCCCCAAGTTTCTCACTGTTTGCGTGTTGTTTCCTGCTCCTGGTTGCTATCTAGAGACTGCTGAAAATAAGGGCAAGATCAGGATCCTTTTTTCTTCCGCCCATCCCCCACCGCCCCAGTGAACATGGGACTGACCCGCTGACCTGTCTGTTTGGGTTTATGTGGAAAGTAACCACTTGGACAATGTTCCATAATGCATCTGGCACCTGTTGTGCCCGGGCTGATCGGTTGCCTTCAGGAGAGGGCGGGGGGGGAAATTATTGAATCCTTCACAAACCACAATAATTTGCCAATCAGCTGGGGTTACTTTGCTGCACAGCAGGGTAATCCAGTCAGCCAGTGTGTACCCTTCATATTGGGAATGGAGGAAATGCTGTAGTATCGTAGACTATCTGCGAGTGAGACCTCCACACAGCAAGTTTCACCCTTCGTGCAGTAACCCAGGGAAATGAATCCGATCAAATCACTAAAGATTGTTTTCTAGTGGACTGGAGTTGATTGGCAGGGCTTTACCATTGGGGATCCTTCCCCGCCCACCCCCCCCCCCCCCCCCCCCTTCTCCAGGGACCACTGATGTAAACCACATACCATGGTAACGTTAAAATAGGGCTAAGATCTACAAGTGCTTTTTCCTCATTCGATTGATTTGAAATTAGTCTTAAGAACACGTGTTCGAACATAAGAAATAGGAGCAGGAGTAGGCCATTTGGCCCCTCGAGCCTGCTCCGCCATTCAATAAGATCATGGCTGATCTTGTACCTCAACTCCACTTTCCTGCACTATCCCCATATCCCTTGATTCCACTAATATCCAAAATCTATCGATCTCTGTTTTGAATATACTCAACGACTGAGCCTCCACAGCCCTCTGGGGTAGAGAATTCCAAAGATTCACCACCCTCTGAAGAAATTTCTCCTCATCTCAGTCCTAAATGGCCAACCCCTTATTTGGAGACTGTGACCCCTAGTTCTAGACTCCCTAGCCAGGGGAAACATACTCCCAGCATCTACCCTGTCAAGGCCTGTAAGAATTTTGTATGTTTCAATGAGATCACCGCTCATTCTTCTAAACTCTAGGGAATATAGGCCTAGTCTACTCAATCTCTCCTCATAGGACAATCCCCCCATCCCAGGAACCAGTCTGGTGAACCTTCATTGCGCTGCCTCTATGGCAAGTATATCCTTCCTTAGGTAAGGAGACCAAAATTGTACACAATACTCCAGGTGTGGTCTCACCAGGGCCCTATATAATTGCAGTAAGACGTCTTTACTCTTGTACTCAAATCCTCTTGTAATAAAAACCAACTTACCATTTGCTTTCCTAATTGCTTGCTGTACCTGCATGTTAACTTTCAGTGATTCGTGTACAAGGACACCCAGGTCCCTCTGAACACCAAGATTTCCCAATCTCTCTCCATTTATAAAAAAAAAATAAAAAAAAAATACACTGCTTTTCTATTTTTCCTACCAAAGTCACATTTCTCCACATTATATTTCATTTGCCATGTTCTGGGGGCAGAAAACGTTAGTGGGAGTGGTATATAGACCTCCAAACAGTAATGCGGAGGTCGGGGATGGCATGAAAAGGGAAATTAGAGAAGCGTGCAATAAGGGCACAGCAGTTATCATGGGTGACTTTAATCTACATATAGATTGGGCTAACCAAATTAGTAACAATACTGTGGAGGAGGAATTCCTGGAGTATATACGGGATGTTTTCCTGGACCAATATGTCGAGGAACCAACTAGAGATCCGGCCATCTTAGACTGGGTATTATGTAATGAGAAAGGATTAATTAGCAATCTTGTGCGAGGCCCCTTGGGTTGGAGCGATCATAATACGATAGAATTCATCATTTAAGATGGAGAGTGAAGTAGTCAACTCAGAGACTAGGGTCCTGAATTTAAATATAGGAAACTACGATGGTATGCGGCGCGAGTTGGTTAGGATTGATTGGGGAATGTCACTCAAAGGGTTGACGGTGGATAGGCAATGGCAAATATTCAAAGATCGCATGGATGAACTACAGAATTTGTTCATTCCAGTTTGGCATAAAAAATAAAACAAAAAAGGTGACTCGACCGTGGTTAACGAGGGAAATTAGGGATAGCATAAGATCCAAGGAGAGGACATATAAATTGGCCAGAAAAAGCAGTAAACCTGAGGATTGGGAGCAGTTTAGGATTCAACAAAGGAGGACAAAGGGATTAATTAAGAGGGGGAAAATAGAGTATGAGAGTAAGCTTTCAGGGAACATAAAAACTGACTGTAAAAGCTTCTATAGATATGTGAAGAGAAAAAGATTGGTGAAGTCGCGCGTAGGTCCCTTGCAGTCAGAATCAGGGGAATTTATAATGGGGAACAAAGAAATGGCAGACCAATTAAATACATACTTTGGTTCTGTTTTCACCAAAGGAGGACACAAATAACCTCCCAGAGATGTCGGGGAACATAGGGTCTAATGAAAGGGAGGAACTGATAGAAATCAGTATTTGTAAGGAAATGGTGTTAGGGAAATTGACTGGATTGAAGACCGATAAATCCCCAGGGCCTGATAATCTACATCCTAGGGTACTTAAGGAAGTGGCCCTAGAAATAGTAGATGCTTTGCTGGTCATCTTCCAAAACTCTATAGAGTCTGGAACAGTACCCATGGATTGGAGGGTAGCTAATGTTACCCCACTATTCAAATAAGGTGGTAGAGAGAAAACAGGGAATTACAAGTAAGCCTGACATCGGTAGTGGGGAAAATGCTCGAGTCCATTATAAAAGATGTAATAGCAGAGCACTTGGAAAACAGTATCCGGATCGGACAAAGTCAACATGGATTTACAAAAGGTAAATCTTGCTTGACTAATCTACTGGAATTTTTTGAGGATGTAACTAGTAGAATAGATAAGGGAGAACCAGTGGCTGTGGTGTATTTGGACTTTCAAAAGGCTTTCGATAAGGTCCCTCTTAAGAGATTAGCGTGTAAAGTTAAAGCTCATGGGATTAGGGGCAAGGTATTGACTTGGATAGAGAACTGGTTGGCAGACAGAAAGCAAAGAGTTGGAATAAACGACTTTTTTTTTTCCTGAGTGGCAGTCAGTGACTAGTGGGGTACCGCAGGGATCGGTCCTTGGACCCCAGCTATTCACAATATATATTAATGATCTGGACGAGGGAACTAGATGTAATATCTCCAAGTTTGCAGATGACACAAAGCTGGGTGGGCGTGTGTGCTGTGAGGAGGATGCCGAGAAACTCCAGTATGATTTGGACAGGTTGGGTGATTGGGCAAAAGCATGGCAGATGCAATATAACGTGGATAAATGCGAGGTTATCCACTTTGGTGTCAAAAACAGGAAGGCAGATTATTATCTGAATGGAAATAGATTGGGAGAAAGGGACGTACAACGAGACCTGGGCGTCCTTGTGCACCAGTCGCTGAAGGTAAGCATGCAGGTGCAGCAGGCAGTTAAGAAGGCAAATGGTATGTTGGCCTTCGTAGTGAGAGGGTTTGAGTACAGGAACAAGGATGTCTTGCTGCAGTTGTACAGGGCCTTGGTGAGACCACACCTTGAATATTGTGTGCAGTTTTGGTCGCCTTATCTGAAGAAGGATGTTCTTGCCATGGAAGGAGTGCAGCGAAGATTCATCAGGCTGATACCTGGGATGGCAGGAATGACATATGAGGAGAGATTGGGTCGATTGGGCTTGTACTCGCTGGAGTTTAGAAGAATGAGAGGGGGTCTCATTGAAACTTATAAAATTCTAACAGGACTAGACAGACTAGATGCAGGAAGGATGTTCCCAATGGCCGGGGAGTCCGGAACCAGGGATCACAGTCTAAGGATAAGGGGTAAGCCATTTAGGACAGAGATGAGGAGGAATTTCTTCACCCGGAGAGTGGTGAACCTGTGGAATTCTCTACCACAGAAGGCAGTAGAGGCCAATTCATTAAATATATTCAAGGCGGTAGATATATTTCTTAAGGCTAAAGGGATCAAGGGATATGGAGAGAAGGCAGGGACTGGGTACTGAATTTGGATGATCAGCCATGATCTCATTGAATGGTGGAGCAGGCTCGAGGGGCCGAATGGCCTACTCCTTCTATGTTTCTATGTTCTGGCCCACTCACTTAGCCTGTCTATATCCCCTTGAAGCCTCCTTGCATCCTCCTCACAACTTGCATTCCCACCCAGCTTTATATCATCAGCAAACTTGGATATTTTACATTTGGTCCCCTCATCCAAATCATTGATGTAGATTGTGAATAGCTGAGGCCCAAGCGCTGATCCTTGCGGTACCCCACTAATTACAGCCTGGCAATCCAAAAATGACCCGTTTATTCCTACTCTGTTTTCTGTCTGTTAACCAATCCTCAAAATACATCGCCAGTCCATTTGAGGCAGGTGTTGGAAAAATACGATTTTTCTCAAGTCCTTCGCTTTGTAAGAATTGACGTTACACCCTTTAGTCCCTGCACTGGGTTCACCAAAGAGAGAGACTGACAGCAGGGACCATGTGAGAGGCACAGACTCTAAAGGGGGCTAGGAGTGAACCATATGACCAATTATGTCTCCAGAATGACACCAGACTGTATCCAGTGAGGAGTTTCTTGTGCTCTGGCTGATACTTGCTCATTTGCATGTAGAGGGGGACTGCATTGAAGGGATGAGAAGACTCTTGACTGAAGTAAGCGATGCAATGTGCGTGCAGTGACAGTGTCGCGCGGATTGAGTCCCTCTACAGGGTTTGTTTCATTGATCTTGCTGTCGATGGCATTGGTGCCTTGGGGTTCCATTTCACCGTAATGCTCAGTGATCCCTTTAGGAAACAGATTGCCTGTCCTGTTAAAGTTTTATGGTTCAGTCTCTCTTCTCTTTTGGTCTTTGCTGGTGTTGGGAACATAGCAGTACAACGTCCAATTTTACCTCCTCCCCACTGACTTTCTCTTTTTTCCCCTTTTCGCAGGAACACGCCTTTGAAAGCAGTCAGAAGTACAAAGAAGGAAAGTTCATTATTGAATTGGCCCACATGATTAAAGACAATGGGTGGGAGTGACCAGCGTGCTGCAGACCCCTGCTGCTCTGTTTTAAGACTGTATGAGGCTGATCTAATGGACAGAAAATGCTCTGCTATGGGACAGCTCTAAGAACATTTGCTGACTTTTTTTAAAACCTTACAGCTGAACCATTGATGTCGCCTTCTTGTCGGCCCTTTGCTTTTTTTTTAATCTCTCCGTCTAGGTTTGGTGTTCTCATGTGTGAAACACTGTAAGCATCTATAGATTAATTTTTTTTCCTAAGCTCTTTACCGTTTGAGTGAGGGGGGGGATAAAATTGAAACTTTTATTTTGAGTGTGGCTTTACAAATGACTTCTGAACTTAGCTGTTCTCCCCTCCCCTCCTTTTAAACTCCACCATGTGTCTCTCTTCTATTGCTGTGCATGCTTTTACACTAGTCGACTGGGTTAGCTGAGCAGCACAGAGAGAGGGTTGAGGAGGGAGTTTATGTATGTATATACATGATATATATACATCTACATCTAAATGTAGCATTTTTATTTTTTAAGGAGAGTTGTTTTGGGACCAGGGATAATGGTCGCAGTGTTGTGGCATTGAGATACGGTTTGAATCCCACTGGTTGCAATGGGCTCTTCTGTTAACTCCCAAACTGTAGCTAGATGTCTGCTAGGCATCAATCTAGCATTCAGCAGCTGCAACGTTAATGGGAATGGGGGAGGGGGGGGACACGAGTAGAGAGAGGGGAACCACTGAAATTGGGGGAAAAAAACACATGTGGCTGGTTCCATGTAACAGTACACTAATGCACTGGACAAAACCGGGCGCAAAAAAGAGAGGTCTTCTGGCCGTGATATCCATTTTCTACATGTAGAGCTGGGCTCCCGGTCTGTGGACCGTTGAGACTTAACGGAACGCAGGAAGTTCCTTTGCACGTGCCTGGGAAATGGGGTTCGCAACACCGATACGCACACCAGAACTTTGTTTTTGTTCCTTTTTTTTAAAAAAAGAATGATATATTTTTATCTTCGCATTCTCTTGTTCTGGTCTCTGCTTCTTGCCACCTAGAGTTTTTTTTTGCGGATGGCCATTCCCTGATCTTGGAGTGTGGACAGTTTTATGGGTGCAATGGTTTGCTGGTTAAATCATTTTTCTTTTGTCGTGTGGGTGCGCTCACTACGTGTGACGGTGCACTCTGCTGCTAAAGGTCTCTCGTGCAGTGTTACCGGGAAGGTCCAGCAGATATTCCGCTTTTCCGTACCGTTTGTTCTCTTCGGTGGTGTTACAAGCGCGATTGTTCTCGTATATTTCCTTTTATTGTGTTCCTATCGCCGCTTATGTGTAACTTTTTTTTGCCTGGGCTCTTGCTGTCAGAATTCTCATTCCCTGGTGCGGTGCATTGAGTTGGAATTCTTTGGGGATGGGTCCTGGTCAGATGAGCGCCGCTGAAGGAGGAAAAAAAAAGGGGGGCCAGTCTGGTTACTGAGCCGATTTCAGCAGGGTCGCACTACAGAAATTATATACTTGAAGCAGACTACAGATCGAAAATCTTGTTCAACCAGTTTCCCTATATATATAAAAAAAGAAAGTTTTTTGTACATTTAGAAGAAGAAAAACATATTTAAGGTTTTATACATATTTTTACTGGGTAAGTTGATTTGCTTCCCCCTACCTGAGCACTTTTGTTCTCTGTAACTTGTCTTTTGTTGCTATAACACTTACTGTCTCTTTGTAAGCTGATTTAAAAGAAAAAATTTCTTTACTTTTGGGAATTTCTTTTCATTTTTTAGCTTTTTAAAAAAAAACAAGTGTGGGGTGGGGTTGCAGGGGTCTGTCGGGGGGTGGTGGTGGCAGCTCCTGGACCAATCGAGCAGACCCATGAGCTGGCTAATCCCAGGGTATTTGTCTGTTGGTTTAACCTCCAGAGACTGGTAACACTTATTTTTAAACCTTTTTTCCCCCCTCTTCCCTAAATAAAGATAGACTTTGTTTTTTTTCTTTAATATATTTTGAATTTCCTTTTTTTAGTTTTGTTGAGGCTTTAGAGTTGTTAATATACATCCAGTAGTAAGTGAGCATTGCTCTGAAGAGCAGCAGCCAATTGATGCAAGTGTGAAACGAGAGTGCAAGTCTGGGGTGTGCATTTCTGCAAGGACGGTTGATACTATTACAAGTTCTAAAGCATGTTCTCCATAGAAAAGCAATGTTTTATATTTTTTGGTGCCTGAATTCTTTTAATTTTTGAAAAATAAACTTTTGAATGCTTTCTACCCTTCCTTTCTCTCCCCCCCCCCCCCCCCCCCCCCTCCCAATAGCTATTGGGAATATACATTGCTTTGCTGATCTGTCTTGCAACTACATCAACTTTGTGCAGCAGCTCACTGTATTGTACTGGAGATAAAATAAAGACTTTCACCAGGACACAACCTGTCTGTCAATGATGGTTGAAGAGCTACTGAAGTGTGAAGTTGAGGCACTAGCGAGGGTGTGGAGTACAGATGGGGCCTGGAGCACTGTTGCCGTGGCAATTCTGTGCTGAAGCAGATGGAAGTGTAGTTAAACACTCCCAAAGATTTTATTTGCTGGTTGTGATTGTTTTCCTGCAACCCCCACCCCCCAAAAAAGCATATACCACCCTGGAGTGAAAATAGGTGATCCCTGTAACATTTCCCTGCTCCCAAATTTGCCCTTTTTTTCCAGCAGAATTCCCAAGAGATTACACCAGAATGTGTTTGAGCAGGAAGGCCGAGCATGACTTGTAGGGTTTAAAGGCTTGAGAAAATTGCTGTGTTTTGGAATGGCGTCTGCGTGAAAGGAAAGACCTTGCTTTGCGATGGAGCTGCTTCAAAACGATCCCAAATGCCTCACGCACAATGAATTGGTTTGAAGTGATGTGGGTGAACGTGCCAACCATTTTGTGTGCACACCAATGCCTCGCCAACAGCAATGAAATACTGACCGACTGATCTGTTTTTGACAGTGTTGATTGAGGGAGGAATGTTGGCCAAGACACCTGAATGAGTCTGTGCCCTTCAATTAGTGGCCATGGTGCTCTTGACATCTGCTGGTGCTGGCAGAAAGGTTCTTGGCTGACGCAACTCATCTGAACGGTGGGCCGCTGACACTGCAGCACTGGCTTCTGCACTGAACTGTCAAGTCTTTGAGCGGAACTTGAACACAACCCTTCCGCCTCCGAGGCAAGATTGCTCCCAACTGAGCCAATTTATTTCTTTTGGTGGGGGGGGGGGAAGCGGCCTTTCACAGCTGGAAATGTTGGAATGGTTTATACCTGTAACATTAACCTCTCCGTTCTCCTCACAGATCCTCTGTATTTCCAACATTTCTCTTTCCAGTGTATGCACTCTCAGCTCGCCTCAGTTGGTATTGGTTGGGAGTAACCCAGGTTCCCCGGGCACTCGGAATATGCCCAGTGTATCCTGCTTTTAGTTTTACATTCCTGTTCAGTGCCTGCCGATGTGTCTTGATTGCCTCCACCTCCGTAAAGGTCTCGGCGAGAGCGCAGTTATTCACCACCAACAATAACTTGCATTTATATAGTGCCTTCAATGTAGTAAAATGTCCTTGTGCACCAGTCGCTGAAGGTAAGCATGCAGGTGCAGCAGGCGGTTAAGAAGGCAAATGGTATGTTGGCCTTAGCGAGAGGGTTTGAGTACAAGAACAAGGATGGCTTGCTGCAGTTGTACAGGGCCTTGGTGCGATCACACCTTGAGTATTGTGTGCAGTTTTGGTCGCCTTATCTGAGGAAGGATATTCTTGCCGTGGAAGGAGTTCAGCGAAGATTCACCAGGCTGATACCTGGGATGGCAGGAATGACGTATGGGAAGAGATTGGGTCGATTGGGCTTGTACTCGCTGGAGTTTAGAATAATGAGGGGATCTCATTGAAACTTATAAAATTCTAACAGGACTAGATGCCGGAAGGATGTTCCCGATGGTCGGGGAATCCAGGACCAGGGGTCACAGTCTAAGGATAAGGGGTAAGCCATTTAGGACTGAGATGAGGAGGGATTTCTTCACCGAGAGTGGTGAACCTGTGGAATTCTCTACCACAGAAGGCAGTTGAGGCCAATACATTAAATATATTCAAGAAGGAGTTAGATATATTTCTTGAGGCTAAAGGGATCAAGGGATATGGGGAGAAGGCAGGGACAGGGTACTGAACTTGGATGATCAGCCATGATCTCATTGAATGGCGGAGCAGGCTCGAGGGGCCGAATAGCCTACTCCTGCTCCTATCTTCTATGTTTCTATGTCCCAAGGCGCTTCGCAGGAGCGTAATCTGGCAATCTTTGACATGGAGCCAAAGTAACAGCCATTGGGATATGTGACCAAAAGCTTGGTCAGAGGTAGGTTTTAAAGGAGAGGCGGAGAGGTTTAGGGAGGGAAATGCAAGTAATAATGTACCAGCATGACATGTGCAAGTAACATGAGTAAATTTAATGCGGGTCCTGGTGCAAAATTTTAAGTGCCGTTCAAAGCAAGTTTATGTTTTGTGCAATGAGTCAGTGATCACTCGGCATTAGGTTGAGACTGTCCAAAGACCGGTGTAATTGGAGTGTTTTATATGATCCTCTGAAAATGTATCTAATGCATAGACAAAGTGATGAATTTTATTTATGCAGGTAACCAGGTGCTGCCTTACTGGCACCCAGCAGTATAAATGGAGCAAACTCCACTTGATGTGCAGTTATGTCTGTATATGGATCATAGGAACAGGGGTAGGCCATTTAGCCCCTCGAGCCTGTTTTCCCCCATTCAATGAGATCATGGCTGATCTGTGACCTAACTCCATATACCTGCCTTTGCCCCATATCCTTTAATATCTTTGGTTAACAAAAATCTTATCACTCTGATTTTAAAATTAACAATTGACCTAGCATCAACTGCTGTTTGCGGAAGTGAGTTCCAAACTTCTACCTTTTGCGTGTAGCAATGTTTCCTAACTTCACTGCTGAAAGGCCTGGTACTAAACTTTATGTTCCTTAGTCCTGGATTCTGCTCCGTAATTGGCAGCCTGCTGTGTTCGTGGCTGACATACAGGTTCTGGCTGAGTGCTGCCGAGCAG
This sequence comes from Somniosus microcephalus, assembly GCF_052327205.1. Taxonomy (NCBI): domain Eukaryota; kingdom Metazoa; phylum Chordata; class Chondrichthyes; order Squaliformes; family Somniosidae; genus Somniosus; species Somniosus microcephalus. The sequence continues at coordinate 67,892,052 of NC_141005.1, read as the reverse complement.
GAAGCACATTGTTGCCGCTGGGAGAGGAGTCTGCAAAGACTGATCAAAAGCTAGGGCATGTAGCCAACTCCTCCTGGCACTAGGCCTTCCATCATTTGTCAAGTCCAGGAGCAGACCAGTGCCGGGATTGTGGCTTGAGTGCTGATTCCTGTTTTTGTTGATTGTGAAAATCATTGAAGACCTAAGTAACTTAATGCCTTAAAAGAATGAGCAGAAAATTGGACCAGTGCTCTAAATTAAAGTACAGTTTGAGTGTCCTGCAATTTGGCCCACAAAGTCCGGGCAACTCTGGTTTTATTTGCTGCTTGTCCATCTTTCGGATGAGACATTAAACCGAGGCCCCGTCTACCCTCAGGTGGACATAAAAGATCCCATGGCACTATTTTGAAGAAGAGCAGGAGAGTAGTTCTCACCGGTGTCCTGGCCAAAATCACTGACCCAACATCACTAAAACAGATTATATGTTTGCGGGACCTTGCTGTGCGCAAATTGGTTGGTGTTTCCCTACGTCGCAACAGTGCATTGGCTGTAAAGAGCTTTGGGATGGCCTGAGGTGTTATAAATGCAAGTCTTATTTCTTGCTTGTGGTTTGTGCTTTTTTTTTGTGGGCATGGTGGTTGTTCTCTTGACATAATTACCTCGTTAGCGACGGATCAAATTAGAACATCAAGGTCTGTATCAGCAATTACTGTACATACAAATCAATAGTTCGATTTAAATTTTATAGCTTTAGATTTTTCCAACGCGGACGTTAAACCATTGATTTGTAAAATGGGTTAATGCGGAGGTTAAAGAATGCTGATCAAAAAAACAATGTAGGCAAACATGTGGTCTGTGAGGCAATTAAGTAGCTCACAAATGACAGCAAAAAAAACTTGGACGCTCCCGTTCCAGTGATTGACTGCACAGGTAGTAGGTCTTCCTGACACTTACTGTGGACCTGAGGCGGAGCCTCGCTCGAGAGCGGCTGAGCCCCCAGAGAACTGGGCGAGGGGAAATGTCAGAATAACACTGGGAGGAACCGCACCAAGTTACCCATTTCCCTTTGGATGCGTGTGCCAGACTGAAATGGTTTCTCCAACTCTTTGCTCTTGTTTTTGTTTCTGTGGGTTGCATTACCTAATAGCAACAGTATGGAAAAAAGCATCAAAATGCAAAAGTTGATTAATACCCGTTGTCGAACCTCAACTGCATCAAAGCAGTTTTACAAAAGACTGAAACCGTTTTCAATTCCTGTTGCTATGTGAGTTTGAATCTCCTGGGCTTGTCTGTGTAATAATCCAACAGTTCTGAATTACTGACATGCCAAGTAGCCTCCTTTAGCCAGCTAATTGAAATTCAGCCCTAATTCTACATCGAAGTGGTTACAGAACTGGACACTGGCATGCCATAGAATAATGAAATACTTGCATTTATATAGCGCCTTTTACGACCACAAGACATCCCAAAGTGCTCTACAGCCAATAAAGTGCTCATTGAAGTATAGTCACTGTTGTAATGTAGAAAACACGGCAGCCAATTTTCAAACCGCTAGATCCCACAAACAGCAATGTGATAATGGTCAAATCTTCTTAGGCAGTCCCTCGGAACCGAGGATGACTTGATTCCACATTAAAAATGAGTTGTCAGGTGACTGAGCACGGTGTTTGAAGGGGCGGGTGAGTGAGGTGCTTTGGTTGACGTGCGCTGCTTGCGCTTGGCTTCCGCTTGCTCCCGGCGAAGAGACTTGGTGTTTGGCGCCTTCCCGGATGCTTCTCCTCCACTTTGTGCCATCTTGGGCCAGGGATTCCCAGGTGTCGGTGGGGATGTTGCACTTTTTCAAGGAGGCTTTGAGGGCGCCCTTGAAGCATTTCCTCTGCCCACCTGGGGCTCTCTTGCCGTGCCGGAGCTCTGGGTAGAGCGCTTGTTTTGGGAGTCTCGTATCGGGCATGCAGATAATGTGACCCGTCCATCAGAGCTGATAGAGCGTGGTCAAAGCTTCGATGCTGGGGATGTTGGCCTGAGCAAGAACACTGACGTTGATGTGCCTATCCTGCCAATTGATTTGCAGGATCTTGCGGAGGCAGCGTTGGTGGTACCTCTCCAGTGCTTTGAGGTGCCTGCTGAACATGGTCCATGTCTCTGAGGCATACAGCAGGGCGGGTATCACTGCTGCTCTGTAGACCATGAGCTTAGTGCCGGGCTTGCGGTCCTGGTCTTCAAACACTCTTCAGGCGACCGAAGGCTGCACTGGCACACTGAAGGCGGTGTTGGACTTCGTTATCAACATCTGACCTTGTTGACAGTAGGCTCCCGAGGTATGGAAAGTGGTCTGCCTTGTCATGGGTTTTGATAATCGGAGGGCAGTCCTGTTTGGTGGGGGCTGTTTGCTAGAGGACCTTTGTCTTACGGATGTTTAGTGTAGGGCCCATCCACTCGTATGCTTCGGTGAAGGTGTTGACGATGGTTTAGAGTCCGACCTCAGTGAGCGCAGACGCAAGCGTCGTCTGTATACTGTAATTCGACGACAGGATGGGGCGACCTTGGATCTGGATTGGAGGTGACCGAGGTTGAACAGTTTCCCGTTTGTTCTGTAAATTAGCTCCACTCCAGCGGGGAGTTTACTGAGGGTGAGATGGAGCGTTGCAGCAAGGAAGATTGAGAAGAGCGTTGGTGTGATGACACGGCCTTGCTTGACCCCGGTCCGTACGTGAATTGGGTCTGTGGTGGAACTGCCTAATCTGCTTTGTCATTTCCATCAATGTAGCCCCAAAACAGCGGTGGCAACAGAAACAATGCTGCAGGAAAGTCAACGCTGGAGCACTCAAAGACCGCGCTAAGAAAGCCCTATTCAGCCTGCACCTCACAAACAACCAGACGACTCCCAGTGATGCAGAGACACAGCGGGCTCGGTTTTTGCCATTGGGGCAGGCTGGGGTACGTGTCGGCCGCTTTTCGTGTTCGCCACCTGACTCCAATTTGATGTGGGGGGAAAAAAAATATGCGATTTTTCACCTAATTGGGCAACTGATTTCACTTGTGTGGGAACCCCTGGCCCACTTAGTCTTTCCATCCTGAAAGTCGCCTCCGATGACATCATCAGTGCTGGTGGATTTAAGGCCTGCAAGCAGCCTTTCTTCTTTTGCAGACTGCAAACCTTATGCCCTTTGGTGTGATCGATTCCTCCAGCCAATATATCCAGCAGGAGGCCAAAGTCTGCACCAAGGTTCGATGATGCCTCCCTGCAAGTTCTGGTGGAGGGCGTAAGAGGAAATAAGGAGGTGCTCTTCCCTTCCTCAGGGAGGAAGAAGCCTCCCCAGCAGACGAAAGCTGTGGATGCAAATGGCCTAGGAGGTCAACTCTTTGTCTATGTGCCGCAGAACCCGGCTGCAGTGCAGGAAGAGGTTTCATGACCTGCGCACTGGAAAAGTGAGTGTGACTTTCCCATCACCCTCAATCTGATCCCCATTGCCTCTCCTCACCAGCACTCTGCTTTGACAACCTCTTCCTCCACATCCCACTTGACACTGACATCCCTGCACCCTTACCCATTCCCTCTCTCTCTATGGTCACATTCACCTAACCGACTATGCAGCCCTCACACTCCCTATCGCTGTGATGCTATGAAAACAACTTGCAACACACAGGAAGGGCCCTTGGTCTTGCCACCTCACTCCATCTTTATCCCCTAACCATCAATGATATGGATTCTCTACACTCCTTCATTCTCACTCAAACTCCACTTGTCTCCCTCATTGCAGGAAAAGAGAGCTCACAATAAGAGGGAAAGAGCGAGGACAGGAGGAGGGCCACCCTCAGGAGCCCAGCTCACCGCCTGGGAGGAGGCGGGTGGCCCTGGAGATCGTGGGACTCGAGGACGATGCGTAAGTGGGGGACGGACAGACGGGTGCATCAGAGTAAGCTGGTGACAGAATAGTTTATCATCTCGCTCATTGACATTGCATGAGTCACTGATGATGATTCTGATGCTCTAACAGATTGAATATTGCAGATGCTCAAAAGTCAATGTGCATTTAACCTTGGCCTCACATCTCTGACTCTTACCATTACTCCCCCACAGGACCATCGAAAGCCCCCATCCCCACTATCCAGGAGGAACAGCCTGAGCCTCCAGACTCCTCAGAGGAAGCTGCAACCTCTGAGGGCGCAGCATCAGCAGAATTCAGCGCATCCAGCACCAGCACAGACACTCACTTTGGTGGGACCTTCGGGACAGTAGAGTTGTCACCCGGTGTATCACAGCTCACAAGTGAGCATCAGCAGATTGTGGAGACAGGGACAGGAGTGGAGAGTTCTCGTCGGAGGGCGCAGGATTCCCCACAGCTCGGCTCTGCTGCATGTCGACCCGGTGCCTCTGGGTCCATCCAGAAGGACAGCAGTGCCGGAACTCCAAGAACAGGTGCAGGAGTCTCTGGCAGGTTTTGTCTCCAGGGTCACCAAGTGTGGAGCGAATGCAGGAGTTCATCGCTAGCATGAGCAGAGCCTTTGTGGAGGCATTGGTGCATGAATGCATCACCACGGAAAGGATGGCAACCTCCGTGGAAAGAATGGCTACGGTAGAGGAGAGGCTGGCTACGGCCATGGAGGAGCTTAGTCGCCAGGGTCGTGAAAACATGGTCATTGTTCACAATAGACTGACATCTCTTGAGCGATGGTCAGCTATTGAGCATACAAACCAGGCATTCATGCAAGTCCACGGGCGTAGGACTTCCAGTACAGAAACGGGTCCTCATGGCCCCCCTGAAGTGCAGCAAGGTGCTGTCAAGCCACTTACTAGCTCTGAAGTGGGGCTGACCCAGGAGAGGGATGTTGGTGGCAGACAGCAAGGAAGTGGGGGCTCCTCTCCAAGCACTTACATGACCATGCCACTGCAAAGCCCTCGGTCAGAGCCCCACCAGAGTCCCCACACAACTGAGATCGGCGTCTCAACCTCTGCACAGCCGCAGGAGCAGCAGACTGTGGCCGAGCCCCCTCAGGTTCACAACCTCAGAGGACGCCTGCCAAAGGTGTTGAGACAGGAGCAGCAGGAAAGTGAGCAAGGGGCTGAAGCCACAGGGGAAGCACTATGTAGGAGCACGCGTAAGAGGAAGATAATGCACAAGTAATCACAAGGGTAGTCACTTGGGTGTAATGTTGTTTATTTTTAAAATGCTAAACACTTGCTTATTGTCATAAAAAATTCTGATGGCAACCTGTTGTAGTGTATGTACCTTTTTTAAGGGGAGAACTACTTTTTACAGCTCCTGTATACTGTAGTACCGGCAGTGACCACACCTGTGTGTGTGTGTGTGTGTGTATATATACCCTGAGTAGGGATCTGTACTTTAGTTTTAGAGCAACCCTCATCCAGTAAACACCTGTTGTTTGTTCCTCTGCAGTCTCTGTCGATTATTTGAAGGACACACTACCTAAAGATTCACGGATTTAACACTGGTGACGAGGCAATTCGAACCTACCTGCAACTCTGCAGAAGAAGGCCGATTCCATCAGTGCGGGCATCGACCATCCTGAGAGGACTTGAGCAGGCAGAGGAGGCTGTGGAGAGCTGCGCTTGGTTCTCCAGCCGCGATGATCCAGCGCAGCGGGCTGCCAGCAGGTACGCCGCAGACCCTTCCCAGACCGGCGGCGGGAGCCGACTGACGGCACAGAAAAAGGCCGAGCAGCGTCGACGGGTAAGAGAGGGTAAAGCGCACGGCGCAGCCGGCGTTCTGGGCCAAGCGGCGTCAACGAGAGAGGCGCGCAGGAAAACGCGCAGAGCGCGGCCGGTGTTCAAGGGCTGAGCAGCGTCTGCGGGGGATGAAAGGAAGCACGGGAGACGCCATTTTGAGCCACAGTGGCGAAGGGAGAGCGCGGGAAGAAAGGAAAGCGCGGGAGACGCCATTTTGAGCCAGCGGAGAAGAAGGGAGAGCGCGGGAGACGCCATTTTTAGCCACTCTAACCACACCCAGGGATGCCAAAGAGTGGCAGTGTCACAGCATTCGACAATGAAGTCGAAGATTGGGCAATATATGTAGAACGCGTAGAAGTGTCAAAATCAAATCAAATCAAATCAAATCAACTTTAATTGTCATTGTTAGTGCACAAGTGCAGTACAATGAAATGTAGGCTTGTGGCTCCCGAGAGTGTACATTTGGATTAAGACATTTAAACATTGAACATACATTTGGCTTGTAGTATATTAACATAAATATGACCATAATAAAGTGCATTGGCAGATGTGCAGGCTTTAGAGTTTATTTGTGGAGTTCAGTAGGATGACAGCCCTGGGAAAGAAGCTGTTCCTAAATCTGGTCATACGGGTGCGAATGCATCTGTAGCGTCTCCCAGATGGCAGGAGGGCGAACAGACTGTGGCTGGGGTGGGTAGGGTCTTTGATGATGGACCGTGACCTCCGTAGACAGCGTTTCTGGTATATGTGCTCTATGGTCGGTAGCCGGGTGCCGGTAATGCGTTGGGCAGTTTTGACTACCCGCTGCAGGGCTTTCCGGTCATAGTAGCTACAGCTGCCATACCATACTGTGATAGTTTGTCAGGATGCTCTCTATAGTGCAGCGGTAAAAGTTGAGAGGATCGGGGTGACAGATTACATCCCTTCAGCCTCCTTAAGAAATATAGGCGCTGCTGGGCCTCCTTCACCAGAGAGGAGGTGTTGAGGGACCAGGAGAGGTCTTCCGTGATGTGGACTCCGAGGAACTTAAAGCTGTCCACCCTTTCGACCACAGCCCCATTGATGTGGATGGGGGTGTGACTTCCGCCTTTTGACTTCCTGAAGTCCACAATGATTTCTTTTGTTTTCTTGGTGTTAAGGGCCAGGTTGTTATCGGCGCACCACGTCACGAGATGCTGGACCTCCTCCCTGTAGGCTGACTCATCGTTGTTGGTGATCTGGCCTACTACCGTGGTGTCATCCGCAAACTTGATGATGGTGTTGGAACCATTAACAGCCACACAGTCGTGGGTGAAGAAGGAGTAGAGGAGGCGGCTCAGCACACATCCTTGTGGGGCCCCCGTGTTCAGGGTTTGAGGGGGGGGGGTGTGGTTACCTAATTTGACAGACTGGGGTCTGTTAGGAAGTCCAGGGTCCAGTTGCAGAAGGAAGTGTTCAGGCCAAGAGTTTGGTGGCCAGCTTGTTGGGGACGATAGTGTTGAATGCTGAGCTGTAGTCTATAAACAGCATTCTGATGTAGGTCTCCTTACCATCTAGGTGATTCAGTGCTGAGTGTACGCCAGATGCCAGGAAAGCACTGGTATTGTTGAATTCCATGGGTGCAAAAATGTATCGCTTACTGCGAAACCTAGTAACCCCAGAGAAGTCAGTGGAAAAGGATTTTGAAAGCATAGTGGCAATCCTACAGGACCACTTAAACCCCACACCGCTGCTGATAGCAGAAAGATTTAAGTTTCACAAAAGGAACCAGCATAAAGACGAAAGTAATGCTGAGTATTTAACGGAACTGCCCAAGCTATCGAAACACTGCCAGTTTGGAACGGGACTAGCAGATACGTTAAGGGACAAGTTTGTGTGTGGGCTTCAAAGTGAAAGAAGCCAGAAACGGCTTCTATCAGAAAAGGATCTTACGCTGGACAAGGCTTTCAGCATGGCAGTATCACACGAAGCAGCCGCAGGGGGTGCTGCAGAGATACAACGGAGACCTCAAGAATATGGCACAAATGAAATGTCATATGGAGCAGTGAAGTGTTATCGCTGCGGCAGAACAACACAAGGATTGTTGGTTCAAGGACCAAGTGTGCAGACAGTGTGGAAAAGTTGGACACATAGCAAGAGTCTGCAGGTTGGGAAAGAAAACCAGCAGCAAGAAATCTCCACAGAAGTACAAAAAGGTACGTAAGGTGACTGAGAGTAGTTCAGACGAACAGAAAAGTGAGAGACTCCGGAAGCAAGGAGCTGGGTTGTCTGAAACTACATAATGTAATCAAAATGGAGGATCACCAAACTATCTGGGTCACGCTCAAGATAGACGGAGTCCAAGTGAAAATGGAATCGGACACAGGATCAGCCCTAACAGTCATACACCAAAGGGACTACAAGCGGCTATTCTCGCACATACCCTTGAGAGATAGAGATTGTCTTGAAGACGCACACGGGGCAAAATGTCTACCCCAAAGGAAAAATAAGGGTGAAAGTGATATACAACGGCAAGGAAATACCAAAAATGGACCTATATGTATTGCCAGATGGAGGACCACCACTACTAGGACGTGAATGGATCCGGAAGATACAGTTAGATTGGCATTCCATACAAGCACTGACGGTAGATGCCAAAAAGGATGACGACGTCACGACGACTGTCAAAAATGCAAACTGACACACAAGAAGTGTTCCAGGAGGGACTCGGAACACTAAAAGGCACAACAGCGGCGATCAAAATAGAGGAAAATGCAAGCCCAAAGTTTTTTAAGGGCAGACCGGTGCCTTATGCGATCCGCCCAGCCGTCGAAGCAGAGCTGGAAGGTTTGGAACGTTCTGGAGTACTGTCCAAAGTCGACTGGAGTGAGTGGGCTACACCCATCGTTCCTGTAATGAAGAGGTCGTTGAGTAATACGCCTGGGGAACCAAAGAAGGTTCGCACCTGTGGGGACTTTAAGGTGACAGTGAACCCAGTCCTTCACACGGTACAATATCCGCTTCCGAGGTTTGAAGATATTTCTGCCTCGCTATCTGGAGGAAAACGCTTCACTAAGATTGATCTGGCCCAGGCGTACCTGCAAATGGAGGTAGAAGAAGCCTCGAAACAGTACCTCACGATCAACACTCACAAAGGTCTCTACCAATAAAACCGGCTGGTGTTCAGGGTAGCATCAGCTCCGGCTATTTGGCAAAGGGCAATGGATCAAGTCCTGCAAGGGATTCCAGGGACCCAGTGTTATTTGGACGACATCCTGGTCACGGGCAAAAATGACAGTGATCACCTCGCCAACCTGGAGCAGGTGCTCACTCGATTGAAGGAATATGGGCTCCGAGCTAATCGCCACAAATGCGAGTTTTTCCAGAAGCAGATCTCGTATTGTGGCCACGTTACATAAGTCCCCTGAAAAGATTGAGGCAGTAGTCAAGGCTCCAGCACTGGAAAATGTGTCACAACTGAGGTCGTTCCTCGGGCTGGTGAACTACTACCATAAGTTCTTGCCGAATTTCTCTACAGTACTACACCCACTGAACACCCTACTGCAATCGGGGGTACTGTGGAAATGACGAATGTAAACGAGCTTTCCAGAAGTGCAAAGAATTGATCACATCAAAAGAGGTGTTGGCTCATTTCAACCCAGCACTACAAATTCGGTTGGCGTGTGATGCATCACCCTATGGTATTGGAGCGGTGCTGTTGCACAAATTCCCGGACGGCTCTGAGAGGCCAGTAGCCTTTGCGTCTCGGTCACTAACCTCAGCCGAGCGTAACTACGCCCAGATTGACAGGGAGACCCTTGGCCTAGTGTGGGGAGTGCAAAAGTTCAACCATTATCTGCATGGGCAGACGTTCACCTTGCTGACTGACCACCAACCACTTGTCTCCATCTTTAATCCAAAGAAGGGTGTTCCGGTGGTGACTGCGCAATGGCTACAAAGATGGTCCCTTTTTCTAGGGGCGAACCAATATGAAATAGAGTATAAGGGCACAAAATAGCATGGAAACGCTGATGGGCTATCACGCCTGCCACTGCCTACTGCGGAGGAAGCACCAGCATTGGATCCTGTCGAAATATTTTATTCGACTATAATTGAATGCTTGCCAGTAACTAACGCGGATATAGAGGAGACCCGAAATGACCCGACACTGTCTCGGGTATATGATTTGACGGTGAAGGGATGGCCAACACATGGCGACTCACTGTTGCCAGCATTCTCATCCAGAAGAGAACAGCTGTCAGTATGCCAGGGGACCTTGATGTGTGGATCTCGAGTGGTAATTCCACCCAAGTTAAGGGAGAGTGTGCTCAATGAGCTTCACGAAGGCCATCTGGGAGGGGTGAAAATGAAAAGCCTTGCTAGGGCTTGTGTGGTGGCTGGGGATCGATCAGCAAATCGAGGACCTGACAAAGAGCTGCTCAGGATGCCAGAAGGTCCAAAATGCACCACCACATGCCCCTCTACACCCATGGGAGTGGCCCTCCTCTCCATGGCAACGGGTGCATATTGATTTTGCTGGTCCATTCAGGGACTCAAATGTTCTTAATAGCAGTGGCTGCGCACTTGAAATGGCCTGAGGTGATAAAAATCTCCACCACCACCACGGAGAAAACGATTGCAGTCCTATGGACCATATTTGCAAGGAGCGGCTTGCCAGAGCAGATTTGCTCTGATAACGGACCGCAGTTTGTGTCCGAAGAGTTTCGGAAATATATGAGAAGGAATGGGGTAAGGCATTGCACATCCGCCCCGTATCATCCAGCCACAAATGGATTGGCTGAGAGGTTCGTGCAAACCTTTAAAAAAGGCAGTAAGGGCCATGTGCGATGACGACATTCCACTGCAGCATAAGGTGGACAATTTCCTGTTAGCCTACAGAAATACGACACATGCAGTCACCAACCAGACCCCGGCCATGATGTTCTTTAACTGAAGGTTGAGATCTCGTCTGGATTTGCTCAGACCAAATGTACGAAGAGATGTTGAGAGTAAGCAATTCCAGCACATCAATGAGAAGCCGACAAGGAGCTTCAATGTAGGGCAACCAGTCTTGGCCCACGACTACCGAACAGAGAAATGGCAACCAGGAACGATATGCACCAGGAGGAAAGGAAATAAATGGTTCCCATTCTTTTGGTATATTCCTCAGTTGACAAAGCGCTCATTCAACGTGGGGAGAGGGGTTTCCAAGGAGGTCACACTGGCGATGGGTGTCAGGCTCCAAACTTTCACAACAATGAGTAGGCCTGCTAAAAGATCCCCCAGAGCTGAGACAACAAAGTTCTGCCACCTGCAAATGAAGATTGCTGAAAAATCCTTTTTAATGGCAGAGCTGCAGCTGTTAGTAAGCAATCCACTTGTGCTGCCGCTAGGTTTCACTGGCATGTTTCAGAGGGGGCATGAAGCACGTGGGAAAACCGTTAAAATCAGAAAGGCCTCAAAATGGGACTATAGAGGCACTTAACTGGTTGTTAAGGGCCTATCCCCCCTCTCTTGGAGGCGGGATGCAGACGGGGTCAGAAAGCTCGCGTGTGGGGAAAATTGCTCGGAGGCGGGATCGGGTCCGCCCACCAGTTTTAGCAATTTTAACACCTCACACGCCTCCAATCCCGCCTCCTTGGGCCTGGCAAAATCGAGCCCAGAGTGTCCACAGCGCCTGGTCTGCACTCGAGGCCTCCATAATCAGCACCTGTGAAGAGACGCTCGGTCACTCGACCAGGAAACACCAAGACTGGTTCGACGAGAACGACCAGGAGATCCAGGAGCTAATAAGCTGCAAGCGCAAGGCATTCCTGATCTGGAAACAGCAACAGAACTCGAACAAGAAAGCAGCTCTACAGATGCCTGAAGGCCGAGATCCAACAAAAAACTTGCGACCTAAAGAATAGATGGTGGGTGGAGAAAGCGCAGGAGATCCAGCAGCTAGCCAACAACCATGACGTGCGTGGATTCTTTAGCGCAGTCAAGACCATCTACGGCCCAAGCACCCAAGGCCCTACCCCACTGTGGGCCAAGAACGGAGAGGTACTCATCAAGGACAGCGAGGCAGTCAGAAGGAGCACTTCAACATTCTCCTTAACCGTGACTCTGTCTTCGACGCGAGTGTTCTCAACTCCATCCCGCAGCATGCTACCCACCACCATCTCCGCACAACCCCAGCACAGCATGAGATGGAAAAGGCCATCCGACAACTGAAGAACAATAAGGCCTCTGGAGCAGATGGAATCCCTGCTGAGGCACTAAAGCATAGTGGAGAAGCACTACTGGGGTGAGTTCATGAACTTTTTTTTTATCTGGAAAGAGCATGCCAGGGCATCTTAGAGACGCCGTAATGGTGACCATCTTCAAGGAAGGTTAACGAGTCCAATTGCGGTAATTACAGAGGAGTTTCCCTGCTGTCTGCCACAGGGAAAGTCATTGCAAGAATCCTCCTCAATCGCCTTCTCCCAGTGGCCAAAGAGCTCCTCCCAGAGTCACAATGTGGATTCCGCCCACTAAGGGGCACAATGGACATGAACTTCACTGCATGTCAATTACAAGAGAAATGCAGGGAACAGCACCAACCGCTCTACATGGCCGCCTTTGATCTCTCTCAGGCCTTCGATACTGTCAACCATGAGGGATTATGGAGTGTCCTCCTCAAATTCGGCTGCCCTCAAGTTTGTCACCATCCTCTGCCTGCTTTACGATGACATGCAAGCCATGATCCTGACCAATGGATCCACCAAATAATCTGACTGTGATGTTGGTTGAGGGATAAATATTGGCCCGGACATCCAGAACTTCACTACTCTTCAAAATAGTTCCACGGGGCCTTGGTTCAATGTCTCATCCGGAGCACGGCACCTCCGACAGTTCAGTATTCCCTCAGTACGACACTGGATTTTGTGCTGGAACCTCTGGAGTGGAACTCTGAACCCACAACCTTCTGGCTCAGAGGAGAGAGTGCTCCCCACTGAGTTATGGCTGACACCAGCCAAGTGGAACCCTGTTCATCGATGCTTATTCCCCAGGTAGCCCATTAGTGTAATAAACCTTATTTTAGAGCTCACTTCCATGGAGGATAACAGTAAAACTTAGAACTGATACCAGAAAAAACTTATTTACTCCAGTCCCAACTGTTTGGAATAGTCTACCAGACTTTCAGCAACTTCGGGGTCGCTGTTTTACAGTAAAGGCCTCAGCATAATCTTTCAGTAGAATGGATGAAGTGACAATCTTGAAAGAAAAATTAAGAGCAGCTTTGGAGCTGATGGCTGGGCTAAAATCATCGCGTGAGGAATATTTTTGAAGAAATTGAATTTTAGCTTGGGTTTCCGAGGTCAAGAGATACTCCCAACATCTGGCACAGTGTGCGACCAACTACACTTTCAAATCTAATTGATTTAAAGGTTATATTGTGGCAGAGCCACCAAGGGACTCTTATATGTATGTACATAATTGCCTTTAACAGAGCGAATCGGTACCTGTATTTGTTTGCTGTATGTAAATAACGCGGTCCCTTTAAGATGTAGACTGAGCGCGATGACGTCATCATGCAGGTCACGTGACGTTCCCAATGACGGGAAATGTGATGACATCATGACGTCAGCAGGGAAGCTTCCAGAATCAGTCCTCGTGGAGTCAGCCTTAAGCAAACACCTGTTGTTTAGTTCTCTTGCGTTTTAACTGTTACTTCCACCAGTTTGTATTAAACATCGTTTAATTACCAGAGTTGCCTGGTCTCAGTACTTCAGATAGGAATTTGGCAATTTCTACAGTGGTGACCCCGAATCTGCACGGATGATCTTCGCAGAGGAAGCGAGACGCAGTGACATGATGGATGCGAATGCAGTGGCTTTGAAGCTCCCTCGTTTTGGGAACAACAGGCAGCCTCCTGGTTTGTGCAAGTGAAGGCTCAGTTCGAGCTTCGGAATATCGTGGTGGATCAGACCCTGTATCTCTACGTGGTCTCCGCACTTGACAGCTCCACGGCTTCGAGGATCATCAACCTGCTGGAACACTTTTTCCCTCCCCCCCCCCCCCCCCCCCCCCCCCAGCCGACAGCAAGTATGATACCCTTAAGGCGCGGCTACTTCAGGTTTTCGGCCTCACGAAGGCGGAGCGTGCACGACGATTGCTCACGCTGCCCGGGCTCGGCGACTCCAAGCCGTCGGAGTTAATGAGCCAGATGCTCACACTCTGGTCCGAACCGCAATGTTTCCTCTTTCGGGAGGTGTTCCTGAGCCAGTTGCCCGAGCAGGCACAGGCGGCCCTTGCACGGTCGGCAACCGTGGATTCTGTGGCGCTTGCAGACGAAGCTGATACTATTTACGCGGTCATGCAGCAACATTGCGCCGCCTTGAGACATCCTTCCCCACGGGACCCCGCCCCGACGCCTCCACCATCCACCTTGTGTTATTACCACGCCCGTTTCGGCGCGAAGGCCAGATGCTGCCGCCCGCCCTGTGGTTTCACGCCCAAGGCAACCAAAAAATACCAGCACCAGCTGCGCGAAAGGAAGACCGAACCTGCAGTATGCCCCACGGCTGCGATGGCGATTGGTGACTCCGGGAAGTTACTCTATCACTGATTCCATCTCGGGCCAGCGATTTTTGTGCGACACGGGGGCACAGTGCAGCATTCTTCCCGCATCCGTCCTCGACATCCGGGCTGGGAGGCGCGGGCTTCCCCTCCAAGCCGCCAACGGCAGTGCTATTCGTACATTCGGGAGTCGGCGGATCAAGGTGTGCTTCGGCGGGCAACACTTCCAATGGGAGTTGATCACCGCCAAAATTTCGCAAGCGATCCTTGGCGCGGACTTTTTCTGCGCCAACGGCTTGTTGGTAGATTAAAAAAATCGTCGACTGATCAACGCCACCACTTACAACTCCATTCCGTGCGTTTGAGGTTCAGTCGCGTCGCACGTGGTCTCCTGCGCCTTGCCAGAGCTCAACGAATTCACCCGCCTTCTTGGCGAGTTCCCGGAGCTAACCAGGCCCACCTTCTCTGCAACGTCCGCCAAGCATGGTGTGGAGCACTATATTACAACGACTGGCTCCCGGTCTACGCACTGGCTTGGCGACTAGAAGCCAGCAAACTCGCGGCTGCAAAGGCGGAGTTCGCCGCAATGGAGTGGTTGGGGATTATTCGCCGGTCGAATAGTCCCTGGTCTTTGCCGCTCCATATTGTCCCTAAACCCGCTGGCGGCCCTGCGGTGACTACCGGCGCCTTAACGAAGTGTTGACCCCCGATCGGTACCTCATACCGCACATACAGGATTTCTTCGCACATTTGGCGGGAACTTCAATCTTTTCCAAGGTCGACCTTGTTCGTGGGTACCATCAAGTGCCTGTACACCCCCAGGACGTCCAGAAGACAGCGGTCATTACCCCCTTCGGCCTATTTGAGTTCCTCCGAATGCCTTTCGGGCTCAAAAATGTGGCACAGGCGTTTCAGCGCCTAATGGATTCGGTGCTGCGGGATCTTAAGTTTTTATTCGTTTATCTCGATGACATCCTGATTGCCAGTGCCGCCAAAGAGGAACACATCAATCATCTGCGTATCCTCTTTCGCCGCCTCCATCAACATTGCCTAATAATCAACCCGGCCAAATGCCAGTTCGGGCTACAGCAGCTGGACTTCTTGGGCCACCGCATCACCGTGGAGGGGGCGACGCCACTTCAGTCAAAGGTGGAGGTGATTGCAGCATTTCCGCAGTCCGTCAAAGCCCTCCAGGACTTCCTGGGTATGGTAAATTTTTATCATCGTTTTATTCCCAGGGCTGCGCAACTTATGTAGCCACTCTAAGTGACCCTCTGAGGAAAGTCGGGAAAGGAACCCCTGGTTTGGATGCCTGAGATGGTTTGTGCCTTCGGAGACACAAAGGCCACTCTAGCAAATGCCACAATGTTGGCGCACCCACTGCCTGGAGCCACCATCGCTCTGACGACCGACGCGTCGGATTATGTCATAGGAGCCGTGCAGGAGCAGTGGGTCAACGGCACGTGGCAGCCGCTGGTGTTTTTTAGCCGCCAACTGCGCAGTAATGAGTGCAAGTACAGCACGTTCGACAGGGAGTTGTTGGCGCTGTTTCTGGCCATTTTCATTTTCTGTTGGAAGGGCGCCACTTCACCGCGTTTGTGGACCACGCACCATTGACGTTTGCTATGGCCAAGACTGCCGAACCGTGGTCAGCTAGACGGCAGCGGCAACTCGCCTTTATTTCAGAGTTCACCACCGACATCCAGCACGTGGCCGGCAAGGACAACGTGGTGGCTGATTGCCTCTCGCGGGCGACCCTCCAAGCCGTCCAGCTGGGAATAGATTATTCACACATGGCTGCTGACCAACCAGCCGACCCGGAAACGCGGGCATTCCGTACCGACGACTCTTGCCTCCAGCCAATGGATATGCATTTCCACGCGACGGGCACCTCCTTCCTCTGTGACGTCTCATTGGGGGATCCCTGCCCGATCGTTCCATTTTCTTGGCGGCGGAAAGTTTTTGACGCCATCCATGGACTTTCACCTCCTGGCGTGAGGGCATCGCAAAAGTTGCTGGCATCCAAATTCATCTGGAGAGGAATGTGCAGGGACGTCCGCGACTGGGCTAACACCTGCGTCGTTTGCCAAAGAGCCAAAGTGCAATGCCATGTCAAAGCCCCCTTGGCCACTTTCGAAGTACCGGAGCACCGTTTTGACCACGTCGACCTCGTTGGGCCTCTTCCACCGTCTCGCGAGTTCACACACCACCTGACTATCGTCGACCGCACCACAAGATGGCCGGAAGCGGCCCCTCTGACATCCACCACCACCGCGGACGTCGCCAGGGCTTTTATTTCCTCATGGGTTGCGCGGTTCGAATAGATATTTCCTCAGACCGCGGCCCGCAATTCTCGTCCGACCTTTGGAACACTGTAGCTTTAGGTTTGGGCACCAAGCTCCATCGCACCACGGCCTACCATCCGCAGGCAAACGGGTTATGTGAGCGCTATCATCGGTCGTTGAAGGAGTCATCGAGGGCCACCCTCCAGGGCACCGCATGGGCAGATAGGCTGCCTTGGGTTATGTTTGGGTTGCGGACAGCACCAAAGGAGGACTTGTAGTCTGCCACGGAACTTGTATACGGCCAGCCACTCCGGGTGCCAGGCGAGTTCTTGCCGTCACCGACGAAGCCGTGGTCCGCAGCCGCCCAACTAGACGCCCACCGGGAAGCAGCCCAGTGTTTCAAGCCAATTCCCACGTCACATCATGGTTTGCCTGCCTCCCACGTAACAACGGAGTTGATGCAGGCCAGGTTTGTTTTCGTTCGTCATGATGCCCATCGCAGTCCACTCACACCGCCTTATACGGGCCCTTTCCGAGTATTGCAGGCAGGTGCCAAGAGCTTTTTGGTCGACATCGGCGGCAAACCCGACCACATCTCAATTGACTGTCTCAAACCCGTGCACCTGGATCTCGAGCAACCAGTCGAGATTGCACAGCCACCGCGTTATGGTCGACCGCCTGCTGCTACCACGCCCGACCGGATTGTTCCACCGGCCGGCTCCTCAGCTGCCCAGCAATTTCCTCTCCGGGAATATAGGAGTCGTTCAAACAAGCTCGTCCGACCTCTTCGATTGACTTTCACTGTTAAGGACAATTCTGGGGGGGCGCATGTGGCAGAGCCACCAAGGGACTCATATGTATGTACAGAATTGCCTTTAGCAGAGTGAATCGGTACCTGTATTTGTTTGCTGTATGTAAATAACGCGGTCCCTTTAAGATGTAGACCGAACGCGATGATGTCATCACGCAGGTCGTGACGTTCCCAACGGCGGGAAACGGGCGTCAGCGGGGAAGCTTCCAGAATCAGTCCTCGTGGAGTCAGCCTTAAGCAAACACCTGTTGTTTAGTTCTCTTGCGTTTTAACTGTTACTTCCACCAGTTTGTATTAAACATCGTTTAATTACCAGAGTTGCCTGGTCTCAGTACTTCAGATAGGAATTTGGCAATTCCTACAATGTGGAACTTGTTGTGGTCTCCAATGAAAATGAGCCGGCCATTTAAACTTCAGCACCGCAGCCTCATCGAAGAGTTCAATGGAAAAACCGTCTGGAAGCTGTGCTCTGAATTCTTCTTTGAGCTAAAATTAATAGTTTATTGCTGAATCGCCTGGAGTTCTGCTCCTGACAAGTCCGAGGGAAGGCTTCGGACCGTGCACCCCATGCAATTGCACGGCGTCCCAGGCTAGTCAGGGGTCTGTGTTCTCGTTGTCGGGAGCTCCCAAACCAAACCTTTTGTACGAGGACCCCCGCAAGGCGCACTCGGCACCTAAATACGCTATTTTATAAGAATGGGAATGTCATATCCTGTAAGATACAATGTAGGAATGGGTCTCTTTAAGGCTATTACGATAGCGAATTACTGCGGATACTGGAAATCCGAAATAAGAGAAAACGCTGGAAAAACTCAGCAGGCCAGGGCAGCATCCGTGGAGAGACATACTGAGTCGACGTTTCAGGTCGATGACCTTTCGTCTTTAAGGCTAATTGCTGTGCATTCTTGAATGGTGGGGAATCACAGGTCGGGCTACAGAGGAGAACCCTGGGTTGGTTGGTTGGTTTGTTCAACAGGTCAATAACAAGTCGGAGGCTGCATGGAACCGATATACTATGAGCTAAATTTACCCTAATTTGTAAGAATCGTTCGTTTAACAAAAAAAATCTTCTATGTTCACACGAGGGTTACCAACTCTCCCGGATTGCCCCAGAGTCTCCAGGAATTAAAGATTACACGTGCAAATAGTTTTATATGGCTTTGAAGTTGAACATCTGATTCTGACCAAGTACCATTTGTCAGCACAACTCTCGTCTTGCTGTGAGCAACCAGGGAGAAGAATCATGTGGGCATTTAAAAGAGGCACAGTGGAATCCACTGGGAGGAGAATTCCAGGATCTCTGATCTGGTGAAGGGGTGGGGAGAAGGAAGTCTTGGTGACTAGAGGACTGGAGAAGGGAGTCCAGGAGCCATGGGGGGTGAAAGGGTGAGAGCCCATGGCAATAGATCTTTGGCCCTTTTAGACCTTAAGGTCCCCCACCACCGTGCTGTCTGCCTCCTCCCTCTTTTGGGGGGTAAGGCTCGTTGCGAAACTGCTTTCCCTAATCGGCCTGTTCCTGCCTTAAAGTACTCGATCTGTGTTGTGGGGTGGAGGTACCTGAGAACATAAGACATACGGGTGCCTTAAGCCAGCCCAGGGCCAGTTCCAGACGACTTTATGCAAAGGTAGACTATCCAATCTTCTCAGAAGGAAAAGAGCGAATGATGGGAAAGAAGAATATGTATGCTCCTGTTATCGTGATGTTCAATGTGGGTAAAAGCACCTTAAGGGAGTCTTTTGAAGGATGCACCCTTCACCTGTCTCTGTGGGGTGGGGGGTTGGTGGGGATGTGTGTACACTGCTCTCCTGTGTTTACACAGTGAAGTGAGCAGTTCCATGAAACAGAAGCCCAAAGTCTTTCTCATGGGCAGGTATCCCAGGCAGGTGTCCTAGTGCAGATCCTTCGGGCAGGTGTCCCAGCGCAGGTGCAGGTGTCTTGGGCAGCTGTCCCAGGGCAGGTGCAGGTATCTTGGGCAGCCGACCCAGGGCAGGTGCAGGTATCTTGGGCAGCCGACCCAGGGCAGGCGCAGGTTTCTCGGGCAGCTGTCCCAGGGCAGGTGCAGGTGTCCCAGACAGGCACTGTCGGTGCTTGAGGACTGTGCACGTGCAAATAGTTTTTATGGCTTTGAAGTTGAACATCTGATTCTGACCAAGTACCATTTGTCAGCACAACTCTCGTCATGCTGCACATCTCTTGTTATGATGTAAACATGTTGAACTGGCTTGGCATGTTTCCTTAGGTAGCAATGGGGAGTTCTGAGCACTTGGTGGGAGATCAGGAAAACTGACTTAACCGGTAGGTTTACATTTGTCAGTGTCCTCTACCTGTTGGAAGTTGATATCACTACTGTAATATCAAAGGCTGTGTGGGTTAGGATCTCTGATGATCAGTGCTCCAGACTCAGCATTAGTGTTTGAATACAGTGCACACATTGTCTTCTAGGAGCAAGGCCATCATTTATTGCCCATCCCTAGTTTGCCTTGAGAAGGTGGTGGTGGACACTCTGTGGTGAAGGTACTTCCACATCATGCACTGTTTTATAAGGAGAGCAAAACTACACCATGCAAAACCTTCACATGGTCCATCTCTGACACTTCCCTTCCCTTCCTCGACTTCTCCATCTCTGGGGATAGGTTATTGACCAATATTCACTACAAGCCCACTGACTCCCACAGCTACCTGGACTACACTTCCTCCCACCCCGCCTCCTGTAAGGACTCTATTCCATTCTCCCAGTTTCTCCGTCTCCGCCGTATCTGCTCCGACGAGGCCACTTTCCACACCAGTGCTTCCGACATGTCTTCCTTTTTCTGCAACCGAGGATTCCCCTCTACCGTGGTTGACACAGCCCTCGACCGTGCCCGGTCGATCTCCCGCACTTCTGCCCTCGCCCCTGCCCCTCCCTCCCGGAACCACGATAGGGTTCCCCTTGTCCTCACCTTTCACCCCACCAGCCTCCGCCTTCAACGGGTCATCCTCTGCCATTTCCGTTACCTCCAAAGTGATCCCACCACCAAACGCATCTTCCCCTCCCCTTTCAGCATTCCGTAGGGACCGCTCCCTCCGAGACACCCTAGTCCACTCCTCTATCACCCCCAACAGCCCTTCCCCTTCACCTGGCACCTTCCTGTGCAAGCGCAGGAGATGTAACACCTGCCCCTATACTTCTCCCCCCCCCCCCCCCCCCCCTTCCCACTGTCCAGGGCCCCAAACACCTCTTCCAGGTGAAACAGCGATTTTACTTGTACTTCTTGCAATCTAGTATACCGTATTCGCTGCTCATGATGCAGTCTCCTCTACATTGGGGAGACCAAACGCAGATTGGGTGACCGTTTTGCAGAACACCTCCATTCAGTCCGTAAGGGTGACCCGAGCTTCCGGTCGCCTGTCATTTTAATTCACCGCTCCATTCCCACTCTGACCTCACCGTCCTTGGCATCTTGCATTGTTCCACGGAAGCTCAACGTAAACTCGAGGAACAGCACCTCCTTCCGATTAGGCACTTTGCAGCCTTCCGGACTCAATATCGAGTTCAACAATTTCAGATCATAACCTCGGCCCCTATTACATTTTTACTTTTTTTTCCCACCCCTTTGTTTTGGGTCTTCCCTTCCCCCCCCCCCCCCCTTTTTTTTTTCTCTCTCCCACACGGCAGCTGTCTCTCATCCTGCCAGTACACTTCACACCTAATCTTAGCCGTCTTTTGTTTCCACTGTCCTATTACCATCTCGTCTGGTTTTGAATACCTCTTAATGACTTCTCTTTTGTTCTATCGCAGCCCTGCCTTCGATCTATTTTATTTCCTTTCCAGTTTTGAAAAAGGGTTCACCCGAAACGTCGACTCTTAATTTCTCTCTATGGATGTTGCCTGGCCTGCTGAGTTTTTCCAGCATTTTCTGTTCTTATTTCGGATTTCCAGCATCTGCAGTATTTTGCTATCGTACCATGCAAAACGTAATGGTTTACTCTGGTAAAGCACTCTATTGCTGGAGAGTTGCTAATGATTTTGCCTTTGTTTCTTTTATTCCAAGTGTGTTAGAGACAGTCAGTGTCTCAAACAGGAAGTACATAAACTCTTAAAACTTTTTAATAACAGTATAACAACATTGGTCTATACCTATACTAACGCGCCGAAAATGGGATTTATATTTATTGGTAATAAAAATTACCTATAATTCCATGCACTCTGAGCCTTGTTCCAGTGAATGCTGGATACCATCATTTCTATATAACAACATGCCAACAAAGGAGGACATACCTGTACATGGTAATGTTGAGTATATGTACACGTACTCAAAATGTATTGTACTGAGGTATCCGCGTACTC
The DNA here is from genome assembly GCF_052327205.1 of Somniosus microcephalus. NCBI lineage: Eukaryota > Metazoa > Chordata > Chondrichthyes > Squaliformes > Somniosidae > Somniosus > Somniosus microcephalus. The sequence goes on along the minus strand of NC_141005.1, from coordinate 67,870,458 downwards.
CAGGAAATTTGTTATACATTAAATATTTTGAGAGTCTGGGTAAGGTGCTATATAAAGGTAAGTCTTGGTGTTTGGTTTAATAATGTGGAGCACTGCATTTAGTTCTGGGCACCGCACCTGGGCAGGGGTGCAGTGCAGATTCACCAGAATGATGCCGGGGCTAAAAGGGTTAAATTAGGAGGACAGGCTGCATCGGCTAGGCTTATATTCCCCTGACTATAGTAGATTAAGGGGGGGGGTCTAATTGAGGTGTTTAAGATGATTAAAGGATTTCATGGGGTAGATAAAGAGACATGCTGATGGGGGAGTCCAGAACAAGGGGGCATAATCTTAAAATTAGAGCTAGGGTGATGTCAGAAAGCACTTCTTCACACACAGGGTAGTGGAAATCTGGAACACACTCTTTTCTATCCCCCCCCCTCCCCCCCCCCCCCCCCCCAAAAAAAAAAGCTGCTGAGTCTGGGGGTCACTTGAAAATTTCAAAACTGAGCTTGATAGATTTTTGTTAGGCAAGGGTATTGAGGGTTACGGAACCAAGGTCGGTAGATGGAGTCAAGATACAGATCAGACTTGATCGAATCGAATGGCAAAACAGGTTCGAGGGGCTGATTGGCCTACTTCTATTCCTAATCTATTTTAATAAAAAACATTTTAAAGGACACTGACCCTTTTCACGGTGAGGTATTTGGTTGCAACATTAGCCAGTCACGGGTCACCTGCTGAGGCCCACGGTTATTGTGCACTGTGTAAAATGGGGTATCTTCTCGGGGCTGTTCTTCCGGGAGTGGCGGGCAGCTTTGCCGTGCTGAGGGGCCACATGGCACTGCACTGCCGTCCAGTTAGCCGATGGAATCTTGGCGTTAGCCACAGGCACTTTGTGTTCTTTCAATCTGCTGCCCTGTTGGGCAAGTGAGCGTGCCAGCCATCCCGATACTAATTCATTCAGAACGATCCTGCTCCAGATGGATGTCTCGTCATGTCTTCAGCCGTGGGATACTGACCTAGATTTCAAGTTGCCACTTCAATCTGTTGCTAGAATATGATGATACTATGAGAGAGAAATATCTTTTCCAAGAGTTTTGAACTGCCCTGGCAGTGCTGCAGGGCATATTACACTGTACGAATCTTTCACAAGTGTGAATGCCATTACTCAGCCATGGCTCAGTGCTAGCATTCTCACCTCTGAATAGAAGGTTTGCTCCCAGGACTGTGAGCACGTAATCCAGGCTGACACTCCAGTGCAGTACTGAGGGAGTGCTGCACTGTCGGAGGTGTCCCCTTTCAGATGAAACGTTAAACCGAGGCCCCGTCTGCCCTCTTTGGTGGAGCGAAAAGATCCCATGACACTATTTCGAAGAAGAGCAGGGGAGTTCTCTCCGGTGTCCTGGCCAATATTTATCCCTCAACCAACATCATTTAAAAAAGAAAGAGGTAGAGGTTGCTGGTTTGGGAATGTGTCCCTTGTCCCTGTTGATTGGTGCTGTGCGATCTGAATAGACAGCAGCAAACACTGTATCCGTTTACAGAAAGGAATCAAAGTCGGGCCTCAATAACCACAGCCGTGTTTATGTCGGAGCTCATTGATCCATGAGCAAGGAGAAGCTGCACCGATCTGCTGTCCAATTACCAATGTGGCTGCAGAGCAAACTGTCCACCCGGGACATCTGATGGCCCAGAAATGGAGGGATTTGCTGGAGGTTCAGCACAAAGTCAGAGCAGTGCACGGCTGGAGCCATTTCCAGAGCATTCGGGGCTGCGGGGCATCCTGTTCTCACTGTAAAGCTGGGCTCTTGTGGTGTAACTGAAGAGCTGTTGTATTGGATATTTTGACATCCTCACAGGACGCAAACCTCAAGAACAGCAAAGGCCTACAAAGGAACTGGTAAGAGCTGCCAAAAGGAAATACGAGAAAAGACTTGAGGGAGATCAAGAACAACACTAAAGGTTTTAACGAATATATTAAGGGAAAGGGTGGCTAAGAGTAATGTGGGCCCCTTAAAGGCAGATGCTGGTGATACTGTAACTGGAAATCAGGAAATGGTTGACTTAAGAACATAAGAAATAGGAGCAGGAGTCAGCCATTTGGCCCTTCGAGTCTGCTCTGCCATTCAATAAGATTATGGCTGATCATCTACCTCAACTCAACTTTCCTGCACTATCCCCATATCCCTTGATTCCCTTAATATTCAAAAATTTATCACCCTCTATATTGAATATACTCAACGGCTGAGCCTCCACAGCCCTCTGGGGTAGAGAATTCTGAAGATTCACCACCCTCTGAGTGAAGAAATTTCTCCTCATCTCAGTCCTAAATGGCTGATCCCTTATTCTGAGACTGTGACCCCTGGTTCTAGACTCCCCAGCCAGGGGAAACATCCTCCCTGCATCTACCCTGTCAAGCCCTGTCAGAATTTTGTATGTTTCAATGAGGTCACCTCTCATTCTTCTAAACTCTAGAGAATATAGGCCTAGTCTACTCAATCTCTCCTCATTGGACAATCCCCCCCATCCCAGGAACCAGTCTGGTGAACCTTTGTTGCACTCTTTCTATGGCAAGTATATCCTTCCTTAGGTAAGGAGACCAAAACTGTACACAATACTCCAGGTGTGGTCTCACCAGGACCCTATATAATTGCAGTAAGACATCTTTACTCTTATACTCAAATCCTCTTGTAATAAAAGCCAACATGCCATTTGTTTTCCTAATTGCTTGCTGTACCTGCATGTTAACGTTCAGTGATTCGTGTACAAGGACACCCAGGTCCCTCTGAACACCAACATTTCCCAATCTCACACCATTTATAAAATACACTGCTATTCTATTTTTCCTACCAAAGTGGATAACTTCACATTTCTCCACATTATATTCCATTGGCCATGTTCTGGCCCACTCGCTTAGCCTGTCTATATCCCGTTGAAGCTTCCTTGCATCCTTCTCGCAATGTACATTCCCACCCAGCTTTGTATCATCAGCAAACTTGGATATATTACATTTGGTCCCCTCATCCAAATCATTGATGTAGATTGTGAATAGCTGAGGCCCAAGCACTGATCCTTGCGGTACCCCACTAGTTACAGCCTGCCAACCTGAAAGTGACCCGTTTATTCCTACTCTCTGTTTTCTGTCCATTAACCAATCCTCAATCCATACTAGTATATTACCCCAATCCCATGAGACATAATTCTGTTTAATAACCTCTTGTGTGGCACCTTATCGAATGCCTTCTGAAAATCCAAATACACCACATCCACTGGTTCCCCCTTATCTATTCTGCTAGTTGCAACCTCAAAAAAAAAAAAAAACTCTAACAGATTTGTCCAACACGATTTCCCTTTCATAAATCCGTGTTGACTCTGCCCAATCCTATTTTCTAAATGCCCTGTTACCACATCCTTAATAATGGATTCCAGAATTTTCCCTACTACTGATGTCAGGCTAACTGCTCTGTAGTTCCCCATTTTCTCTCTTCCTCCTTTCTTAAATAGTGGGGTTACATTTGCTACCTTCAAATCCGTGGGAACCCTTCTAGAATCTATGGAATTTTGGAAAATGACAACCAATGCACCCACTATTTCTATAGCCACCTCTTTCAAAACCCTAGGATGTAGGCCATCAGGTCCAGAGGATTTATTGGCTTTCAGTCCCATTAATTTCTCCAGCACTATTTTAGTAATACTAATTTCTTTCAGTTCCTCATTCTCGGTAGACCCTTGGTTCTCCACTATTTCCAGGAAGCTTTTGCATCTTCTTCTGTGAAGACAGACACAAAGTATTTGTTTAATTTCTCTGCCATTTCCTTATTCCCCATTATAATTTCTTCTGTCTCAGCCTGCAAGGGACCCACATTTACTTTTGCTAGTCTTTCCCTTTTTATATACCTAATAGAAGCTTTTACAGTCTGTTTTTATGTCTCTCGCTAGTTCACTCTCGTATTCTATTTTCCCTTTATCAATTCCTTGGTGCTCCTTTGCTGAATTCTAAAATCCTTCCAATCCTCGGGCTTACTGCTCTTTTTGGCAACATTATAAGCCTCTCCTTTGATCTAATACTATCTTTAACTTCTCTTGTTAGCCGCGGTTGGACCACTTTTCCCGTGGGGTTTTTGTGCCTTAAAGGAATGTATATTTGTTGTAAATTATGTATTAATTCTTTAAATGCTAGCCATTGCTCGGCCACTGTCATACCTTTTAATATAGTTTCCCAATCTACCTTAGCCAACTTGCCCCTCATACCTACGTAGTTTGCTTTGTTTAGATTTAAGACCCTAGTTTTGGATTTAACTAAATCACTTTCAAACTCAATATAAAATTCTATCATATTATGGTCACTCTTCCCTAAAGTCCCCTTTACTACAAGGTTATTAATTAACCCTTTCTCGTTGCACAATACTTACTAAATAGTTACTTTGTATCAGTCTTCACAGTAGAGAATGGGGACTAAAGTACCAGAGATACGAGTAAAAATAAAAATAAATCAAGGGGGGTAAGTAACTAGGTTCAATATAAGTAAAAACAAAAATGGTGATGGAGAAACGAGTGAGATTAAAGATAGACAAATCTCCAGGACCCGATGGTTTCCACCCCAGGGTATTAAAAGAAGTAGTTGAGGAAATTGTTGATGCGTTAGTCATAATCTTCCAAAACACACTCGATTTGGGAATTGTCCTCTTCGATTGGAAAACTGCCAATGACACTCCATTATTCAAGAAGGTAAGGGAGATAAACTAGGAAATTATAGGCCTATTAGTCTAATGTCAGTTATGGGGAAATTACTAGCATCTGTTATTCGGGAAAGAGTGACAAATATGAGCTGATCAGAGAGAGCCGGCATGGATTTGCAAAGTGTAAGTCATGTCTAACTAAACTAGTTGAATTTTCTGAGGAGGTAACTAACGTGATAGATAAGGGAGTGTCTATGGATGTTATTTATATGGACTTCCAGAAGGCAGTCGACAAGCTTCCACACAAGAGACTGTTTAGAACATAGAACATAAGAAATAGGAGTAGGCGTAGGCCATTTGGCCCCTCGAGCTGAAATGAGAGCGCATGGAATTGGAGGCAACCTATTGGCTTGGATAGGAAATTGGTTAGGAGGTAGGAGAGAGAGTTGGGATAATGGGTTTGTATTCAAATTGTCAGGATGTGAGTAGTGGTGTTCCCCAGGGATCTATACTGGGGCCTCAGCTTTTCACTATATTTGTAAATGACTTGGATGAAGGAATAGAGAACCGTATATCTAATACAATAGCAAAATTCCTTGAACAAAGGCCCAACCAGTCCCATCCACCACCACCCTCCTCCGCCTGGCTGAACTTGTTCTCACATTGAACAACTTCTCCTCTGACTCCACTCACTTCCTCCAAATTAAAGGTGTTGCTATGGGAACCCGCATGGGTCCTAGCTATGCCTGCCTGTTCATGGGATATGTGGAACACTCTTTGTTCCAGTCCTACTCAGGTCCCCTCCCTCACCTCTTTTTCCGGTACATCGATGACACTATCAGTGCCGTTTCCTGCTCTCGCCCTGAACTAGATAAGTTCATTCACTTACTTTCAATTTCCACCCTTCCCTCACCTTCCCATGGTCCATCTCTGACTCTTCCCTTCCCTGCCTTGACTTCTCCGTCTCCATTTCTGGCGATTGGCTTTTGACAAACATCCACTACAAGCCCACCGACTCCCACAGCTACCTGGACTACACTTCCTCCCACCCTGCTTCCTGTAAGGATTCTATTCCATTCTCCCAGTTTCTCCATCTCTGCTGCGTCTGTTCTGACGATGCCACCTTCCACACCAGTGCTCCTGACATGTCTTCCTTTTTCCTCAACCGAGGATTCCCCTCTACCGTGGTTGACACGGCCCTTGACCGTGTCCGTTCCATTTCCTGCACTTCTGCTCTCACCCCTTCCCCCTCCCTCCCAGAACCATGATAGGGTTCCCCTTGTCCTCACCTTTCACCCCACCAGCCTCCACATTCAACGGATCATCCTCCGCCATTTCTGCCACCTCTGTGATCCCAGCACCAAACACAGCTTCCCCTCACCTCCCCTTTTCAGCATTCCAAAGGGACCACTCCCTCCGCGACACCCTGGTCCACTCCTCAATCACCCCTAACAGCCCTTCTCCTTCACCTGGCACCTTCCCGTGCAAGCGCAGGAGATGCAACACATGCCCTTTTACATCCTCCCTTCCCACTGTCCAGGGCCCCAAACACCCCTTCCAGGTGAAACAGTGATTTACTTGTACTTCTTGCAATCTAGTATACTGTATTCGCTGCTCACAATGCGGTCTCCTCTACATTGGGGAGACCAAATGCAGATTGGGCGACCGCTTTGCGGAACACCGCCGTTCAGTCCGTAAGGGTGACCCTGAGCTTCCGGTTGCCTGTCACTTTAATTCTCCGCTTCACTCCCACTCTGATCTCTCTGTCCTTGACCTATTACTAAAACTAGGGGTCGTGAATATAAGATAGTCAAATAAGGAATTCAGGGGAAACCTCTTTTTACCTAGAGCGTGGTTAGAATGTGGAACTTGCTACTACGTGGAATAGCAGAGATGCATTTAGGGGGAAGCTAGACAAGTACATGAGGGAGAGAAGAATAGAAGGATGTATTGATAGGGTGAAATGAATTAAGGAGGCTCGTGTGGAGCATAAATACCACCATAGACCAGTTGGGCCGAATAGCCTGATTCTGTGCTATAAATTCTATGTAAATCTATATCATACATTTTGGAAGTAAGAGTAAGGAAACATAATACATTTCAAACAGGATTTAAATGAAGTAGAGCAGCAGAGGTGTGAAGATACTCAGGGCAAATAGTTAAGGCTATTAAAATAAGGACTCTCCTGCCTTCCTTTTCTTTTCCTCTTCCCTGGAACATTAACCCATCTTTTCTCTTTCAGATGTTGATGGGCCCACTGCGTATTTCCAGCATCTTCCGTTTTTTTTTGTTTCAGCAATCTCCCACTTGCTGCAAAATGCTACAAAAATATTCTCTCAAAGAAATGCTTCACTGGAACACTTCCACATTCTGAAATGTTCCAGCCAGTAGCTGGAGGCTCCCTGTCATTATCAGCTGGTTAAAAAGGTCAAACCTTGCAAAACATTCGCCTTCAAACTTGCTTTTCCTGTTTTAGATGAAATGATTTAAAAAAAGGAGTTAGCGCTGGCAGATGTGTTTTGGAGAAGCATTTTACATTAAACTGAAGCTGGTTGTAGCTTGGAGTTTCACTCACGTGAAGTGAATATATTTAATGTATTATGATGCAGTATTAATGCATTGTATCACAGAGTGGAAATATGGGTTTGTGGCAGAACCACTGAATGACTCTGGCTAACTGTATATAATTCTCTCTAACAATGTTCTAACACCAGCCTAAACCTGTACCATTGTGTTAGGCATTACTGTGTTTTGTATATAGAGTTTGCATGTATGGGGCGTGGCCCCTTTAAGAGCGCGGGCAAACGCGATGACGTCACGTCGCAAACCACGGGCCTGCCCAGGGAGTCCTCGTGGCATCTCTGTTGAGTAAAGACCTGTTTAATCGTTCTCTGGTGTCGATCTCAGTTATTCGTAGGAATTTGTTAATTCCTACATTGGTGACCCCGTTTTTGTGAACGTTTTCACAAAAGAAGAGCACAGCATGGAAGCAAATGTCGTTTCACTAAAGCTACCGCAGTTCTGGGAGTAGCAAGCGCCCTCGTGGTTTATTCAAGTCGAGGCCCAGTTCGCCCTGAGGAACATTGATGCGGATCAGACCAAGTATCTTTACGTGGTCTCCGCACTCGACAGCTCTACCGCCTCTCGGATCGTCAGCCTCCTCGAAAACCCCCCAACGGAGCGCAAGTATGAAACCCTCAAGGCGCGATTACTGCAGGTTTTCGGGCTCTCAAAATTGGAGCGCGCCTGTCAATTACTCACTATGCCCAGGCTCGGGGACTCCAAGCCTTCAGCATTGATGAGCCAAATGTTCACACTCGGCTCAGAACGGGAATGTTTCCTATTCCGCGAGATTTTCCTCAGCCAACTGCCTGAACAGGTACAAGCTGCCCTGGCCAGATCTGAAGTTGAAGACTGCACAACACTCGCTGCGGAGGCTGACAAAATTTTCACTAACTCGGCAGTACTGCGCCGCCACGAGGCACCCATCCCCCGCAGACACCGCCCCAGCTCGTCCGCCTACTGGGCTGTGTTTCTACCACGTGCAGTTCGGCGCGAAAGCTAAGCGTTGCCGCCCTCCCTGCAGTTTCCCCCCCAAAAAAACAACTGACACTGTGACCACCGAGGAACGGGTCTAACGGGCACCCTGCGGCCGCGATGGCGATCGGCAACGCGGGAAAATTGCTCTTCACTGATACTCTGGTCATTTTCTGTGCGACACCGGAGCGCAGTGCAGCATTTTACCCGTGTCCGCCCTTGATGTGTAGACGGGGAATCACGGCACTGCCCTTGAAGCAGCCAATGGCGGAACAATTCGGACATTCGGCAGACGGCAAGTGGAGTTGTGCCTCGGGGGGGCAAACGTTTTCACTGGGGAATTTGTTACGGCCAAAGTTTCCCAGCCCCTCCTCGGCGTGGATTTCCTGTGCGCCAACAGCCTCCTGGTCGACATTAGGAACTGGCGGCTGATCAACGCAGCAACTTTTAATTCTCTTCCGTGTTACCGCAGTAATACTACGTCACGCACCGTCTCCTGTGCGTTCCCAACTCCTGATGAGTTTGCTCGCCTGCTCAGTGAATTCCCCGACCTGACAAGACCCACGTTCTCCTTCACAGCCACGAAACATGGTGTGGAACACCACATCGCCACCAACGGCCCCCCGGTCTACGCGCGGGCCCCGCGCCTAGACTCTGGCAAGCTGGCGGTCGCAAAGGCGGAGTTCGCAACCATGGAACGGTCAGGGATTATTCGCCGGTCGAATAGTCCCTGGTCTTCACTCCTCCATATCATCCCAAAGCCTGGCGGCGGATGGCAGCCATGCGGCGACTATCGACGACTAAATGACGCCACCACTCCTGATTGGTAGCCGATCCCCCATATCCAGGGTTTCTCTACCCATTTGGCAGGGAACACTGTGTTCTCAAAAGTCGACCTCGTCCGGGGCTACCACCAGGTCCCAGTTTGTCCAGAAGACCGCAGTCATCACCCCATTCGGCCTCTTCGAGTTTTTACGGATGCCGTTTGGGTTGAAGAACGCCTGATGGACTTGGTGCTGCGGGACCTCAAGTTCCTCTTCGTCTACCTGGACGATATTCTAATTGCCAGTCCTACTAAGGAAGAACATACCTGTCACCTACGCACCCTTTTTCGACGCCTCAGCCAACACGGCCTGATTATCAACCCGGCCCAGTGTCAGTTTGGCCTGCACCAAATTGACTTCCTGAGGCATCGCATCACCTCCGAGGGAGCAGTTCCTTTACCTTTGAAGGTAGAGGCGGTGACATCCTTTCCACGCCCGCAGAACATAAAGGCCCTGCAGGAATTCCTAGGCATGGTAAACTTTTACCACCGTTTCATGCCTAAGGCAGCACTACTCATGCAGCCCCTGTACGAGGCCCTCAAGGGCAAGACTGGCAAGAACCCCGTAGACTGGACGGATGACATGGCCCGAGTGTTCACCGACACCAAAAGCGCCTTAGCCAACGCAACTATGCTGGCGCACCCGCTGCCAGGAGCCACCATCCCCCTCGCCACCGACGCGTCGGACTACGCAGTCGGTGCCGTGCAACAGCAGTGGGTGAACGGGACATGGCAGCCGTTGGCATTCTTCAGCCGTCAACTACGGCAGAACGAGAGAGCATACAGCACGTTCGACCAGGAGTTGCTTGCCCTTTTTCTGGCCATCTGCCATTTTCGGTTCCTTCTGGAAGGATGTCCTTTCACCGCTTTTGTGGACCATAAGCCGCTGACCTTTGCAATGGCCAAGACCGCCGAACCGTGGTCAGCCCGGCAGCAGCGTCAACTGACCTACATATCCGAATTCACCACGGATATACGGCACGTGGCCGGTAAGGACAACCTGGTGGCAGACTGCCCCTCCCGCGCGATCGTCAATACGGTTCATTTGGGCATCGACTACGCCCTCATGGCAGTGGACCAAGCCTCGGATCCAGAAGTCCAAGCTTACCGAACGGCCATCACTGGCCTCCAGTTGGCCGACGTCAAGTTCCGTTCGGCAGGTACCACGCTGTTGTGTGACGTCTCCGTGCAGGATCCTCACCCTGCCGTGCCGGTCGTCTGGCGCCGCAAAGTGTTCGACACCATACATGGGTTGTCACACCCTGGAATGAAGGCCTCTCAGAAACTGATGTCAGCGAAATTTGCATGGCATGCATAAGGATGTCCGCGACTGGGCCAACACCTGCGTGGTCTGCCAAAAGGCCAAGGTACAGCGCCACATCAAAGCTCCGTTGGCTGCCTTCACAGTTCCGGAGCGACATTTTGATCACGTCAACGTGGACCTGGTAGGACCACTCCCACCCTCCCATGGTTTTTCACACATCCTGCCCATGGTTGACCGCCCTACCAGCTGGCCGGAGGCAGTCCCCCTATCATCCACTACTTCGGCGGACGTGGCCAGGGCGTTTATTTCCTCCTGGATCACCTGTTTCGGAGTACCCGCTGATATTTCATCAGACGGGACCGCAGTTTTCCTCCGAAATCTGGAATGCAGTGGTCCAAGGACTCTGTCAAATTACACCGCACCACAGCCTACCACCCACAGGCGAATGGCCTCTGCAAACGCTTCCACCGGTCAATGAAGGCTGCCCTGCGCGCCAGCCTCCAGGACGCTGGATGGGCAGACAAGCTACCGTGGGTCCTGTTGGGCCTTCGCACGGCCCCCAAAGAAGACCTTCGCTCTTCATCAGCGGAGCTGGTGTATGGTCAGCCACTGCGGGTCCCAGGGGACCTCCTACCAACATCGACGGAGCAATGGTCCGCGTCTGCCCAGCTTGCTAGTCACCAAGGGGCGGCCAGATGTTTCGCACCGGTGCCCACTTCGCACCACGGGCCGCAGAGGTCACACGTCCCCATGGAGTTTCACAAGGCTGAATACGTTTTTATTCGCCATGAAGCACATAGGGATCCACTCGAGGCCCCATATACTGGTCCCTTCCACGTGTTGGAAGCAGGGGACAAAACCTTCACGGTAGATGTCGGTGGTAAACCGGACTACATTTCGGTCGATCACTTAAAGCCAGCACATTTGGACCTCAACCGCCCCGTCGTGACAGCACGGGGTCGGCCACCCGTTGTCGTTACAGCAGACCAAGTGCGACCGCCCGCCAGACCCCCAGCCACCCTGCAGCCTCCACCTCGAGAGTATAGGAGTCGTTCTGACAGGCTTGTCAGACCCCCTCACCGTTTGACTTTGTCCGTTAAAGCGAATTCTGGGTGGGCGCATGTGGCAGAACCACTGAATGACTCTGGCTAACTGTATATAATTCTCTTTTAACGATGTTCTAACACCAGCCTAAAGCTGTACCATTGTGTTAGGCATTACTGTGTTTTGTATATAGAGTTTGCATGTACGGGGCGTGGCCCCTTTAAGAGCGCGGGCAAACGCGATGACGTCACATCACAAACCATGGGACTGCCCAGGCAGTCCTCGTGGCATCTCCATTGAGTAAAGACCTGTTTAATCGTTCTCTGGTGTCGATCTCAGTTATTCGTAGGAATTCGTTAATTCCTACAGGTTCATGCTTTTGAATATAAAGTGATGGAAGTGATGCTACAGTTGTATAAAGGTCGGGTTAGACCCCACCTGGAGCACTGTGTTCAGTTCTGGACACCGCACCTCAGGAAGGATACATTGCCCTTGGAGAGGGTGCAGCGCAGATTCACCAGAATGATAACGGGGATAAAAGGGTTAAATTATGAGGCCTGGGTGCATAGACGAGGCGTGTATTCCTTTGAGTATCGAAGATTAATGGGTGATCTAATTAAAGGATTTGATACGATAGATCAAGGAAAGCTATTTACTCTGGTGGGGGAGTCCAGAACAAGGGGGTATAACCTTAAAATTAGAGCCAGGCCATTCAGGGGTGATGTCGGGAAGCACTTCTTCACACAAAGGGTAGTGGAAATCTGGCACTCTCTCCCATAAAGCTGTTGAGGTTGGGGGTCAATTGCAAAATTCAATATTGAAATAGATAGATTTTTGTTAGGCAAGGGTATTGAGGGATATGGAACCAAGGCAGGCAAATGGAGTTAAGATGCAGATCAGCCACGATCTAGTTGAATGGTGGAACAAATTCGAGGGGCTGAATGGCCTACTCCTGTTCCGACGCAGAGGAGCTTCCCCATCTCTAAGCCGATTATTACCCCTTTGACATTCAACAGCATTACCAGCACCAAATCCCCTACCATCAACATCCTGGGGGTCACCATTGACCAGAAACTTAACTAGACCAGCAACATAAATACTGTAGCATCAAGAGCAGGTCAAAGGCTGGGTATTCTGCAGCGAGTGTCTCACTTCCTCACACCCAAAGCCTTTCCACCATCTATAAGGCACAAGTAAGGAGTCTGATGGAATACTCCCTATTTGCCTGGATGAGTACAGCTCCAACAACACTGAAGAAGCTTGACACCATCCAGGACAAAGCAGCCCACTTGATTGACACCCCATCCACCACCTTAAATATTCACTCCCTCCACCATGGGTGCAGTGTGTACCATCTACACGATGCACTGCAGCAACTCGCCAAGGATTCTTCGGCAGCACCTCCCAAACCCACAACCACTTCCACCTAGAAGGACAAGGGCAGCAGGTGCAAGGGAACACCATCACCTTCAAGTTCCCCTCCAAGTCACACACCATCCTGACTTGGAAGTATATCGCCGTTCCTACATCGTCGCTGGGTCAAAATCCTGGAACTCCCTCCCTAACAGCACTGTGGGAGTACCTTCACCACACGGACTGCAGCGGTTCAAGAAGGCGGCTCACCACCACCTTCTTGAGGGCAATTAGGGATGGGCAATAAATGCTGGCATTGCCAGCGAAGACCACATCCCATAAACGAATAAATAAAAATTTTTTAAAATCGCATTGCTGTTTGTGGGACCTTGCTGTACGCAAATTGCCTGCTGCGTTTCCTACATTATAATGGTAACGATACTTTCAAAGGTACTTAATTGGCTGTAAAGTGCTTTGAGATGTCCTGAGGTCATGAAAGGCGCTATATAAATGCAAGTCTATCTATACATTACACCCTGGTTGGTGGAATGATTCAAAGTCGAAGCCTCATTCAAACTCACGGGAATGTGAGCAAAGAAATGGCAGACCAATTAAATACATACTTTGGTTCTGTCTTCACAAAGGAGGACACAAATAACCTCCCAGAGATGTCGGGGAACATAGGGTCTAATGAGAGGGAGGAACTGAAAGAAATCCGTATTTGTAGGGAAATGGTGTTAGGGAAATTGATGGGATTGAAGGCCGATAAATCCCCAGGGCCTGATAATCTACATCCTAGGGTACTCAAGGAAGTGGCCCTAGAAATAGTAGATGCATTGCTGGTCATCTTCCAAAATTCTATAGACTCTGGAACAGTTCCCATGTTACCCCACTATTCAAAAAAGGTGGTAAAGAGAAAACGGGGAATTATAGACCAGTAAGCCTGACATCGGTAGTGGGGAAAATGCTCGCGTCCATTATAAAAGATGTAATAGCAGAGCACTTGGAAAACAGTGACCGGATCGGACAAAGTCTACATGGATTTACAAAAGGTAAATCGTGCTTGACTAATCTACTGGAATTTATTGAGGATGTAACTGGTAAAATAGATAAGGGAGAACCAGTGGATGTGGTGTATTTGGACTTTCAGAAGGCTTTTGATAAGGTCCCGCATAAGAGATTAATGTGTAAAGTTAAGGCACATGGGATTGGGGGCAAGGTACTGACTTGGATAGAGAACTGGTTGGCAGACGGGAAGCAAAGAGTTGGAATAAACGGGTCTTTTTCCGAGTGGCAGGCAGTGACTAATGGGGTACTACAGGGATCGGTCCTAGGACCCCAGCTATTCACAAAATATATTAATGATCTAGACGAGGGAACTAGATGTAATATCTCCAAGTTTGCAGACGACACAAAGCTGGGTGGGTGTGTGTACTGTGAGGAGGATGCTGAGAAACTCCAGTATGATTTGAACAGGTTGGGTGATTGGGCAGATGCATTGCAGATGCAGTATAATGTGGATAAATGCGAGGTTATCCACTTTGGTGGCAAAAACAGGAAGGCAGATTATTATCTGAACGGCAATAGATTGGGAGAAGGGGACGTGCAACGAAACCTGGGTGTCCTTGTGCACCAGTCGCTGAAGGTAAGCATGCAGGTGCAGCAGGCGGTTAAGAAGGCAAATGGTATGTTGGCCTTCGTAGCGAGAGGGTTCGAGTACAGGAACAAGGATGTCTTGCTGCAGTTGCACAGGGCCTTGGCGAGCCCACACCTTGAGTATTGTGTGCAGTTTTCGTTGCCTTATCTGAGGAAGGATGTTCTTGCCATGGAGGGAGTGCAGTGAAGATTCACCAGACTGATACCTGGGATGGCAGGAATGACGTATGAGGAGAGATTGGGTCAATTGGGATTATACTCACTGAAGTTTAGAAGAATGAGAGGGGATCTCATTGAAACTTATAAAATTCTAACAGGACTAAACAGACTAGATGCAGGAAGGATGTTCCCGATGGCGGGGGAGTCTAGAACCAGGGGTCACAGTCTAAGGATAAGGGGTAAGCCATTTAGGACAGAGATGAGGAGGAATTTCTTCACCCAGAGACTGGTGAACCTGTGGAATTCTCTACCACAGATGGCAGTTGAGGCCAATTCATTAAATATATTCAAGAAGGAGTTAGATATATTTCTTAAGGCTAAAGGGATCAAGGGATATGGGGAGAAAAAGCAGGGACAGGGTACTGAATTTGGATGATCAGCCATGATCTCATTGAATGGCAGAGGAGGCTCGAGGGGCCGAATGGCCAGCTCCTGCTCCTATTTTCTATGTTTCTATGAATTCTGGAGCTGTATAAAAATAAGAGACAATTCTTTAAAATTCTTCAAGGGAGGGACCAAAGTGTCAATAAATGCTGGCCTTGCCAGCAACGCCCACATCCCAAGAACGAATTAAAAAAAGATATAATACACTTCATGTTACTCCATCCTGGTTCTCTAGTAATGACTGCACTATTTGAAAGGTTAAAAAAAACTCATATTTTACATTCCAGCTTGCCTGCAAGTGAATGCTTCAGAAATGTCAACACTATTAAGGTAAGTTTTTAAATAGCAGCAAATGTTATTTTGCTAAAAACACCTGAGGCAAAAAGGGCAAAATGTCTTTTTATTCTTTTCCTTTTGATCTTTTGTCGCCATATCCCCCTTTCAAATATGCCTGTAACCAGCAGGGCACATCTCATTTTTTGATTGCCATAAAGAATAAGGGCCTTGGCACCCCACTGGCATTTCGCACCCCCCCAGAGATAAGGTTTTAAATGGCTGAAATCTGTCATCTCTCCAAAGTTACGGTGGGAGATTGGGGCAACAACTGTGGAAGCTCCGGGCCAAGAGACACCTCGCAAACCCACGACCTCCACCACCTAGAAGGACAAGAGCAGCAGGTGAATGGGGAAACACCATCACCTCCAAGACCCTCTCCAGGTCACACAACCTCACGACCTCGACACATCGCTGTTCCTTCATTGTCAAAATCCTGGAACGCCCTACCTAACAGCAATGTGGGAGTACCTTCACCACACGGACTGCAGCAGTTCGTGAAGGCGGCTCACCACCACCTTCTCAAGGGCAACGAGGGATGGTCAATAAATGCTGGCCTCGCCAGCGACGCCTACATCCTAGGAATGAATTTTTAAAAAGATATAATACACTTCATGTTACTCCATCCTGGTTCTTCTGAGAGTTAAGTGGATTCGAAATTCACTGTGGGGCCAACATTTGCGATCGGAGGCTTCCCGCGGGCAGACAACTCCGACCTGCAAACTGTTAGATTCGTGTGTTAATGGAGACACGGAATGTAGGAGTTGATTTAACAAGTGTTTACTGAACAAAGTCTGGAGGTGAACTAACAACACAAGATGCTACACAGGCTTATCAAATCAATCAAATCAAATCAAATCAACTTTTATTGTCATTGTTAGTGCACAAGTGCAGTACCACGAAATGTAGGCTTGCGGCTCCCGAGAGTGTACATTTGGATTAAGACATTTAAACATTCAACATACATTTGGCTTGTAGTACATTAACATAAACATAACCATAATAAAGTGCATTGGCAGATGTGCAGGCTTTAGAGTTTATTTGTGGAGTTCAGTAGTACTGGTACAGGCCTTTGTGTGTGTTTATCGTGAGATACTTTTTAGAGGCCTCCTCAATCTCCATCTGTAGATATGCCTGTGCTAAGTCAATTTTTGGTGAAACGTTTCCCTCCGCATAGTGAGGCGAAAATATCTTCTATCCTCGGAAGAGGATACTGTACCGTGTGAAGAACCGGGTTTACATTCACCTTGAAGTCCCCACAGATGCAAACTTTTCTCTGTTCTTCAGATTTATCATTATTCAACGTTTTCTTCATGACCGGGACGATGGGTGTTGCCCACTCGCTCCAATCTACCTTGGATAACACGCCTGCTTTTTCCAAATTCTCCAGCTCTGCCTCGATGGCTGGACGAATTGCGTATGGCACCGGCCTTGCCTTAAAAAATTTGGGAATTGCCGCATCTTCCATTTTTATTGAGGCGGTGGCGCCTTTCAGGGTTCCTAGTTCCTGTTGAAACACTTCTTTGGCGTTAGCCAAGATTTCTTTTAATCGTTCAGGTATGACGTCATCATCGTTTTTTTTCTTACTGGTCACCGTCAGTGCCTGAATGGAGTGCCAGTCTAAACGTATCTTTCTGATCCATTCACGTCCCAACAACGGTGGACCACCATCTTGCAGAACGTATAAATACAACTTCTGTATTTCCTTGCCGTTGTATACAACAGGCACCCTTATTTTCCCTCTGGGGTATACTTTCTGCCCCGTATATGTCTTCAAGACAATGGATGTGTCTTTCAAAGGTATATGCGGAAATAGCCGCTCGTAATCTCGTCGACTCATGACGGTCAGAGCTGATCCTGTATCTAGCTCCATTTTGACTGGGGACCCCGCTATCGTGAGGGTAACCCAAATGGTCTGGTAATCTTCTTTGGCAATTACATTATGTAATTTGAGACAGCTTAGTCTCTTGTTTCCGGAGTCGCTATCGCTCTTCTGGTCTGCGGAGCTACTGTCCGTCATCATTTGTACTTTTCTGTACTTTTCCTTATTGACCTTTTTACTGTCAGCGGATTTCTTTCCAGTTCTGCACACACGTGCAATGTGTCCCATCTTTCCGCATTGCCTGCATGCTTTCCTCCTTGAACCAGCAGTCCTTCTGGTCACGGGTGGATCTGCCGCAACGATAACATCTCTCTCAACCCCGTGTCATTTCATGGGTGCCGAAGTCCTGTGGCTTTTGCTGTATCTCTGCAGCTCCTCTTGCTGCTGCTTCGTATGATACAGCCACACTGAAAGCCTTGTCCAGTGTCAAATCTTTCTCAGAAAGTAGTCTTTTCTGTGTTCCTTCGCTTAGGAGACCACAGACGAATTTGTCTCGTAGAGAATCTGCCAGTCCTGCCACGAATTGGCAGTGCTTTGACAGCTTTTGTAATTCGGTGAGGGAATCAGCGTTACTTTCATTCTTGTGCTGATTCCTCCTGAAGAATTTGAATCGTTCCGCTATCAGCAGCGGTGTTGGGTTTAAGTGCTCCTGTAAGGTATCAGCAATCTCCTTAAAATTCTTGTCCATCGGTTTGGCTGGAGTGATCAAGTTTCATAACAGCCCGTATGTCCTTGCGCCCATCAGATTTAGAAGTACCGATGCCTTTTTATCATCCGCTACTTCATTCGCCTTGCAATATACCTCCACTCTTTCCACATATGTGGTCCAATCTTCTATATCACTATCGAAAGCAGTAATATTGCCAGTCTTCGGCATCTTGAAAATCTAAAATGGCGCTTCCCGCGCTTTTCTTTCTTCCCCGCCGAGTTAAGATGGCGCCTCCCGCCGCTGCCGCTGCTGCCAACGCTGTTGCTGGTGATTAATTTTTTTATTTTTATATATCGCTTCAATAGTTTCTCTGTTACTTGGAGAACTGTTCCCGTCGTGGAGCGGCCCCTCTGGGACTTTCCCCTCCCTCTGCTCGGTCCGAACGCCGACCTGCTTTGCAGCACCGGCCGCGCCCTGAGTGCTCCACCCTCTCTCTCTCTTTGCTTCTGCTTCCCGACTCGCTGCCCGGCCCCGTTGCAGAGCCACCCGATCGAGCTCTAGCCCGCTGCAGCCCGTTTAGCTGGGGAAACCACAGACTGGAGACCAAGCCTGGCCCTCGTTTTTGAGTTTCTTCGAGTTATTTTTATTTATTTATTTTTCTTGCTTCTGGCTTCGACCTTCGCCTGAGGAATCGATCCCCTTGAGGTGCTGCCGAATTGCAGGTAAGTTCGTTTCTAACTCGTCGCCACTGTTAGATCCGTGTGTTAATGGAGACACGGAATGCAGGAGTTGATTTAACAAGTGTTTACTGAACAAAGTCTGGAGGTGAACTCACAACACAAGACGCTACACAGGCTTATATACCCGAGTGGTCACTACTGGTACTACAGTATACAGGGGCTTCAAAAACATAGTTCCTCTTAAAGGTACATACACTACACAAACTGTCTACGAAAGTACCTGGTGGCCAAGGAGGAATGGCGGCTTGCAATCCTGGGCCTCTCCGGGTCCGCGTGGGCAGAGCCCCACGTATCCCAGGGGCGCTGGCGGTTCGTAGGCGCTCCTGGGATCACGTGTGCCGGCCCAACCAATAAAAGAAGGGAATCCCCATTCATACCTACAGAGTATGAATGAGGATCACCTAAAAAATAAACCAACACATGAAATAAATTTTTATTAAAATTACGTATTTAAAATGAATTAAAATGCCATTTAATTAAATATTTCAAAAAATTAAATTTTTGTTTAAAGAAAAACATTAAATCGGAGGCTTTTACAGGGCTAAAAATAAACTTAGCTTTTTGAAGAGTATTTTTAATTTAAAATTTTATTTTTCTATTTTGTTAAACTCTTATGCTGGTAAAAGCAGGCCTTACGTCTGCTTTTACCAGGCGTACGAATTTGACAGGCATTCAGTGGGCGGAAGTTGTGTAAAGAGCGCAACTCTCCACCCGCAGAGGCCCTTCTCCCGGGGACGCGGAGGATCTGTCAAGAGAATTCTTGACAGACGACAAGTGCCGGGTTTCAGCGCATGCACTTCACACGCCTAAACCCGGAACTTGCGCGGCCCCTACAGGCGGGTACACACCTCGTACGCACCCGTGGGAGTCGCACAATACGGCCCTGTGTGTCATGAGGCCCAGGTAGCAAATATAAACTGCTGCCATTGTACGGTTGTCGGATGTAATGATGCTGCTGATAGTTATTGTTATCAAGTTCCTGCATCTTTGGATGTTGTATCCTTTGCTCAGACTATGTCTGTGTTTTGAAAATATTTCATTTGTTCAACACAAAACACTTTTCAAGCGGGACAAAGAGACAGTGTTGCTATGTGAATCACTGCACCTTTTCTGGGTAGATCTATATTTGGAGAAATGCATCGCTTGGACAATCAATGGTTGTGTGACTTCATGTGGGCGAGGGAGACTCGACAGCCCAAAATATCTGCATTGAGAGGAGTGGATTTTTTGTGTTGTTTATCTGTTATGGGTCTGAGCATAAGAATTTGTTTAGATACAGGTGTAGGCTTGACTATGGGTTGAGTGTGTGTGGGTCTAATTCAGGTGTGCTATGGTAAGGGTATGTGTAGAGTACTGTACTGTGTGCATGGGCTGGTGAGTGGGTACACGTTGGTACATAATATGGGGCAGGGTATGGGATTTGATACGTGTGTGTTCTGTACTGGCATGGGTCTTTTCTGAACTGAAAAGTATGCTCTTCCTCAGCCAAATTCAGGGTCTGTACGGTTTCCTGATGTTACTCGCTGATGGCCCCACAGCTCACATCAGCAGAACTCGCTGGTGAGAAGGAAGATCCAAACTGGCAAGTCTCCCTCCAGAGGGTTGAAAAGTACGAATGAAGAGAAGGGATTTTAACATTACCCTTTTGACTCGAGATAATTTTGACTTTTGTGTTCCAGACTAAGCTTGCAGGCGAACCCTTCCTCCTGCACCTTCAGAATTTCCACTTGCCTTGATATCTAGGCAAAATATCGTAGCATGCTTGGGATAACAGAGAAACCTTCTTCGATTACTTCAGCCACTGATTCTATCCCTTGCCTTCTGAAAGGATTCACAAATTTCATGTCTTCCCCCGCAAAGATTTACTTTTTGGTTTATTAAAGAAACCCTGGTTGGACTGAGTTTAAAATCCAGGGCTCAACAAGATGGCTGTGGTCAGCCTCATGGCCAAGGCCTGTAAGTTTCAGTTTGGACTCACAAACTTGTATTCCAATGACTGTGGGAAGGAACTTTCCAGAATTTAGAATGCAGACAGACCTTCTGCATTTATGCATGAGAAGCAAACCCAGTGGCACTCGGACCTCTGATTAAAACCCATCAAGGTTGTTTGCACAGACAATCAAGAGCAGGCTAGGCCGATTCAATATGTAATAGCTGCATTCAGACCTTCATTAGAGAACATCAATACTGTTTGCAAACGATCAGCGGGGCATTCAAACTGGAATGGCCCCATCACGAAACCAGTTGGACAAAGGGGAACACTGATGAGACATTTAAAACCGATTAACCGGCCATTCAGGTCGATGGGCCCAGATCGGTACCCTTTGTATGAGCTACAACACGTCCAGGTCAGACAAAAGAAATGAGCTGATCTGGCGGGAGATAAGGGCTACCGGGAAGGGTATAACTAGTCCCTCGGGAGGCCATCTCTCTCTCTCTCGCCTCGCCTCCAGTGCCCTGCCGTATCATCAACCCAGCGAGAGGATCGTCGACGAAGAGCTCGTCCAGGGAAGTAGGACACCCGCAGTTACGTTTGAATTACTGGGGTATCTCTGCTCTGGGGTGGTGAAAACCTAAAAACATCGACAGGCAACAGGGCATGGAGCAGGCGTTGCAACATCCTAGACCGGTGAGCATCAATTTTCTGGCCTATCACACGACAACCCAGATAGGTGTAAAGGGTGGGAGTTAAGGGGAATTGCTAAAGTGTCATTTTAGTCATTTTCCCTCGATTCCTCCCCCGTTAAGTGTAATTGTGTTGCATCCATAGTGATTTTCTCTGTATAGTAATTGTTTCTCTATTTTTAATAAACATTGGTTTTCTTTGCACTAAACCACTGGTCTCGTTTGTCTATATCGCTACTTGTAAATAAGTCCGGTGGTCAGAACCAAAGGGGAAGCGATTCGAACCACACGGGGCTGGAGCAGCTCAGACCCGACTGACTGGCCAGACACAAACCCCAAACCAAAACCCCCTACACTTCCCCCCACATGATCTTTTTCTTCTAGAGCGAGATAATAACATTACAATGGATTTTGTTTTGGGCTTTAACTGCCAAACAAATTTATTAAAAAATAGTAATAGAACAAATAATAGCAAGAATGATGCATCTTTTTACAATGAAAGAAAGACTTGCATTTCTATAGCGCCTTTCACGACCTCAGGTCATCCCAAATTGCTTGACAACCAGCGAAGTACTTTTGAAGTGTAGTCACTGTTGTATTGTAGGGAACATGACAGCCAACTTGTGCACAGCAAGCTCCCACAAACAGCAATGAAGTAAATGACCAGATCATCTGTTTTAGGTGTAAGTTGAGGGATAAATGTTGGTCACTGGGAGAACTCCCCTGCTCTTCTTCAAATAGTGCCGTGGGTTCTTTTACGTCCACCTGAGAGGGCAGACAGGGCCTCGGTTTAATGCCTCATCTGAAAGACGGCACCTCCAACAGTGCAGCACTCCCTCAGTACTGCATTGAAGTGTCAGCCTTCAATGGCTGTAAAACTTTGCTAATTCCTCGTATAGTAGAAAATAATAAATAATTTGCAGTCTGGGGATAAAATTATGTTAGGAATTCTTTTTTATGTGGAGGTTCTATCATTTCACCTTTACTAACTACAGAAGTTATTTGGCTTCTCCAATTCTCTTCAGTGGTTACTGTCAGACAGACTCTCTTTGAAGGCTGCAGATCAAACTCCAAGATTTGAAAGGAACAAGCCCATACGTCCCTCCCAAAAAGTAACTGGAGCTTCATGAAGTGACTGTCTGTTAACTTCAAAAAGCTGCCAGACAAATCACACAGCATATTTGGATTTGAATCGAGTGACTTGACTCCTCTCTCAAGGAACTGTCCAGCACCTAACCAAACAATTATCGCAAGAATGTATCAGGGGAATGGTTTCTGTGAGTGAAACAGGGTTTTAACCCCCTTCTGTACCAAGACCGAACGAAATAAGCTAATACCAAGCTTAATGTTAGACAAAAGTGTTTCATTTTTTGTCACAAGGTCTTTCTATTACAGCTTGTGCTTTCCTACTAATTTCAGCTGCTTAAAACAATCATAGGAAACTAGTTTTACTTTTATGGATTACCTATCCATTGGTGGAGAATTACAATGAGAAATGCAGGAAAGGAGCCTCTAACAGTCTGGCGGTAATTATTTGTAATTATTCCTGAATTAGCCAGAAACAAAACAAACAAACACAACTCCACATCAACTGAGAAATGAAGTAAGTTCAGAGCTTCAGGCACAGGATCACCCACAGAGACTGGAAAAGTTGTGCAGAATATCTCAGCCCACCTCATCACAACATTTAATCCCTTCTCACTGCAGGAACACATCTGGTTGCCGTTTTAAAAAGATTTATAGGCCTGAGATTCTGTAGGGGTTCTCCTGGTCTCCCACCGTAACTCCAGCAGGGCCCCTAGGGGAAATGGTGTAAATGGCCATTTTCCTGGGGGTTCTACCAGGGATACAGCAGGAATCTGGGAGAGCTCCCTGCCATTGCCCACCCCCCACTGGCCCATGGATTTTCAGAGTGTCTTTTTTTTAAATTCATTCACAGGATGTGGGTGTCACTG
This sequence comes from Somniosus microcephalus, assembly GCF_052327205.1. Lineage (NCBI taxonomy): Eukaryota > Metazoa > Chordata > Chondrichthyes > Squaliformes > Somniosidae > Somniosus > Somniosus microcephalus. The sequence continues at coordinate 67,847,333 of NC_141005.1, read as the reverse complement.
ACATTTATTGGTGAGCCACCTTATACAATTGAGTGGCTTGCTAGGCCATTTCAGAGGAGCAGTTAAGAGTCCAGTCACATATAGGTCAGCCCAGGTAAGAATGGCAGATTTCCTTCCCTAAAGGACAATTAGTGAACCAAATGGGGTTTTTCTTATGACAATCAGATAGTTTCATGGTTATTATTACTGATACTAGCATTTTAATCCAGATTTATTTAATTAACTGCCATGATAGGATTTGAACTCATATCTTTGAGATCATTGATCCAGGCTGTTGGATTAACTAGCCCAGTGACATTACCACTATGCTACCGTACCTGACTTTATAAGAACATATTTATCTGATTCAAACATGTTTTGGGGTAAAAGTAGAAAATGCTGGAAACACTCAGCAGGGTAGGCAGCATCTGTGGCGAAAGAAACATTTCAGGTCGATGACCTTTCATTAGAACTGGGAGTTCACAGAATCACAGAAACCCCACAGTGCAGATAGAGGCCATTTCGGCCCATCGAGCCTGCACCGACACATATCCCACCCGATCCCCGTAACCCCTACACCAACACATATCCCACCCTATCCCTGTAACCCCACGTATTTAATCCCCCTAACACTAAGGGTCAATTTATCATAGCCAATCAACCTAACCTGCACATCTTTGGACTGTGGGAGGAAACTCCAACACAGACAGTCGCCCGAGGCCGGATTCAAACCCGGGTCTCTGGCGCTGTGAGGCAATAGTGCTAACCACTATGCCACCGTGCTGCTGAGTTGTTTGAGATTTAACAGTTTTTGGCAAGTGCAGACCCAGGGAAAAGGGGGGCAGGGTAGGTGGGGAGAGGAAAGAACCTTGAAGATGGTCCAATCTTCTTCAGCCTTCTGAAGAACAAGCAGAATACCACAGAGCAGCAGCAGGCGATAAGGATTCCGGTCGAATGAGCCTAAATATGGATAAAAAGTAAACCTCTACAATGTTGACAGAGAGAGAACATTCTTATTGCTGCACTTGGGATATGCAAAGAGCACAAAGGCCTCCAAAGGCTTGCAAACCAAATATTGTGGTTGAGACCCAATAAGACTTGGACTGTGTCCAAGCTGCAAGCAATGCTCCAGTACACACATCGACCTTCCCTTCTAAACTGATGAGTTTCTGGAGAAATCGGAGGAGCACTGGCAGTTTTATAGCTGCAATTACCCAGGAAGTTTTGTGTCAGCAGCTGAGTGAAGAGATCCTGACAACTGTCCACGCATCTTTATCGTCATTCTGCCAAATATATATTAATGATCTCTTCATTGCAGTCCCAATCAAAAGTGAAGTACGTCTCTTCTATTCAGGTCCAGCTGGTAGTCCTCTCATCCGAGTCAAGATGTTGCAGGTACAAGTCCTGGTCCAGAACTTGAGCACACGATCTACCCGGACACTTCAACCCAGTGCTGAGGGAGTGCTGCATTGTTAATGGTGCCACACTTCAGATGAGATGTTAAACCGAAGTCCCATCTGCCTGTTAACTCTAGCTTAAATACTCCATTCCTTCCATGTCATTACTTCAAGAATAATATGATTTAGTGAAGAACCCACCTTCCATTACACCTCTCTCCCTCCTTTGTTACTCATCAACATTTACACTTTTCCCATACAGGGTACAGCACTTTAAAGGGGCGGGGGGGGGGGCATTTTCCGAGTACACACTTCTGCCACCAGCACACATCAGAAAAGCCTACGTGCGCTACCATCTGTTTTCCGATATACGGTGGAGGTGGGCGAGGTTTCCCTCCACTAGACAGTTTAGGAAATAAACCGCTGCCTGGTAATTCAAAATCTATTAATGGGCTACTAAGCTGCCTCTTCATGAAAGTGCTTGGTAGATTTGAATGCGACGTCTCCTCATCTCTTTGTTTTCTTGGACATGTCCTTGTCAGTCCCGTAGGAGGGTTTTATGAGTTGTGCCAGTCCTTCTGAAGGATGTCAAGCAAAATATGGGTCTGTATTTTCTCCTTAACATTCTGCTATGTACCTCACCATTTTCTGTTTGCATAAACACTCAATTAGATCACCCCTCAACCTTCTAAACTCAAGGGAATGCAAGCTAAGTTTATGCATCTTCATCCTCATAATTTAATCCTTTAAGAACTTGCATAATTCTGGTGAATCTGCGCTGTATCCAGTCCAATGCCAATATATCCTTCCTGAGGTACGGTGCCCAAAACTGAACGCAGTGCTTCAGATAGGGTTTGACCAAGGCTCTGCACAATTGAAGCATCACTTCCTCCCCTTTCATATTTAAGCACCCTTGAGTTAAAGGCCAACATCCCATTAGTCTCTGTGATCACTTTTTTTTAACTGCCTGGATGAGTGCAGCTCCAACAACACTCAAGAAGCTCGACGCCATCCAGGACAAAGCAGCCCGCTTGATTAGCACCCCATCCACCACCTTAAACATTCACCCCCTCCACCACCGGCGTACCGTGGCTGCAGTGTGTACCATCTACAAGATGCACTGCAGCACCTCCCAAACCTGTGACCTCTTCCACCTAGAAGGACAAGGGCAGCAGACGCATGGGAACACCACCACCTCTAAGTTCCCCTCCAAGTCACACACCATCCTGACTTGGAAGTATATCGCCGATCCTTCATCGTCGCTGGGTCAAAATCCTGGAACTCCCTCCCTAACAGCACTGTGTGAGTACCTTCACCATACGGACTGCAGCGGTTCAAGGCGGCGGCTCACCACCACCTTCTCAAGGGCAATTAGGGATGGGCAATAAATGCTGGCCTTGACAGCGATGCCCACATCCCATAAACGAATTTAAAAAAAAACCTGTGCTTTTAGTGATTTGTGTACCTGGACACCCAAATCCTTTTTTTCCTTCACAGTTCCGAGTTCCTTGCCATTAAGTAAATATTTCGATTTGTCTTTCTTGGATTTAAAGCGGATGATCTCACAGTTCCCCAGAGTGAACTCCATTGGCCACAGTTTTGCCCACTCATTTATGTCCCTTTGTAACTTCCTGCTCCTATCTACACGACTTTATATCTACACATTTTCTCCTTTGTCAGGCGGGATGGAGGGCGGTTTACTTCACTGACATCTCCAGCACTGGAGGGAGTCTCATTGCTTTGCTGATGCACCAGACGAAACGTTTGAGTGAAGTGAGAACTGACCCTCTTCCAGACAATGTTACACCCTTTGCTTTCACAGTTGGGACCTATGAAACCATGGTAATAAAAGCCTGAGTGTGATGCTGGGTCTAGTTTGAAGTGGGCACTCTGAGGTAGGATACCTGCCCATCTCCTTCAAAGGACTTGAAAAAAGAAAGACTTGCATTTCTATATCGCCTTTCATGACCTCTGAATGTTCCAAAGTGTTTTACAACCAATGAAGTACTTTTGAGGTGTAGTCACTGTTGTAATATAGGAAACACAGCAGTCAATGTATGCACAGCAAGCTCCCACAAACAGCAATGTGATAATGACCGGATAATCTGTTTTAGTGATGTTGGTGGAGGAATAAATATTGGCCCAGGACACTGGCAAGAACTCCCCTGCACTTTTCCAAAATAGTGGCTGTGGGATCTTTTACATCCACCTGAGAGGGCAGACGGGGCCTCGGTTCTACATCCCATTCGAAAGACGGCCCCTCCGACAGTGAAGCACTCCCTCAGCACTGCACTGGGAGTGTCAGGCTAGATTTTGTGCTCAAGTCCCTGGAGTGGAGTTTGAGAGTGGAGAGGTGAGATGCTACCCACTGAGCCACGGCTAACACCTAAAAGACTTTACCAAAACTATTAAGTAGTGTTCATACCAAAACACACCATGTTAATATGATTAACAGCGCCTCGATTTCAAAATCCTCATCCTTGTATTCAAATCCCCCAATGGCCTCGCCCCTCCCTGTCTCTGTAATCTCCTCCAGCCCCACAACACCCCCCCCCCCCGAGATATCTGCACTCCTCTAATTCTGCCCTCTTGAGGATCCCTGATTATAAATGCTCAGCCTTTGGTGGCCGTGCCTTTTGTTGCCAAGGCCCTAATGTCAGGGTTGGTGTCATGGGGCCGTGTAGACACAGGGCCGTGCTGTCCGGACGAGGCTGGTTCTGGACCCAAGTGCAGACAGATGAGGCGAGAAGCAGATATGCAGTCTTAAATAATAGTACTTTACTGAAATCACACAGGTAAACAATTACAAAACATAAGAGCTCAAGACAAGCTACCACATAGGCAAATGGCTAGTCAAGATAGGAACTCAAAACAAGCTACCGTGAGGCAACCGGCTTGTCAAGACAAGCTACCTCAAGACAGAGCGGCTTAGTCAAGACAGAGCGCCTTGTCAGGACTGAGCCCAGAGGGAAGAAACCACAGAACTTAAATACAAGCGAAAACAGGTGAAACCAATAAACCAGATAAAAGGTAGTTAAGTAATAAACAGGAGAAACAAGTAACAATTAACAAAAAGAAACCAACTAGTGAAGGTGCCATCTAGGGGTTACTGAAGGAACTGACCGGCACCCTCACACCTAAGCTCTGGAATTCCCTGCCTAAACCTCTCCTCCTCACTACCACTCTTTCCTCCTTTAAGACGCTCCTTAAAACCTACCTCTTTGACCAAGCTTTTGGTCACCTGCCCTAATGTACCCTGATGTGGATCGGTGTCAAATTTGTTGTCTTAACATACTCCTGTGCAGTGCCTCGGGGACGTTTTACTACGTTAAAGGCGCTAAATAAATAAAACTTGTTGTTGTTGTTGGTTCAGCACTGCACAGCCACGGTGGTGAATTTTGTTGTTACTTGTGGCAATAATGGGAGATTGCTGAACAAAGTCATGACACAATGGTCGGGGTGTAAGGTCAGGCTGACCCCCAGCAATGTGAGGGGTGGGATCGGTATTGTTTTTGGCCACAGGTCACAGTGCCGTAGACACATTCGGGCACCTTGAAGACAAGAGCGCCCAAATTTTCGGGGGGGTTGGGGGGGGGGGGGGTTCTGCCGATCTCCCGCCAAAGCTACAGCGGGAGATCGGCAGAACTGGCAAAGAAACAGCTTTCAACCGGCAAGTTGCACCCAATCTTCCTCTCAGCGAAATTTCCTGAGAATCTTATTCGCAAACGTCGGAATGTAAAACCTGGCACGAAACAAATAGGAAACAATTGGGGCCCAAGGAAACTACTGACCTTGCACTAACTCCCTCTTTGCCGTGAAAATTAAAGTTTGTAGCCATCACACCAGCATTGATGCAAATTAGGCACAGCATGTTTGAGAAAATGCAATCGTGGGAGCTTTTCCATTTTTAAAGTAAATCATTCGTACACCATAAAATGATGCATTGAAAGATACGGAAAATACATGTTAGGCCTCGGGGACGAGAAATTAAAAAAACACCAGGGGTTGCAGTTTCCTGTGGGCCATAGTTGGGAAGTTACACCGGAAATTACGCCCATTTGTGTGCCCATTTGGCTGATGTCTATTTAGACCCAAATTTCCAGCCAATCTCATTAACGCATGCCAGAAGGTTAAAAATGGGCGGAAATCAGCGTAAACAACCGGGACCTGAGGAAAGCGCTGAGCCCACACTATATAGCCCTCCTCCAAGTGTGGAAATTAAAGTTGCCAGCCATCTAACTATCATTCACGTACAGCATGTTTAAAAACATGCAAATCGTGGAAGCTTTTCAATTTTTAATGTGACTTATACTGATGCCACAAAAATCCATTCGAAGAAGCGGAAAATACAGTGCAGGTCTCAGTAAGGATAAATAAATAGAATTCACTCAAAAAAATCGCCATACAGCATCAAAACATTGACTTTGTTTCTTGCTGCGCCTATAATTCTGGGCTTAACTTTACACCCATTTTGAGCCAGTGTAATTGCAGGATGTTTGCATGTATGGCTCATTGGCCTGGGGGCCATTATAATGAGCGGTGTATTCAGAGGCCGGGAACAATAGACGAATGCAAAAGAGCAAGGAAATTCAAGCATAACATAATTGGGTGCGGTTCCTTGAGCTTCCACGTTGAGTATTTGCTAATACACAGGAAATTCCACCTTCAGAAATATGACTTTGGGTCCTGTTGCACCTAAAATTTTAGCTGTCAATTTACAGCCTGTTCCTGGAGTATATTCAGGAAATTTACATGAGCTGCATTTTTCCATGGGGGTGTTTAATGAGCAGTAGAAGTTTTGATGGAGGCTTTGTGGAATCAGCGTGAAAGTTTGAGGAAATTTGGGTGTAACGTAAAAACAGGCGTAAGTCGCTTACGCCCAAATTTCCTCGATCTTTGGTGCCGAAAATCGGCATTACCTTGCAGTAACGTTGTTGTTTCAGTGCAAGCTTTCAGGAAATTCTGTGCCGTCGTTTCTCCTGCGGTTCTGCTGATCTCCCGCCGAAGCTACAGCAGGAGATCGGGGGAACTCCTGTGGAAATTTGGGGGACTGTATAACTGGCATCCCTCCCTCCCCCAAAATCTTGCAGAATAGCATTGCAAAATATGCTGGAAGAATATGCTCATGAATATTTGTACACACACCCAGCTGTGCACAATTCCCACAGTTACATTTATAGTCCCACAGTGTCACGAGTTGACTCGTCTTAGTGCTAAGACCAGTGCTTACAGTTGGGTGTAAGATTAAGGACATAAGAACATAAAAAATAGGAGCAGGAGTAGGCCATACGGCCTCTCGAGCCTGCTCCGCCATTCAATAAGATCATGGCTGATCATTGACCTCAATTCCACTTTCCCGCCCGATCTCCATATCGCTTGATTCCCCATGAGTCCAAAATTCTATCTCTCTCAGCCTTGAATATACTCAAAGACTCAGCAGTCACAGCCCTCTGGGGCAGAGAATTCCAAAGATTCACAACCCTCTGAGTGAAGAAATTCCTCCTCATCTCGGTCTTAAATGGCCGACCCCTTATCCTGAGACTATGGCCCCTGGTTCTAGACTCTCCAGCCAAGGGAAACAACCTCTCAGCATCTACCCTGTCAATCCCCTTCAGAATCTGGTATCCTGACTATACGTTGCACGGTTTCCAACACACAGCTAAAACAACAAACATTTGGGAGGCTGATGCTGAGTTAGAGGGAAAGTGATGTTGATGTTGTAAAGATCTATTGCTCTTGCACTGACTGGAGCTCCTGCTGCACTTCCCTGCAACCTGCTGTCTGAGGAGCGTTGGATTGCATCTCAGTAAATCAGGCTGTAGGGGCAGGGGTTAAAAGTGTGAGAAGTCAGTGTTTGGAACAAGCAAGCCCCAGAGATTGGTGACTCCGTCTCCTTCCTAGACAAGTACTATTTTCATCCCTGTGATGATTACTGTGGAAGCTTTTTGTGATCAGAATGCACAAAGTGGATTGAAGGAAATCTGCAATACCACAGAATAGTTCTTCCTTCCTCTTATTTTTGAAATAAAACAATGTATGATTTTTGATTAGTGAGGCTCCTTTATTTACTTCCCCTGTCCTCAAGTCAGGCACTATTCTCCAGCACAGGGGTTGGTCCAGTAACGTTTTAATTTGTTTTAGGATGTGGACGTAGCTGCCAAGGGCAGCATTTATTGCCCATCCCTGGGTGCTGGTGGGCCTTTTACTTGGAGCACTGATAATGGTTTGATAGAACTGAGTGTCTTGTTAGGCCACTTCAAAGGGGTCAACCACATTGGCGTGGGACTGGAGTCACACACAAGCCAGACTGGGTAAGGACGGCAGGTTTCCTTCCCTAAAGGACATTCGTGAACTAGCTGTTTTTTTACGACAACCTGACAGCTTCATGGTCACTTTTAATATTACCAGCTTTTATTTCCAGATTTTTAAAAACTGAATTCAAATTCTCCAACCGCCATGGTGGATTTGACCTCACATTGTTTGTATTATTTTTCCAGGCTTCGGGTACATTAGCATAGCGGTTATTGTAAAGTCTGTGGGTTATATGGTGAATTAATACACAGACTACAAGAGTAACTTTAACAGGACTTTACTATTCGAAGGTCAGGGCGAATCTGCCCAATAAATCCTTACACAGCACTTATATACCGGTGTGGTCACTCCCGGTATTACAGTATACAGCAGCCAAGATAAAGTAGTGCAACACCTAAAATAGTTCTCTTAAAGGTGGACGGTTACATACAATAGTTCTCTTAAAGGTAGAACGGTTACATACACTACAATCCTCCCTTTTTAGCTTACAACATACTTATTCCCCATTAAACATAACATATATCCAACTTCATGTAAAAACAGTTCACAGATGTAGTCTCTGCGGAAACAGTTCACAGATTCAGTCTCTGCGGGAAAACAGTTCACAGATTCAGTCTCGGTGTAGTCGGTTCACGTTGCTAGAGTGACTCATCCAATAGTCCTTCACTGGACTTAACAGCTTGAACTTCCATCACTTCTGAACCAGCATTGTTGACTTCTAAAAGCTTGAGTACCTTGGGAAGTTTTTCTACTTCCAAACTGATTTGGCTCCGTACGGAGAGACCACGTGCGTGACCTGGTAGAGGTGATAATGGTTCAGATGGTCATCATCTTCTGCTTCGTCTTTTCCTTTTCTGCTTCTTGGAGACTCTCTGGGCTCCACTGTCAGCTGCCAGCTGCATGCACCGTTCCTCCTTCTCATCCTCCTTTTTCCGTAGTAGCGCCACCATCTCCCGATGTTCCTTAGACTTTAGGTGATTCTTCATGGTTTCTGCACTTTGGGAGTTTTCATCACAAGCTGGGCAGAGCAGGTCATCGTAATATTCGGTGTCGTCCAACAGGTCATGGTAATATTCGGTGTCGTCCTGAGCTAGGCCAGCGAGAGGGTCTTCTATTTCCTCCATACCCAGCTGGACGTTAGCCAGCTTTTGTTCCAAATCCAGACATCTTTCCTGAAGAGACTTCTTCATGCGTTCAGTTTCATCCAGCTTTTTCTGGGCTTCCTGCAAGTCTTTTACTAATGACCTCATTCGTGATTTCAATACTTCAACTTCATTGGGAGATTGATTGATTGTATTATTCAATCCCTCTACTGGAGCAGCTGTTTCAGCATTCTGTTGTTCAACATTGACGTGAATCAGCATACTTTTGGCATCCAAGGTTTGCTCTGCTGCCATCTTCTCAGTCTGTGTTGCAACCTCAGCTATTCCAATAACTTTTGGGAGCTCCAAACCCCTCTCCTTTGAAGATTTAGACTCATGTCCAAATTGTTCCCATTTCAGATTCTTGTCCCTCAGCATATGAAGGAGTTGGCTGACCGTTGACTCTTCTGACCTCATCCGTTTCCCAGTAGCTGCAGGGCTGTTTATAACCTTGCCCTGGGGCTCCTTTGCTGTTTCTACTTCGCCATCATCCGCAGCCTCCACCATTCGAATTTCCACAAATGAATCGTCCGGTGATGCTGCACCCAACTTCAGTAGGAGCTCGGAATTCATGGCGACCAACTCGGCCTTTTCTGCCTGCAATCTGCTAACAAGCGCCTTCAGTTGCTGAACATCTTGCTCCACCAGATTAGAGCACGCACCTTCAGAAACCGAATCAGCTTTGATTCGTTTGGCCTCCTTGCGCAGACGGTTTGTGTGCTCCTGCTCCCTTTTCTCCCTCAGCTGTTTCTGTTGTCTTTCCAGATTCTCCCACTCTGTGTCAAAGAACGTTTTCATTGCTTTTATCTCTTGCTCGAGACGGCAACTCAATTGTTCTAATTGCTGTTGTAATTTGAAATGGAGTTGAGTTCGAGCCCGGTGTTCCTCAGACTTGTGCATGTCTGTAAACTGGACAGACTCAGAATTCTCTGCCAAACTATGTTGTTGTTGTTCAGTGGAATTCTGTTCTGAAACTTTGTTCTCCTTTGAAGCATTAGTATTTATGCACTCCTTCGTTTTTCCAACCTTAGTCAACAAGTCCATTTTAGACTTGTCTTTCGCACCTGGGCTGGTCTTGTCGTCATCCGTTTCAGAGTCTGAGCTGATTGTCTTCACCGAGTTCTCACTCGTTATTGCTTTTAGGTAGTGCCATTCCATGTTTATTTCCCTGATCCACTCCCGTCCCAGAAGTGGTGGACCTCCCTCAGGTAGTACATATAAGTCCATTCCTTGGTGTTCTTTGCCCCTGTCTCTCACCTTGACTTGTATCTTTCCCATGGGGTATACTTTATGCCCCGTGTATGTCTGCAATACGATCTTGGTATCGCTCAAGGGTATATGTGAGAATAGCCGGTTGTAATCCCTTCGATTTATGACTGATAGGGCTGATCCTGTGTCCAATTCCATTTTCACTTGGACTCCGGCTACTTTTAGTGTGACCCAGATAGTTTGTAGGTCAGCTTCCTTACTCACATTGTAAATTCTCAGACTACCCAGTTCCTGGCCGTTCGGGTCTGAATCCGAATTCTGTTCATCTGAACTCTTCTCAGCCACCTTGTGTACCTTGCTGTACTTTTCCTGCGGTGACTTTTTTCTGTTGTTGGTCTTCTTTCCTGACCGGCATACTTTAGCTATGTGACCAAGTTTGCCACATTTTCTACATTCCTGGTTTTTAAACCAGCATTGGTTCTGGTCGTGTGTTGTCTTCCCACAACGATAACATTTTGTTGTACCCGAAGTCATTTGATCCACGTTGAGTACCGCTGCCTTCAGCTGCATTTCCGCAGTGCCTCTCACGGCTGCTTCGTGTGATGCTGCAATAAGGACAGCCTTGTCAAGTGTAAGATCGTTCTCTTCAAGCAGTCGCTTTTGTGTTCCTTCCTTCGACAACCCGCACACGAACTTGTCTCTCAATGCCTCTGTCAGATTTTCCCCAAACTGGCAGTATTTCGCTAGTCTACGCAGTTCGACCAAGTATTCCGTGTTGCTTTCCTCTTTCCGTTGCGTTCTCGCATAAAATTTGAATCGTTCCGCCAACATCAGCGGTGTGGGGTTCAAATGATCCTTCAGGACAGCAACAATATCAGTGAAAGTCTGATCCGCCGGATTAGCTGGTGATAGAAGATGCTTCAATAGCCCGTATGTCTTCGCCCCCATTGCGTTTAATAAGGTGAGAGCTTTATCATCATCTGCTATTTTATTGGCCTCACAATATATCTCGATGCGTTCTACGTACGTGGCCCAATCTTCCACCTCGGAATCGAAGTTGTTGATGTTACCATGCTTAGGCATCTTCACTATCTTTTTGAGAAACCACAACGAATTTGTTCGTAACTTTTTTTTTCCAAAAATGGCGGTTTCCCGCGCTTGTCTTCTTCCCCGCCCACTTTCAAAATGGCGGTTTCCCGCTTCTGTCTTCTCCCCCGCCTACTGGCGGCTTCCCGCGTTTCTTCCCCTGGCGGGAGGGGTAAGCTTTCCTTCGGGCGACGACCGCTGGCTTTCGGAGTTCGCAGCCTGCGCGCCGGCTTCAGTGCGTTCCTTGTTCCCTTTTCTCGGCCGGCAACCGGCGCTGGGAACAACCCGTTGGTGGCGAACAGTTCCAGCCGCTGGGCGGAATCTCGCTCGGTCTCCCTCGCTCGGTCCCGTTCCCCCTTCACTCGGGCTCTGTCTCTCCCTCAGCGGCTTCCAATCGCGCCTCCCAGCCTTCTCGCAGTCCGGTCCTTTCCTCCCCCGGCTGCGGCTGAGTTCTTCGCGGTTTTATTTATTTTTATATCTTCCCGCGCCTTACGATCCCGGTTGCAGCGCCTCGTGGCCTCGGTAGCTGCCCGGCCTTTTTCGCCGGTCGCGGTCTAGCTGTCTCACGACGCTGTTGCGTCTCCCAGCCCGCTTGTAGCCCGGTCTCTCACACCGGCTGCGTTCCCGCTTGTAGCCCGGTCTCTCACACCAGCTGCATTCCCGCTTGTACCGCGGCTTCCGTGCCCTACGCTGCCCCAGTCTCAGCGCCTCTGGGCCCGACTTCTGTCCGGCTCCTTTCCCCCGACCGTGGTTGAGTTCACCGCCCTTATCCTCTGTTTCTTTTTATTTTCCCCCTACTCACAGTCAACGTGGCCGACTTGCTTCTCTTGGCTGATCGGCTCACTCACAGCCGTGGCAGAAGGGACAATAACAGCCTGTTGCTGATGGAAGGCTTCGTGTCTGAATCCTTCCTTCTTCCTTGCTCTGCAGACTCGAGTCTTCTCTCAGCAGAACGACGAGGGCGGGTGCCTCTTCTCGACGCTCGTTAACTGCTTCGGGTGTGTCGCTGTCGCAGGGTAAGATCGAACCCGTCGCCACTGTAAAGTCTGTGGGTTATATGGTGAATTAATACACAGACTACAAGAGTAACTTTAACAGGACTTTACTATTCGAAGGTCAGGGCGAATCTGCCCAATAAATCCTTACACAGCACTTATATACCGGTGTGGTCACTCCCGGTATTACAGTATACAGCAGCCAAGATAAAGTAGTGCAACACCTAAAATAGTTCTCTTAAAGGTGGACGGTTACATACAATAGTTCTCTTAAAGGTAGAACGGTTACATACACTACAGTTATGTTACTGGATTAGTAATCCAGGGGCCTGGACTAATAATCTGGAGGCATAAGTTCAAATCCTACCACACCAGCAGTGGAATTTAAATTCAGTTAATTAAATAACTGTGGAATAAAAAGCTAGTGTCGGTAATGGTGACCATGAAACTCCCGGATTGTTGTAAGAGCCCAGCTGGTTCACTAATGTCCTAGAATGAAAGACTTGCATTTATATAACGCCTTTCATGACCACCGGATCTCTCAAAGTGCTTTACAGCCAATGAAGTGGAGTCACTGTTCCTTCCTTTAGGGAAGGGAATCTGCTGGTCTGTGACTCCAGACCCACAGCAATGTGGTGGACTCTTAACTGCCCGAGCAAGTCAATCAGTTGTCAAGGAGACGGCTCACCAACCACTTCTTAGGCAGTCCCTCGGAACCGAGGATGACTTGCTTTCACACTAAAAATGAATTCTCAGGTGACTGCTGAGTCCAGTACAGGATCTACAGTCTCTGTCGTAGGTGGGGCAGATGGTGGTTGAGGGGGCGGGTGCTTGGGTTGACGTGCGCTCCTTGTTCTGCTTGCGCTTGGCTTCCGCTTGCTCCCGGCGAAGAGACTCGAGGTGTTCGGCTCCTTCCCGGATGCTTCTCCTCCACTTTGTGCGGTCTTGGGCCAGGGATTCCCAGGTGTCGGTGGGGATGTTGCACTTTTTCAAGGAGGCTTTGAGGGTGTCCTTGAAGCGTTTCCTCTGCCCAGCTGGGGCTCTCTTGCCGTGTCGGAGCTCCGAGTAGAGCGCTTGTCACCAACACCTTCTCAAGGGCAATTAGGCATTGGCTAAATGCGGGCTTTCCCAGCGATGTCCACATCCCGTGAATGAATTATAAAAAAATGACTTGTCCAGCAACATAACCATTACACTGCTCTTCCCTGGTTCCTCCCAGGCCACTGGATTGCGTGGTGATTCTTCCTCCTTCCATGCAGGAAAGTGCCTGATCAGGCATTGCATACCCACTGACCCAACCTGTGGTGCCACCTATTTTGGGATCAATGGGAATCGAGGTGATTATTCCCAAGAAAGATTTGCATTTATATAGGGCTTTTCTTGACTTCAAATCATCTCAAAGCACTTTACAGCAAATGAAGTGCTTTTGAAGTGTAGTCACTGTTGTAATGTCGGAAACGTGGCAGCCAATTTGCGCACAGCAAGCTCCCACAAACAGCAATGTGATAATGACCAGATAATCTGTTTTAATGATGTTGGTTGAGGGATAAATGTTGGCCAGGACGAGAAGAACCCCCCTGCTCTTCTTCGAGTAGTGCCATGGGATCTTTCACCTCCACCTGAGAGGACAGATGGGGCCTCGGTTTAATGTCTCATCCAAAAGATTGCTGCAATTCTCGGAAGTATTCAGACAGGTTCAGCTCCTCTCGAACAGACTCAAGGAATCTGCTCTGAAAAATTCACTTCAGAGCCAACGTTTTGGTGCTGGGAAATTCTACCTTATTAGCTACAGAACAAAATAATGTTTTTTTTCTCTCCAATGTTGTCCCCTCCCAGTCATGAAAATGGTGACTTCTCTCTGGGGTGCAGTTCCACATGCACAAGCCTCTCCCCAGTATATCGGCCAAATGGTCATTATTCATGTGTGTGTCTTGACGACAAGCGTTGAAGGCTATTGGAATGAGTGAAGCATCACTGCCAAGCCTCACCCTGCCCTTACCTGATGTCCACGTGCGTACATCCTGCAGGAGTCCCTGGAAGTGACCAAGAGCGGGAACTCTGGCCAATTTATTTCCTTCCCTCTCTGGCCCAGGGACGTTGAAGCCAGCAGTTGTTGTGGCCCAATTGCTGCCTCAGGTGAGATGACCAGAGATTGAACCCTCCTGGTCTGTCGGGCTCAACTACTGACTGGAGCTCACTGAGTTCAGGAACTACACATGGTTTTTCTCTGCAGCCTGCCAAACAAGGCCAGGATATTCTGGCAGTGGGTGGATAGAAGCTTCGTAGCACTGGTAATGTCAACTGACAAGTAACGCCAAAGTTAACATGCTATTTATCTGCCCACTGCTCAATTCTGCCTGCATCACTCTGCAGTGAATTGATTTCAGTTGGGGAGATAAATCACCCTGTGGAGGCCGGTATCATCAGCTAAAGGAACAGGTCTTGTCAATTTGTCAGGACTCCTCTCTCAATGAAAATAATGTTCATGAAAATGTCTCACAGTTTACAGTCAGGGCAAATGTTTTGAGCTTGCTCATTCCTTCCAATTGATTCATCAAATCAGCACTAGCACTGTTTATGTTTAAGTCACAAAAAATGATACCCTCCACCCTCATTAGTAAAAAAAATGTTCTTTCTTAGGTCGTTCTGCCACTGTACTTTATTTCCTGACTGCCAGCTATCCATCAGGTGAGACAGTAAACTGAGGCCCTATCTGAGTGGTTCAGAGGTGGGGGGTTCAAGATCCCACAGCATCATTCATGGAGAAGATCAGGGAGCTCTGCTGGGGTCCTGGCCAACATTCCTCCCTCAATGAACGCCAACTGAAAAAAAAGCTGTGACAGATAATGCACTCTCAGCCCAATGTTAATGTTGTTCATGAGGCAGCCATTAGGAGGTGCACTGGTAACTGAGGTTGACTCTCTCTCCTTTGGTCCCAGTAAGACCAACACACTGCACCAACTAGTAAAATTATAGTAGTTGGGTAAGGGTATGAAGGGATATGGAGCTAAAGCGGGCAAAAGGAGTTAAGATACAGATCAGCCATGATCTAATTGAATGGCGGAGCAGGCTTGAGGGATTGAATGACCTACTCCTGTGTTCTTACACTCTTTAGTTGAGAGTGACGTTTGTCGCACAAAGACAGGTTACCTTCATCTGAGGAAGGCATTGCTGATGTAAATTCAAGTTCGGTTCTTATTATGGGTACATTGTGAGGGATTGATTATCGGCACATTGTGAGGGATTGATTATCGGCACATTGTGAGGGATTGATTATCGGTACATTGTGAAGTATTGATTATCGGTACATTGTGAGGGATTGATTATCGGCACATTGTGAGGGATTGATTATCGGCACATTGTGAGGGATTGATTATCGGTACATTGTGAAGTATTGATTATCGGTACATTGTGAGGGATTGATTATCGGTACATTGTGAGGGATTGGTTATCGGTACATTGTGAAGTATTGATTATCGGTACATTGTGAGGGATTGATTATCGGTACATTGTGAGGGATTGATTATCGGTACATTGTGAGGGATTGATTATCGGTACATTGTGAAGTATTGATTATCGGTACATTGTGAAGTATTGATTATCGGTACATTGTGAAGTATTGATTATCGGTACATTGTGAGGGATTGATTATCGGTACATTGTGAAGTATTGATTATCGGTACATTGTGAGGGATTGATTATCGGTACATTGTGAGGGATTGATTATCGGTACATTGTGAAGTATTGATTATCGGTACATTGTGAGGGATTGATTATCGGTACATTGTGAGGGATTGATTATCGGTACATTGTGAGGGATTGATTATCGGTACATTGTGAGGGATTGATTATCGGTACATTGTGAAGTATTGATTATCGGTACATTGTGAAGTATTGATTATCGGTACATTGTGAAGTATTGATTATCGGTACATTGTGAGGGATTGATTATCGGTACATTGTGAGGGATTGATTATCGGTACATTGTGAAGTATTGATTATCGGTACATTGTGAGGGATTGATTATCGGTACATTGTGAGGGATTGATTATCGGTACATTGTGAAGTATTGATTATCGGTACATTGTGAGGGATTGGCATTTTACGAATATTTTGGTGCTTTTGTCTGATAGTGACAGTAACAGATGTATCCCAATGTCCATCATTTTAACTTAAGCTATTAGAAATGACTGAGACTCTGGGATAGAATTTCCGCGGGGCTTCCCCGATTTCCTGCCATAACTTTGGCGGAAATTCTGGAAAAATAGCATAAATTTCCGTTTACGTTGTTTTTCCGGGGTGTCCCGTGATATCCCTCTGTAATTACAGTGGGAGATCGGAGGAAGCCCTGTGGAAATTCCAGGCTCGATGTACTCCATGTGCCACCAGCTGACGTTAAGAGTTTCGCTGACATTGGCCTAATAACCGGTATAAGCATCGTGACCAAAACTTTTCCACTTGTTTTGAGAGGAGGACCCCCTGCCCTCAACACACTGTCAGTTGTTGTTGATGTTTGGTATGATGGGAATAGCTTATAACGGAATGTCTAGTTTGGCTCTCCATTCCATGGTCTCCTGAGATGCCGAGTGGCGAAATGAGGGGCCTCCCCTCGGAGAGCTGATGACAACCTACACATGGTCTCCCTGTGTGCGCTAGTTCACCGAGAACTTGCTAGCTAATGTCATCAAGAAGACGACCGAACGCCCGAGAGCGCCCCCCCCCCCCACCCCCGGTCTGAAAAGCATCGAACGCTGCGAGTGACCAAAGATGGCACATCTCACGACTCTGTGAGTTAACAGTCAGCTGAGAATCTGACCCTCTCCAAGGTGCGTATGCGTCTTCTTTGCAATGTTAAAGGATTATTTACTCTTTCCCAGCTGCTTACCCAAAAGGAAATGATATCGTCAATGGAGACAGTTAGCGTGTAACTGAATACTCTGTTATTCTACACAACCTGAACCATTTAGTGAAGTCCTGGGGGGTAATGTCTTTTGAAACTGAAAACCTTGTCTGTACAGGGTATAGGACAAAGGGCTGATTACAGGAAGGGAGATTAAGACCTTTCAAAAACATCAGGATAAACACAAGCAATGAGATCTCCTCAATCAACGAGACTGAGCGAGCAGACAGGCCTGCGAGCAGGAGGGGGCATTGAGCCGTCACACCTTCTTCCCTGTGACATGGAGAGTGAATGACTTACTGTCACTTTAATTCACCGCCCCATTCCCACTCAGACCTCACCGCCCTCGGCCTCTTGCATTGTTCCATGGAAGCTCAGCGGAAGCTCGAGGAACAGCACCTCATCTTTCAATTAGGCACTTTACAGCCTTCTGGACTCAACATAGAGTTCAACAATTTCAGATCATAACCTCGGCCCCTATCACATATATTTTTTATCCACACTTTTTGTTTGTGCTTTTTTTTTCTTCCCTCCCACATGGCAGCTGTCTTTCATTCTGCCAGCGCAATTCACACTTCATCTAAAGCCATCCTTTGTTTCTTAACCTGTCCCATTACCATCTCCTCTTGCCTTGAATATCTCTTAATGCCTCCTTTACCTCTCCTGCCTTCCATCCTATCACAGACCTTCCCTTTTGTTCTTTCATCGCCTCCCCCATTTCCCAGCCCCTAAACTTGCTTTAAAATCTGTTCCATTTCCTGCTTTTTTCCAGTTCTGACGAAAGGTCATCGACCTGAAACGTTAACTCTGTTTCTCTCTCCACGGATGCTGCCTGGCCTGCTGAGTTTTTCCAGCATTTTCTGTTGTTATTTCAGATTTCCAGCATCCGCAGTATTTTGCTATTGACTTACTTCAGGAGATGGACTCATCTCCACCAATCCACTCTCATCTCCTCCCCGTTACTCAGCGCAAAGAAACATAGAAACCTAGAAGATAGGAGCAGGAGTAGGCCATTCGGCCCCTCGAGCCTGCTCCGCCATTCAATGAGATCATGGCTGATCATCCAAATTCAGTACCCTGTCCCTGCCTTCTCCCCATATCCCTTGATCCCTTTAGCCTTAAGAAATATATCTAACTCTTTCTTGAATATATTTAATGAACTGACCTCCACCGCCCTCTGTGGTAGAGAATTCCACAGGTTCACCGCTCTCTGGGTGAAGAAATTCCTCCTCATTTCAGTCCTAAATGGCTTACCCCTTATCCTTAGACTATGACCCCTGGTTCTGGACTCCCCGGCCATCATAAACATCCTTCCTGCATCTAGTCTGTCCAGGCCTGACAGAATTTTATAGGTTTCGATGAGATCCCCTCTCAATCTTCTAAACTCCAGTGAGTATAAGCCCAATCGACACAATCTCTCCTCATACGTCATTCCTGCCATCCCAGGTATCAGCCTGGTGAATCTTCGCTGCACTCCTTCCATGGCAAGAACGTCCTTCCTGAGGTAAGGCGACCAAAACTGCACACAATACTCAAGGTGCGGTCTCACCAAGGCCCTGTACAACTGTAGCAAGACATCCTTGTTCCTGTACTCGAACCCTCTTGCTACGAAGGCCAACATACCATTTGCCTTCTTAACCGCCTGCTGCACCTGCATGCTTACCTTCAGCGACTGGTGCACAAGAACAGCCAGGTCTCTTTGCACTTCCCCTTCTCCCAATCTATTGCCATTCAAATAATAATCTGCCTTCCTGTTTTTGCCACCAAAGTGGATAACCTCACATTTATCCACATTATAGTGCATTTGCCATGTTTCTGCCCAATCACCCAACCTGTCCAAATCGTACTGGAGTTTCACGACATCCTCCTCACAGCTTACCCTCCCACCCAGCTTTGTGTCGTCTGCAAATTTGGAGATTTTACATCCAATTCCCTCGTCCAGATCATTAATATATGTTGTGAACAGCTGGGGTCCTAGGACCGATCCTTGCGGTACCCCACTAGTCACTGCCTGCCACTCGGAAAACGACCCGTTTATTCCAACTCTTTGCTTTCTGTCCGCCAACCAGTTCTCTATCCAAGTCAATACCTTGCCCCCAATCCCATGTGCCTTAATTTTGCACGCTAATCTCTTATGTGGGACCTTATCGAAAGCCTTCTGAAAGTCCAAATACACCACATCCACTGGTTCTCCCTTATCTATTTTACCAGTTACATCCTCAAAAAATTCCAGTAGATTAGTCAAGCATGATTTACCTTTTGTAAATCCATGTTGACTTTGTCCGATCCTGTCACTGCTTACCAAGTGCTCTGCTATTACATCTTTTATAATAGACTCTAGCATTTTCCCCACTACCGATGTCAGGCTTACCGGTCTATAATTCCCCACTTTTTCTCTACCACCTTTTTTGAATAGTGGGGTAACATTAGCTACCCTCCAATCCATGGGTACTGTTCCAGAGTCTATCGAGTTCTGGAAGATGACCAGCAATGCATCTACTATTTCTAGGGCCACTTCCTTAAGTACCCTGGGATGCAGGTTATCAGGCCCTGGGGATTTATTGGCCTTCAGTCCCATCAATTTTCCTAACACCATTTCCCTACAAATACTGATTTCTTTCAGTTCCACCCTTTCATCAGACCCTATGTTCCCCGGCATCTCTGGGAGGTTATTTGTGTCCTCCTTTGTGAATACAGAACCAAAGTATGAATTTAGTTGGTCTGCCATTTCTTTGTTTCCCATTATAAATTCCCCTGATTCTGACTGTAAGGGACCTACGCTTGACTTCACCAATCTTTTTCTCTTCACATATCTATAAAAGCTTTTACAGTCAGTTTTTATGTTCCCTGCAAGCTTACTCTCATATTCTATTTTCCCTTTCTTAATTAATCCCTTTGTCCTCCTTTGTTGACTCCTAAACTGCTCCCAATCCTCAGGATTATTGCTTTTTCTGGCCAATTTATATGTCGTCTCCTTGGATCTTATGCTATCCCTAATTTCCCTTGTTAGCCACGGTTGAGTCACCTTTTTTGTTTTATTTTTATGCCAAACTGGGATGAACAAATTCTGTAGCTCATCCATTTGGTCTTTGAATGTTTGCCATTGCCTATCCACCGTCAACCCTTTGAATGCCAGTCCCCAATCAATCCTACCCAACTCACTCCTCAGACCATCGTAGTTTCCTTTATTTAAATTGAGGACCCTAGTCTCTGAGTCAACTATTTCATTCTCCATCTTAATGAAGAATTCGATCATATTATGATCGCTCCGACCCAAGGGGCCTCGTACAACAAGATTGCTAATTAATCCTTTCTCGTTACATAATACCCAGTCTAAGATGGCCTGATCTCTGGTTGGTTCCTCGACATATTGGTCCAGGAAACCATCCCGTAAACACTCCAGGAATTCCTCCTCCACAGTATTGTTACTAATTTGGTTGGCCCAATCTATATGTAGATTAAAGTCACCCATGATGACTGCTGTGCCCTTATTGCACGCTTCTTTAATTTCCCTTTTCATGCCATCCCCAACCTCCACCTTACTGTTGGGAGGTCCATATACCACTCCCACTAATGTTTTTTTCCCCTTAGTATTTCTCAATTCTACCCATACAGATTCCACATCATCAGAGTTAATATCCTTCATTACAATTGTATTAATCCCTTCTTTAACCAGTAATGCTACCCCACCTCCCTTTCCTTTTTGCCTATCTTTCCTGACTATCAAATACCCCTGGATGTTGAGTTCCCAGCCTTGGCCATCCTTGAGCCACGTTTCCGTAATCCCAACCAAATCATATTCGTTTACCTCTATTTGCGCAGCCAATTCATCCACCTTATTACAAATGCTCCTCGCATTAAGACATAAAGCCTTCAGGCTTGTTTTTTTAATGCTCTTAGACCTATTAGAATTATTATTTACTGTGGCCACGTTTGATTTAAACCGTTGATTTCTCTGAGAAAGTATGTTCATTTTCTTTTGACGCAGGAACTAATGCGACATAATTTGTTAGAATAGCGTTGCTTTCAAAAAAAAAAGTTAGATTCTCCTGTTCAAAATGGTCTCCTACGTATGGAGGATTAAACCGGATATGTTGGATTACATCAGACTGCATGATATTAACAAATTCAACAAACTTTCCATCTCGCTGATGCTAATTTAACAATTGTTCTAATCCTGGGTGAGATTAAAACTGATGATCCAACTCGCTCTTCACTCTCTGGGGTGAACCCTCACTTTAGAGTGAACCCACTCTCTGGAGTGAACACGCACCCTGGAGTGAACCCCCCACACTCTGGAATGAAACCCAAAACTCTGGAGTGAAGCCCTCACTTGGAGTGCACCGTCCACTCTGAAGAGACCCCGCAATCTCTGGAGTGAACCCCTACACTCTGGACCATACCCACACTCTCTGGTGTCACCCCACACACCCTGGACTGAACCAACACTCTCTGGAGTGAAACCCCACTCTCTGGATTGTACCCCCTCTCTCTGGACTGAACCCACACACTCTGGAGTGAACCCCACACTCTGGAGTGATCCCACACTCTCAAGTGAACCCCCAAACTCTGGAGTGAACACCCCACTCTCTGGAGTGAACTTCCACTCTCTGGAGTGACCCCCCCCCCACACTCTGGAGTGACCCCCACATTCTGGAGTGAACCCCACACTTTGGAGAGAACCCTCACACTCTGGATTGTACCTCCTCCTCTCTGGAGTGTACCCCCTCACTCTGGAGTGAACCCCGAATCTGGAGAGTTCTCCCACACTCTGGAGTGAAACCCCCACTCTCTGGAGTGAATCCCACTCTCTGGTTTGATCCCACCATTCTGGAGTGAAACACGAATCTCTGCAGTGAATCCCCACGTCTGGAATGAACCTCCCCATTCAGAGTGAACCCCCCACTCTGGACAGAACCCCCACACTCTGAAGTGATCCCACACTCTGTACTGACCGCACACTCTGGAGCAAAACCACACACGCTGGAGTGATCCCACACTCTGGAGTAAACCCCCTCACTCTGGAGTGAACCCCCATATTCGGGAGTGAACCCCCAACATTCTGGAGTGATCCCACACTCTGGAGTGAACTCCCACACTATGGAGTGAATCCCCGCACTCTGGATGCAACCTCCATACTCTGGAGTGAACCCCCATACTCTGGAGTGATCCCACACTCTGGAGTGAACCACTCACTCTCTGGAGTGAACTCTCACTCTCTGGATTGAACCCCAACTCTCTGGAGTGTACCCCCACTCTCTGGAGTGATCCCACACTCTGGAGTGAACCCCACTGTCTGAGGGAACCCCCACTGTCTGGAGTGAAACACGTCACACTCTGGAGTGAAGCCCCCACTCTCGAGTGAACCCCTCCCACCCTCGATTGAACCCCCAAACTCCGGAGTGATCCCACACTCTGAAGTGAACCCCCACTCTCTGGATTGAATCCCCCACTCTGTACTGAACCCAACACACTGGAGTGAAACCCTGCACATTGGAGTGCACCGCCCAGCCTGAAGTGACCCCGCAATCACTGGCGCCAACCCCCCATACTCTGGAGTTAAGCCCCAGACTCTGGAGTGAACACCCGCACTTTGAAGATAACATCTCAACTCTAGCCTGAACCCCGACACTATGGAGTGAACCCCCACACTCTGGAGTGATCCCACACTGTGAAGTTATGACACACTCTCTGGAATGAACCTCCACAGTCTGGACAGAACCCCCACACTCTGGAGTGATCCCACACTACGGAGAGAACCCCACACTCTGGAGTGAACCCTCCACTCTGGAGTGAACCCCCACACTCTGGAGTGATCTCACACTCTCAAGTGAACCTCCACTCTCTGGATTGAACCCCCACACTCTGGAGTGATCCCACACTACGGAGAGAACCCCACACTCTGGAGTGAACCCTCCACTCTGGAGTGAACCCCCACACTCTGGAGTGAACCCCACACTATGGAGAGAACCCCACACTATGGAGTGAACCCCACACTATGGAGAGAACCCCACACTATGGAGTAAACCCCACAATCTCAGGCATGAACCCCACAGTCTGGAGTAAACCCCCACACTTTGTGGTGAAACCCCGCACTCTGGAATGACCCCACACTCTCTGGAGTGAACCCCCATTCTGTAGTGAACCCACACTCACTAGAGTGAAATCCAACACTCTAGACTGAACCCCGACACTGTGGAGTGAACACCCACACCCTGAAGTGAGCCCCACCCTTTGGAGAAAACACCCCCACTCTGGAGTGAACCCCACACACTCTGGAGTGAACCCCACACTCTGGAGTGAACCCCCCCCATTCTGGAGTGAACCCCCACTCCCTGGAGTGAAACCCCACTCTCTGGAATGAACACCCCCATTCTGGAGTGAACCCCCACTCTCTGGAGTGAGCCCACACTCTGTGGTGAACCCACATGCTCTTGGATGAACACCCACGTTCTGGAGTGAACCCACACACACTCTGGAGTGAACCCCGCACTCTGGAGTGAACCCCCCCCCCCATTCTGGAGTGAACCCCCACTCCCTGGAGTGAAACCCCACACTCTGGAATGAACACCCCCATTCTGGAGTGAACCCCCACTCTGGAGTGATCCCCCACACTCTGGAGCGAAACCCCCTCTCTGGAGCGATCTGCCACACTCTGGAGTGAACCCCCAATCTGTGGAGTGAACCCCACTCTCTGGAGTGAGCTCCCACACTCTCTGGAGTGAACCATCACATTCTTGATTGAAACTTCCACAATCTGGAGTGAACCCCCACTCTCTGGAGTGAACCCCCACTCTGTGGTGAACCCACACTCTCTTGGATGAACCCCCACACTCTGGAGTGACACCCTACACTCTGGAGTGAAGCCCCACTCTCTGGAGTGAACCCCCACACTCGGGAGTGACACCCACACTCGGGAGTGAACCCACACACTCTGGAGTGAACCCCCACATGCTGGAGTGAAATCTCACACTCTGGAGTGAACCCCCTCAACCTGGAGTGAACCCCAACACGCTGGAGCAAAAAATCCCACACTCGGGAGTGAACCCCCACAATCTGGAGTGAACCCCCACACTCTGGAGAACGACCACTCTGGAGTGTACTCCCACACCCTGGAGTGAACCCCCACACACACTGTGAAGTAAACCACACTCTCTCGAGTGAACCTCCTTTCTGGAGTGAACCCCCCACACTCTGCAGTGAACCCCCAAACCCTAGAGTGACCCCCACACTCTCTGGCGTGAACCCACACATGTGGAGTGCAACCCACACTCTCTGGAATGAACCCCCATTCCCTGTAGTGAACTCCCACAATCTGGATTGAACCCCCACTCTCTGGAGTGAACATCACACACACTGGAGTGAACCCCCACACTCTGGAGTGACCCGCACACTCTGTAGTGACCCCCACACACACTGTGGAGTGAACCACCCCTAGTCTGGAGTGAATCCCCATTCTGGAGTGAACCTCCACTCTCTGAAGTGAACCATCCACTCAATGAAATGAACGCTCCTCTCTCTGGAGTGAACCCATACATACTGGAGAGAAACCCCACACTCTGGTGTGAACCCCCACTCTCTGGAGTAACCCTCACATACACTCTGGAGTGATCCCACGCTCTGGAGTGAATCCCCACTCTTTGGAGTGTACCCCCCACTCACTGGAGTGAGCCCCCACTCTCTGGAGTGAACTACCACTCTCTGGAGTGAACCCCCAATCTCTGGAGTGAACTCCCACATGCTGGAGTGAACCCCCCTCCCCCCACTCTGAAGTGAACCCCCACACTTTGGACATAACACCCCCACTTGGGAGTGAACCACACACATTCTGGAGTGAACCCTTCACAATCTGGAGTGAATCACACACTTTGGAGTGAACCCCCTTACTCTGGAGTGAATACCCCACACGCCGGAGTGCACCGCATTCTCTGAAGTGAACCCCACAATGTCTGGAGTGAACCCCCACGCACTGGAATGACCCACACACACACTGTGGATTGAAACTCCCAGTCTGGAGTGAATCACCATTCTGGAGTGAACCCCCACTCTCTGGAGTGAAACCCCACCCACTTTGGGGTGAACCCCAACACACTGGAGCAAAAAAACACACACTCTGGAGTGAACCCCCAATATCTGGAGTGAAACCCCACATTCTGGAGTGAACCCCCACTCTCTGGAGTGAAACCCCACCCACTGGAGTGAAACCCCACCCACTGGAGTGAAACCCCACCCACTGGAGCGAAACCCCACACTCTGGAGTGAACCCCCACTCTCTGGTGTGAACCCCCACTCTCTGGAGTGAAACCCCACCCACTGGAGTGAAACCCCACCCACTGGAGTGAAACCCCACACTCTGGAGTGAACCCCCACTCTCTGGAGTGAACCCCCACTCTCTGGAGTGAAACCCCACCCACTGGAGTGAAACCCCATTCTCTGGAATGAAGCCCCACCCACTTTGGGGTGAACCCCAACACGCTGGAGCAAAAAAACACACACTCTGGAGTGAACCCCCAATCTCTGGAGTGAAACCCCACATTCTGGAGTGAACCCCACACTCTGGAGTGAACCCCCACTCTCTGGAGTGAACCCCCACTCTCTGGAGTGAACCCCCACACACTGGAGTGAACCCCCTCACTCTGGAGCAAAAAAACACACACTCTGGAGTGAACCCCCAATTTCTGGAGTGAAACCCCACATTCTGGAGTGAACCCCACACTCTGGAGTGAACCCCCACTCTCTGGAGTGAACCCCCACACATTGGAGTGAACCCCCTCACTCTGGAGCAAAAAAACACACACTCTGGAGTGAACCCCCAATCTCTGGAGTGAAATCCCACATTCTGGAGTGAACCCCACACTCTGGAGTGAACCCCACACTCTCTGGAGTGAACCCACACACACTGGAGTGAAGCCCCTCACTCTGGAGTGAACAGCCCTCCCACTTTGGAGTGAACCCCAACACGTTGAAGCAAAAAATCCCACACTCTGGAGTGAAACCCCACTCTCTGGAGTGGTCCTCCACTCTTTGGACTGAACCTTCCATACAATGGAATGAACCCCAGTTTTCTGGCGTGACCCCCCCCCCCCACAACACACTTTGGAATGAACCCCCCACTCTGGAGTGAACCCCCACAGTCAGGATTAATCCTCACATACACTCACTGGGGTGAACCCCCACACTCTGGAGTGAACGCCACAATTTGGAGTGCATCCCTCTCACTATTGAGTGGAAATCACACACCCTGGAGTGCACTGCCCTCTCTGATGTGAACCCCACACTCTCTGGCGTGAACCCCCACACTCTGGAGTGACCCCCACACTCTCTGGTGTGAACTCCCACACGTGGAGTGCAACCCACATTCTCTGGAGTGAACCCCTACTCCCTGTAGTGAACTCCTACACTCCGGATTGAACCCCACACTCTCTGGAGTGAACCTCCACTCTCTGGAGTGAACCCCTACATTTTGGAGATAACACCCCCACTCTGGAGTGAACCCCACACACACTGGAGTGAACCCCCTACACTCTGGAGTGAACCCCACACTCTGGAGTGAACACCCTCACTCTGGAGTGAACCCTCACACTCTGGAGTGCATCGCCCTCTCTGAATTGAAACACCACTCTCTGGAGTGAACCTCCTTTCTGGAGTGAATACCCACACTATGGAGTGAAACTCCACACACTGGAGTGAACCTCACATTCTGGAGTGAAACACTACACTCTGGAGTGACCCCTACAATCTCTGGAGTGAACCCCCACATGTTGGAGTGAAATCCCACACTCTGGAGTGATCCCACACTCTGGAGTTAACCCCCATGCTTTGGAGTGAATCCCACACTCTCAAGTGAACCACCACACTCTGGAGTGAACTCCACTCTCTGGACTGAACCCCCTCACTCTGGAGTGAAACCCTCACTTTCTGGAATGAACCCACTCACCCTGGAGTGAACCCCTACTTTGGAGTGAACCAAATTCACTTTGGAGATAACACCCCCACTCTGCAGTGAACCGCACACACTGTGGAGTGAGTCCCCACACTCTGTGAACCCCACACACACTGTGGAGTGAAACCCCACAGTCTGGAGTGATCCCCCATTCAGGAGTGAACCCCCACATCCTGGAGTGAAACCCCACACTCTGGAGTAAAATCCCACACTCTCTGGAATGAACCCCCATTCCCTGTAGTGAACTCCCACAAACTGGATTGAACCCCCACTCTCTGGAGTGAACCCACACTCTCTGGAGTGAACCCCACACTCTGGAGTGAACCCCTCGCTCTGGAGTGAGCTCCCACTCTCTGGAGTGAACCCCACACTCTGGAGTGAACCTCCTCACTCTGGAGTGATCCCCACACACACTGTGGAGTGAACCTCCCTCAGGCTGGAGTGAACCCCCATTCTGAAGTGAACCTCCACTCTCTGGAGTGAACCCTCCACACAATGGAGCGAACCCCTCTCGCTCTGGAGTGAACCCATATGTACTGGAGAGAACCCCAACACTCTGGAGTGGTCCCACACACTCTTGAGTGAAACCCCCACTCTCTGGAGTGACCCCCACACAAACTGCAGAAGGAACCCACCACTCTGGAGTGAACCCCCACACTCTGGAGTAACCCCTACATACACACTGGAGTGAACCACCCACTCTCTGGAGTGAAATCCCACACTCTGGAGTGAACATTCTCCCCGTGTTTGCGTGGGTTTCCTCCGGGTGCTCCGGTTTCCTCCCACAGTCCAAAGATGTGCGGGTTAGGTTGATTGGCTATGATAAATTGACCCTTAGTGTTAGGGGGATTAAATACGTGGGGTTACGGGGATAGGGTGGGATATGTAGGGGTTACGGGGATCGGGTGGGATATGTGTCGGTGCAGGCTCGATGGGCCGAAATGGCCTCTATCTGCACTGTGGGGTTTCTGTGATTCTGTGAACCCCGTCACTCTGGAGTGAACAGCCCCCCCACTCTGGATTGGGATCCAACACACTGGAGTGAACCCCCACTCTGGAGTGAACACCCACTCTCTGGAGTGAACTCACACACTCTGGAGTGAACCCCCACTCTCTGGAGTGAATCCCTCAATCTGGATTGAACCCCCACTCTCTGGAGTGAACCCCACAATCTCTGGTGTTAACCCCCACACTCTGGAGTGAACCCCCACTCTGGGGTGAACCCCCAAATCTCTGGCATGAACCCCCACACTCTGGAGAACCACCAATCTGGAGTGTACTCCCACATCCTGGAGTGTACTCCCACACTCTCTCGAGTGGCCCCCACACAAACTGTGGAATGAACCCGCAATCTCTGGAGTGGCCCCCACACAAACTGTGGAATGAACCCCGCACTCTCTGGAGTGAACACCAGACTCTGGAGTGAACCTCCCTTCTGGAGTGAACCCCCACACTCTGCAATGAACCCCCACACTCTGGAGTGATCCCACACTCCGGAGTTAACCCCCGTTCTTTGGAGTGAACCCCATACTCTCAAGTGAACAACCTTACTCTGGAGTGAATCCCACACTCTGGAGTGAACCCCACTCTTTGGACTGAACCCCACTCCGAGTGAAACCCCACTCTCTGGCGTGAACCCACATGCTCTGGAGTGAACGCCCACATTTTGGAGATAACACCCCCACTCTGGAGTGAACCCACACACTCTGGAGTGAACCCCCACACCCTGGAGTGAACCCTCACACCCTGGAGTGGATCCCACGCAAACTGTGGAATGAACCCCCACTCTCTGGAGTGGCCCCCACACAAACTGTGGAATGAACCCCGCACTCTCTGGAGTGAACCCCCACACTCTGGAGTGAAACCCCACTCAGAGCGAACCCCCACTCTGGAGTGATACCCCACATTCTGGAGTGGAAACCCCACACCCTGGAGTGTACTGCCCTCTGAAGTAAACCCCACAATCTCTGGCGTGTACCCCCATACTCTGGAGTGAACCCCACACACACTGTGAAGTGAACCCCCACTCTCTGGAGTGAACTTCCACTCTGGAGTGAATCCACACACTCTGGAGTTAACCCCCACTCTTTAGAGTGAATGCCCATTCTCGAGATAACCCCCACACTCTTAAGTAAACCCCCACATTCTGGAGTGAAACCCCACTCTCTGGAGTGACCCCCCCACTCTTTGGACTGAACCTTCTACACAATGGAGTGAAAACCCACTCGCTGGAGTGACCCCCACACACGCTGTGGAAAGAACCCCCCACTCTGGAGTGAACCCCCACACTCTGGAGTAACCCACACATACACTCTGGAGTGGACCCCAACACGCTGGAGTGAACCCCTACACTCGGAGTGAACCCACACACTCTGGAATGAACCCATACACTCTGGAGTGATCCCACGCTCTGGAGTTAATCCCCACTCTTTGGAGTGTACCCCCACTCTCTGGAGTGAAACCCCAATCTCTGGAGTGAACCCCACACAAATGCTGGAATGAACCCCCCACTCTGAGGTGAACCGTCACACTCTGGAGTAACCCCCACATACACTCTGGGGTGAACCCCCACTCTCTGGAGTGAACCCCCACATGTTGGAGTGATATCCCACACTCTGGAGTGAACCCCCACACTCTGGAGTGAACCCCACAATCTGGAGTGAACCCCCACAATCTGGGGTGAAACCCCTCACTTTGGAGTGAACCCCCCAGTTTCTGGAGTGAACCCACTCACCCTGGCGTGAACCCGCACTCTCTGGAGTGAACCCCAGACTCTGGAGTGAACCTCCCTTCTGGAGTGAACCCCCACACTCTGCAATGAACCCCCACACTCTGGAATGAGCCCACACTCCAGAATTAACCCCCATTCTTTGGAGTGAACCCCATACTCTCAAGTGAACCACTGAGTGCGAGTCAGCAGAGAGTGCTGTGAGTTTGGGTAAGTGTGTGAGTTAGGGTAAGTGGGGTGTTAGGTGCTCTTTTCAAACTTTAACTCTGTGGGTTGTAGTTAATAAGGCCTTTCTGGTGCAGAGTGACTGTTGGTAAACCATTTAACTGGTGTAATTAGAGGGATTGATTTAAATTAAATCCAATTAATTAAAGGGGATACTAGCATCTATAATCGGGCAGAGGGTGTCCATAACTAACAATAAAAATTTTAATTAATTACATAGAATGGAGCAGGTGATGTGTTACTGTTGCGAGATGTGGGAGCCGGTGAACCCCATTGAGGCTCACGGTGATTACGTCTGTGACAAGTGTCTGCTGCTACAGGAACTCCAGCTCCGTGTTGATGAGCTGGAGTCTGAGTTTCAGACACTGCGACACATCAGGGAGGGGGAGAAGTACCTGGACTCTGTATCAGGAGGTGATCACACCTATGAAGTTAATTAATTCCGATGTAGCCCATGGTCAGGGACAGGACGGTGTGACTACAAGTGAGGCAGGTACGGGGATCCAGGAGGTAGAGCTGGAGGAGCCGCAGCCCTTGCTCTTGTCCAGCAGGTTCGAGGTTCTTACTCCCTGTGAGGACGGGAGCAGGGACTGCAGGGAGGATGAGCAACCTGGCCACAGCACCGTGGAACGGGGGGCCATTCAAGAGGGGGGAGTAACTAGAAATGTTGTAGTGGTAGGGGATAGTATTATTAGGGGTATAGATAGAGTTCTCTGCAGCCGAGAGCGAGAGTCCCGAAGGCTGTGTTGCCTACCCGGTGCCAGTGTTAAGGACATCTCCTCTGGGCTGGAAAGAAACTTGCAGTGGGAGGGGGTGGATCCAGTTGTCGTGGTCCATGTTGGTACAAACGACGTAGATAGGACTAGGAAGCCAGTTCTGTTAAAGGAGTATGAGCAGCTAGGGGTCAAATTAAAAAACAGAACCTCAAGGGTAATAATCTCTGGATTATTACCTGAGCCACGAGCGAATTTGGCTAGGACAAATAAAATTAGAGAGTTAAATGCGTGGCTCAAAGACTGGTGTGTGAGAAATGGGTTTTGCTTCCTGGGACACTGGCACCAGTACTGGGGCAGGAGGGAGCTGTTCCGTTGGGATGGGCTTCACTTGGCCAGTGCTGGGACTAGAGTCCTGGCAGATCATATAACTAGGGCTGTAGAGAGGGCTTTAAACTAACTAGTGGGGGGGAGGTTCCTAGAGAGCAAATAATAAAAATGACAACAGAGAAGGTCATAGACTTAGGTAGCAGTGGGGAAATTAAAAACCAGAGCGTGTCAGGAAGGGGGAGAAGGTATGGAGTAAAAGGTAAAGTAATAAAAAGGGCAAAAGCAGGAACTAAGTGTCACAAAACATATTTGAAAGTTCTCTATCTGAATGCACGTAGCATTTGTAACAAAATAGACGAGTTAATGGCACAAATAACTACATATGGGTATGATCTTGTGGCCATTACAGAAACATGGCTGCAGGGTGACAATGCCTGGGAATTAAACATACCAGGTTATTTAACGATCAGGAAGGACAGGCAGGCAGGAAGGAAGTGGAGGTGGGGTGGCTATGTTAATAAAGGAAGGAATCACTGTAATACAGAGAAATGATATTGGGTCAAAAGATCAGGAAAATGAAACAGTTTGGGTGGAGGTAAGGAATAATAAGGGGAAAAAAACACTAGTGGGCGTAGTCTATAGGCCTCCGAACAGTTGCAACTATGTTGGACGGAGTATCAATCAGGAAATAGTTGAGGCTTGTAATAAGGGAACATCTATAATTATGGGGGATTTTAACTATCATATTAATTGGACAAATCAAATTGGGCAGGGCTGCCTTGAGGATGAGTTCATTGAGTGTATTCGGGATGGGTTTCTTGAGCAGTATGTAACTGAACCGAGCAGGGGGCAAGCAAGCTTAGATCTGGTCCTGTGTAACGAGACAGGATTAATTAAAAATGTCCTAGTAAAGGATCCCCTTGGAATGAGTGACCATAACATGGTTGAATTCCATATTCAATTAGAGGGTGAGAAGGTTGGATCTCAAACAAGCGTGCTAAGCTTGAATAAAGGAGACTATGAAGGTATGAGAGCGGAATTGAGTAGAGTGGATTGGGAAAATAGATTAAAGGGTAAGATGATACATGATCAGTGGTGTACATTTAAGGAGTTATTTTACAACTTCCAAAAAATATATATTCCACTGAGAAGAAAAGGGTGTAAAAGAAAAGACAGCCATCCGTGGCTAAATAAAGAAATTAAGGATAGTATTCAACTAAAAACAAGGGCATATAAGGTAGCCAAATCTAGTGGGAGGATAGAGGATTGGGAAAACTTTAAAAGACAGCAAAAAATAACAAAAAGATTGATTAAGAAAGGGAAGATAGATTATGAAAGTAAATTAGCAAAAAATATAAAAACAGATAGTAAGAGTTTTTATAGTTATATAAAAAGAAAAAGGGTGGCTAAAGTAAATGTTGGTCTCATAAGAACATAAGAACATAAGAAATAGGAGCAGGAGTAGGCCAATCGGCCCCTCGAGCCTGTTCCACCATTCAATAAGATCATGGCTGATCTGATCCTAACCTCAAATCTTCTATCACTCTGCATCCACCCGAACCCATGTGATTTCCCGGGAGAGGCGAAAAGGTCTCTTAGAGGATGAGACCGGGAAATTAATGGTGGGAAATATGGAGATGGCAAAAACACTGAATGAATATTTTGTATCAGTCTTTACAGTAGAAGACACTAAGAATATCCCAACACTGGACAAACAGGGGGCTATGGGGGGGAGGAGCTGAACACGATCAAAACCACTAAGGAAGTGGTACTCGGTAAAATAGTGGGACTCAAGGTGGATAAATCACCTGGACCTGATGGCTTACATCCTAGGGTCTTGAGGGAAGTGGCGGTAGGGATTGTGGATGCATTGGTAATAATTTTCCAAAACTCCCTGGACTCAGCAAAGTTCCCGGCAGACTGGAAAACTGCTAATGTAACACCCTTATTTAAAAAGGGCAGTAGACAGAAGGCTGGAAACTATAGACCGGTTAGCCTAACATCTGTGGTAGGTAAAATTTTGGAGTCCATTATTAAGGAGACAGTAACAGGACATTTGGATAATCATCATTTAATAGGACAAAGTCAGCATGGTTTTATGAAGGGGAAGTCATGTTTGACAAATTTGCTGGAGTTCTTTGAGGAAGTAACATATAGGGTGGATAAAGGTGAACCAGTGGACGTAGTGTATTTAGACTTCCAAAAGGCATTTGACAAGGTGCCACACAAAAGATTATTGCTTAAGATAAAAAATCACGGGATTGGGGGTAATATTCTGGCATGGATAGAGGATTGGCTATCTAACAGAAGGCAGAGAGTTGGGATAAATGGTTCATTCTCAGAATGGCAATCAGTAACTAGTGGTGTTCCGCAGGGGTCGGTGCTGGGTCCCCAACTCTTTACAATCTATATTAACGATTTGGAGGAGGGGACCGAGTGTAACATATCAAAGTTTGCAGATGATACTAAGATGGGAGGGAAAGTAGTGAGTGAGGAGGACATAAAAAACCTGCAAGGGGACATAGACAGGCTAAGTAAGTGGGCAGAGATTTGGCAGATGGAATACAATACTGGAAAGTGTGAGGTTATGCACTTTGGCAGGAAAAATCGTAGAGCAAGTTATTATCTTAATGGCAAGAAACTGGAAAGTACTGAAGTACAAAGGGATCTGGGGGTCCTGGTGCACGAAACTCAAAAGGTTAGTATGCAGGTGCAGCAAGTGATTAAGAAGGCCAATGGAATGTTGGCTTTCATTGCTAGGGGGTAGAATATAAAAATAGGGAGGTATTGCTTCAGTTGTACAAGGTATTGGTGAGACCGCACCTGGAATACTGCATACAGTTTTGGTGTCCATACTTAAGAAAAGACATACTTGCTCTCGAGTCAGTACAAAGAAGGTTCACTCGGTTAATCCCGGGGATGAGGGGATGGACATATGAGGAGAGGTTGAGTAGATTGGGACTCTACTCATTGGAGTTCAGAAGAATGAGAGGCGATCTTATTGAAACATATAAGATTGTGAAGGGGTTGGATCGGGTGGATGCGGGGAGGATGTTCCCGATGATGGGTGAAACTAGAACTAGGGGGCATAGTCTTAGAATAAGGGGCTGCTCTTTCAAAACTGAGATAAGGAGGAACTACTTCACTCAGAGGGTGGTAGGTCCATGGAATATGCTGCCCCAAGAAGCTGTAGAAGCTACATCATTACATAAATTTAAAACAGAAATAGACATTTTCCTAGAAGTAAAGGGAATTAAGGGTTACGGGGAGCGGACAGGAATTTGGACATGAGTCTAGGTTCGGATCGGACATGGCCCTGTGGGTAGCGGAGCGGGCCCAGGGGCCATGTAGCCTGATCCTGCTCCTATTTCGTGTGTCTAATTCTGTTAGATTCAGGAGATGGTTCTGTGATCGTAGATTGGCAGTTAGGATCAGATCAGCCATGATCTTATTAAATGGCGGAGCAGGCTCGAGGGGCCGATTGGCCTACTCCTGCTCCTATTTCTTATGTTCTTATGTTCTTACTCTGGAGTGAATCCCACACTCTGGAGTGAACCCCACTCTTTGGACTGAACTCCCACTCAGAGTGAAACCCCACTCTCTGGCGTGAACCCACACGCTCTGGAGTGAACGCCCACATTTTGGAGATAACACCCCCACTCTGGAGTGAACCCACACACTCTGGAGTGAACCCCCACACCTTGGAGTGAACCCCCACTCTCTGTAGTGGACCCCACACAAACTGTGGAAGGAACCCCCACTCTCTGGAGTGGCCCCCACACAAACTGTGGAATGAACCCCTACACTCTGGAGTGAACCCACACTCTCTGGAGTGAAACCCCACTGAGAGTGAACCCCCATATTCTGGAGTGAATCCCTACACTCTGGAGTGAACCCCACTCTC
Source organism: Somniosus microcephalus (assembly GCF_052327205.1). Classification (NCBI taxonomy): domain Eukaryota; kingdom Metazoa; phylum Chordata; class Chondrichthyes; order Squaliformes; family Somniosidae; genus Somniosus; species Somniosus microcephalus. The sequence continues at coordinate 67,812,470 of NC_141005.1, read as the reverse complement.
TGGAGTGAAACCCCACTCTGGAGTGAACCCGCACACTCTGGAGTGAAACCCCACAGTCTGGAGTGAACCTGCACTCTCTGGAGTGAACCCCCACACTCTGGAGTTAAATCCCACAGCTCCTGGAGTGAACTCCCACACGCTGGAGTGAAGCCCCTCCGCACACTCTGGGGTGATCCCCTACACTCTGAAGTGACCCTCACACTGTGGAGTGAAACCCCCACTCTGGAGTGAAGCCCACAAACGCTGGAGTGAATCCCCCATACTCTGGAGTAAACACGTACATGTGGGAGTGAAATACGACACTCTAGACTGAGCCTCAAAACTCTGGAGTGACCCCCACACTCTGGAGTGATACCCCACACTCTGGAGTGGAAACCCCACACCCTGGAGTGCACTGCCCTCTGAAGTAAACCCCACAATCTCTGGCATGCACCCCCACACTCTAGAGTGAACCCCACACACACTATGAAGTGAACCCCCACTCTCTGGAGTGAACTTCCACTCTGGAGTGAACCCACACACTCTGGAGTTAACCCCCACTCTTTAGAGTGAACCCCAATCTCGAGATAACCCCCACACTCTTAAGTAAACCCCCACATTCTGGAGTGAAACCCCACTCTCTGGAGTGACGCCCCCACTCTGGAGTGAACCCCCCACTCTTTGGACTGAACCTTCTACACAATGGAGTGAAAACCCACTTGCTGGAGTGACCCCCACACACGCTGTGGAATGAACCGCCCACTCTGGAGTGAACCCCCACGTGTTGGAGTGATATCCCACACTCTGGAGTGAACCCCCACACTCTGGAGTGAACCCCACACACACTGTGGAGTGAACCCCCACTCTCTGGAGTGAACTTCCTTTCTGGAGTGAACCCCCACACTCTGGAGCGAACCCACACACTCTGGAGTCAACCCCCAGTCTTTAGAGTGAACCCCCAATCTCGAGAGAACCCCTACAGTCTTAAGTGAAACCTCACATTCTGGAGTCAACCCCCACTCTCTGGAGTGAACCCCCACACTCTGGAGTAACCCCCACATACACTCTGGAGTGAACCTCCAACTCTCTGGAGTGAAACCCCACACGCTGGAGTGAAAGCCCATTCTGGAGTTAACATCCCCACTCTGGAGTGAACCCACACTCTCTGGAGTGAACTCCCACACGCTAGAGTGAAGCCGCCTCCCCCCATTCTGGAGTGAACCCCCCACATTCTGGAGTGAACCCCTACATGCTGGAGTGAAATCCTAAACTCTAGACTGAACCCCGACACTCTGTAGTGACCCCCACACTCTGGAGAGAAGTCGGGAGTGCACCACCCACTCTGTGGTGAACCCCACAATCTCTGATATGATCCCCCACACCCTGGAGTGAACCCCCACACTCAGTAGTTAACGCCCACTATTTAGAGCGAACCCCCAAACTTGAGAGAACCCGCAAACCTTTAAGTGAACCCCCACATTCTGGAGTGAAACCACACTCTCTAGAGTGAACCCCCACATGTGGAGTGCAACCACCCCCACTCTGGAGTGAACCCTCACACTCTGGAGTGAACCCCCACTCTCTGGAGTGAACCCCCACACTCTGGAGTGGACCCCACACAAACTGTGGAATGAACCCCCACTCTCTGGAGTGAGCCCCCACACTCTGGAGTGAACCCCACTCTCTGGACTGAACCTCCACTCAGAGTGAACCAACTCGCTGGAGTGACCCCCACACACGCTGTGCAATGAACCCCCCACTCTGGAGTGAACCCCCACACTCTTGAGTAACCCACACATAAACTCTGGAGTGGACCCCAACACGCTGGAGTGAACCCCTACACACTGGAGTGAAACCACACTCAGAGTGAACCCACACACTCTGGAGTGATCCCAAGCTCTGGAGTTAATCCCCACTCTTTGGAGTGTACCCCCCACTCTCTGGAGTGAAACCCCAATCTCTGGAGTGAACCCCACACAAATGCTGGAATGAACCCCCCACTCTGAGGTGAACCCTCACACTCTGGAGTAACCCCCACATACACTCTGGGGCGAACCCCCACTCTCTGGGGTGAACCCCCACATGTTGGAGTGATATCCCACACTCTGGAGTGAGCCCCCACACTCTGGAGTGAACCCCCACACTCTTGAGTAACCCACACATAAACTCTGGAGTGGACCCCAACACGCTGGAGTGAACCCCTACACACTGGAGTGAAACCACACTCAGAGTGAACCCACACACTCTGGAGTGATCCCAAGCTCTGGAGTTAATCCCCACTCTTTGGAGTGTACCCCCCACTCTCTGGAGTGAAACCCCAATCTCTGGAGTGAACCCCACACAAATGCTGGAATGAACCCCCCACTCTGAGGTGAACCGTCACACTCTGGAGTAACCCCCACATACACTCTGGGGTGAACCCCCACTCTCTGGGGTGAACCCCCACATGTTGGAGTGATATCCCACACTCTGGAGTGAGCCCCCACACTCTGGAGTGAACCCCCACAATCTGGGGTGAAACCCCTCACTTTGGAGTGAACCCCCCAGTTTCTGGAGTGAACACACTCACCCTGGTGTGATCCCCCACACTGTGGAGTGAACCCCACACACACTGTGGAGTGAACCCCCACTCTCTGGAGTGAACTACCTCTCTGGAGTGAACCTCCTTTCTGGAGTGAACCCCCACACTCTGGAGCGAACCCACACACTCTGGAGTCAACCCCCACTCTTTAGAGTGAACCCCCAATCTCAAGAGAACCCCTACAGTCTTAAGTGAAGCCCCACATTCTGGAGTCAACCCCCACTCTCTGGAGTGAACCCCCACACTCTGGAGTGAACCCCCAACTCTCTGGAGTGAAACCCCACACGCTGGAGTGAAAGCCCATTCTGGAGTTAACATCCCCACTCCGGAGTGAACCCACACTCTCTGGAGTGAACTCCCACACGCTAGAATGAAGCCGCCTCCCCCCATTCTGGAGTGAACCCCCCACTCTGGAGTGAACCCCCCACATTCTGGAGTGAACCCCTACATGCTGGAGTGAAATCCTAAACTCTAGACTGAACCCCGACACTCTGCAGTGACCCCCACACTCTGGAGAGAACTGCCCACACTCTGGAGTGCACCACCCACTCTGTGGTGAACCCCACAATCTCTGATATGATCCCCCACACCCTGGAGTGAACCCCCACACTCTGTAGTTAACACCCACTATTTAGAGTGAACCCCCAATCTCGAGAGAACCCCCAAACCCTTAAGTGAACCCCCACATTCTGGAGTGCAACCACACTCTCTGGAGTGAACCCCCACATTCTGGAGTGAAACCACGCTCTCTGGAGTGAACCCCCACATGTGGAGTGCAACCACCCCCACTCTGGAGTGAACCCCCACTGGAGTGAACCCCCACACTCTGGAATGAACCCACACTCTCTGGAATGAACCCACACTCTCTGGAGTGAACCCCCACTCTCTGGACTGAACCCCCACACTCTGGAGTGAACCCCCACTCTCTGGAGTGAACCCCCACTCTTTGGACTGAACCTTCCACAGAATGGAGTGAACACCCACTCGCTGGAGTGACCCCCACACACACTGTGGAGTGAACCCCACACTCTGGAATGAAACCCTTAATCAGGAGTGAACCCCCACTCTGGAATGAACCCTCCACACTCTCAAGTGAACCCCCCAATCTGGAGTGAACTGCTACACTCTGGAGTGAACCCCACACATTCTGGAGTGAACCCCCTCACTCTGGAGTGAACCCCCTCACTCTGGAGTGAACCCCATATTCTGGAGTGAACCCCACACTCTGGAGTGAACCCCCACTTTTTGGAGTGAACCCCCACTCAGAGTGAACCCCCACTCAGAGTGAACCCCCACTCTTAAGTGAACCCACACACTCTGATGTGAACTCCCACACTCTGGGTTGAACCCCACAATCTCTGGAGTGCTCCACTCTGGATTGAATCCCCACTCTCTGGAGTGAAACACCCATTCTCTAGAGTGAACCCCCACACTCTGGACTGAAACCCTACTCTTTGGAGTGAATCCCCCACTCTCTCATGTGAACCCCCACACTTTGGAGTTAACCCCCACTCTCTGGAGTGAACCCCCACTCAGAGTGAACCCCCACTCAGAGTGAACCCACACATTCTGGAGTGAACCCTCACACTCTGGAGTGAACCCTCACACTCTGAAGTGAACCCCCACTCTATGGAGTGAACCCCCACTCTATGGAGTGAACCCCCACTCTTTGGAGTGAACCCCCACTCTCTGGAGTGAACCCCCACTCTCTGGAGTGAACCCCCACTCTCTGGAGTGAACCCCCACTCTCTAGCGTGAACACCCACTCTCTGGCGTGAACCCCCACTCTCTGGAGTGAACCCCCACTCTCTGGAGTGAACCCACACACTCTAATATGACATTCAACTACATGACATGGGGCAAGGAGGAATTCTCTTAATGGCACTCCAGGGTACCCAGAGCATTGCATTGCAACATGCTTGGCAGAAGATGGCAGCCACACTGTATACTATCTACAGTACCTGGGAACAGATGCAGGAGAGGATGGCAAAGGTAAAACCAACCAACAGTACCGTAAACCAGCCACAAAGTGCACCTGCCAATCTGTTCCACGTTTACTGCTTGCCCACATCAAGCCTTCATGCATTCTTACAGCTCTTTCATTGTATCCCATACCTTAGCAAGGTGTGCAGTTAAGTTGCAACATTACAACAGTGACTACACTTCAAAAGTACTTCATTGGCTGTATAGCGCTTTGTGACGTCCTGTGGTCGTGAAAGGGGCTAAATAAATGCAAGTCCTTCTTTTGTTTTAACAAATTATGGAGCTTCCCTTGATCCCTTTACAAATTTAAAAATAAATAATTCTCGGGATGTGGCAAGGCCAGCATTTATTGCCCATCACTAGTTTGATGCAAAATAACAATAGAAAATGCTGGAAAAACTCAGCAGGCCAGGCAACATCCGTGGAGAGAAAATAGAGTCAACGTTTCGGGTCAAACCCTAGTTTGATGCAACTAAGTCCCTTTCTGAGCGCAGTTAAGAGTCAACCATGTTGGTGTGGAACTGGAGTCACATATAGGCCAGACTGGGTAAGGGCAGCAGATTTCCTTCCCTAAAGGACATTAGTGAACAGATTGGGTTTATTATAATATTCCAACACTTTTACTGATGTCAGTTTTTTATTTCCAGGTTCTTTAAACTGAATTCAAATTCTCCAACTGCCATGGCTGGATTCGAACTCACGTTCTCTGCAATATTAGTCCAGGCCTCTGGATTATTGGTCCAGTAACACAACCACTGCACTACCGGGCCCGCACACAAAGGGGAAAAAAAGAGCACACAAATCCCAGAGAATTGTGCGCATTGTTCATTTTAATATTTTTGCAAGAAATCTTGGGCCTTAGTGAGGCTTGTTGATGAAATGGGCCCAAGCACTTCTGCTCACCAATGTTAGAGGAATGAAGAATTGCTATCTTGGGGGGGAAAAAGCTGGTTGTGTGCTCTCACTGCCCCATTCCTGCTGCTCCGGTTATGTCCCTGCTCTCCTAGCACATTGGATTGGGGAATTAGCCTGGGAAAGTGCAATAATACAACATGTTTGTCAAAAATGTATCTAAGCCAGTCAATTGTATTGAGAGTTACATAGAATTACATACATCGGGGTAGCTTTTGACTTTGTGCGGTAAAGTAAAACGGGTGATAGCGAATCAGCAGCCCGTTGTACATCTCCTCCGATTCTTATTTCCATTGAAGTCAATTGGGAGAGTTGTAAAATGGGCTACCGGCTCACTATCACCCGATTTACACTATCATACATTGTCAAAATCTACCCCGTAGAATTTACACCACAGAAACAGGCTATTCAACCTAACTGGTCTATGCCGGTGTTTGTACTCCGCCCAAATATAAATATATAGATGGAAAGTCGGCGGCTGGCGAGTGCTGAAGTGACAATTTCACTAGTGTTGATCATTTATTGGCAGCAGAAAGATAGGTGGGATGTTGGGTAACGTACCTTGTGGTCACTGTTATCTCTGTTTTAATCGCCTTCGGGAATCAGAGGGGAACTTGCCCGAATTCTTTGTTCCCTGAATTGGCCTAGGGGGAGAAATTCGGTATCGCCCTGTTTGGGGCGCCATTAGCGGCCGTGCGCAAAGTTTAGCGCCTGGCACTAATTATCGCCTCCGATGGCAAACTTGGCTTTTATCGCCCCGGGAGGTGATTGGAGCGCTAAATCAGGCGCTACACACCTGTCTTAAGGCGCAAAGGCCAAGGAGTGAGGCGCTACCTCCGAGCGCTGGTGAAGCTCATGTGATGTCAGTCAGCAATGGAACACACTGGCGCCGGCCAATTCTTAAAGGGGAGTTCTGACGAATGGTCATCGACCTGAAACATAAAACCTGTTTCTCGCTTCACAGATGCTGCTTGACCTGCTGAGTTTCTCCAGCATTTTCTGTTTTTATCTTAAAGGGGAGGGTTGATTTTGCTCTCCATCCACATCCTGCTCATTGCAGCCTTGAATCTCGGCCTGGAGAGACCTGTACATCAAATCTGCTGGAAAGAACAATGGAGAGACCCAGGGAAAGAGCTCAGAGTGCAGCCCCCACAATCTCTTCTAAATCGATACAAGGAAGGGCAAATCAAAATGAACCTGCAAATTGCTGCTCAGTACCCAAAACTCTTTCACACAGCGTTAAATCTCTCCAGAAGTCTCTCTCTCTCTCTCTCTCTCTCAGAATGCGTGGTGCAAAAATGTCACCAACAAAAAAAGGCAGGAAGTGTTCGCCTTTAAATAGTGCGCCCCCAGTCCCTTCCTGACTGCAGCATGCTCCCCTCAACCTGTCGTTGCTAGCGGCAGGCGGTAAGGCAGGGGGCGCCACTCAATATCTGGTCCGGGGCGCTACCGCGGCGCTGCGCACTCGACTGACGTCATGATCTGCCAGCGCAGGAGATCGTGGCGGTAGTGTTTTGCGCCGCCGCAAAATGTCTAGTTAATTTCGCGAGCGGCGCAAACATCGCCGCGCCCGGGCACTAGTTGCTTTGTGCCCCATTAGCGCCCTCTTAAGGCGCTAACGGGAGGCGCAAACAACTGAATTTTTCCCCCCTAGTGTTTTAAAAATCAGTTTTTTTGACTCTCCCAGGAGATTATGTGGTTGCTGGTGGGGGGGGGGGGGGGGGCGGGGGGGTGGCGGCGGGGAGTGGGTGCAGCATTGAGGGTCATGAAGCTTAGTTGCAACATGACTGAATGGGACAGGCTCAATGGGCCAGCTGTCTGTCTTTTTCTGTCTGTCTTTTTCATATGATCACTTGTTAATATCACTGAAAATTAACCTGGCAGGGCTGATTTCAATTTCTAAATGGTTAAGAAGTGGTGCAGTCTTGGTAATATGCTAATTGCACACAACATTTGTGGCTTAGCAGTTTGCATAATTAATCGCAGCTCCAAATGCAGATTTGGACAGATGCAGGGAGCACACTAGTGATAAGAGTGAAATTTAAAGAATATGGATAATGAAAAGGAAGCGAAAGAATGCAAGGAACAAAAATTCTTATTGTCTTTGAAAGACTCCAAAGGTTTCTCAACCATTGGTAACCTTTGCCACGGCTGAAATGTGGGGGAAGGCTAATAAATGAGGGGCAAACACGAAAGGAAAGGAAACCCAATATGAAGGGATGAGTCCACAGGTAAATGGCAAATCAGCCCAGCACCCAACAGCCTATTAGATGGCTGCTGAAGTGGAGAGGGAGCTACAAGAGGTGGTGGCAAGAAGGTTCGACCTCTGTGCCACTCCATGGCGCCACCCTCGTAAGTCCACTGTCTGAGATTCCTTTGACCATTTTCCTGCAGAAAAGATTTTGAAATGATTCACTGTTAAATGGTGTGTTTCAAATTAAAAGTGGGTTCAGACAGGTTAGAAATTCGACTGGCACATACTGCAGCTGCTGAGTGAAAGAGGAGTTTAGGTGTTAATGAACCGGGCATTGAAGACGTGCTTACACAATGACTAGAGACAATAGTTAATTCATTCTCTCGTCTTAGGCTTCCTACGAACATACACACCTACTTTTGCTAGGATGACCTATTTATTTGAACCCAACATGGGGTGCCTGTCTTATCGAGGGAGGTAGCTGAGTTAATTGTTAAGCCTACTAGTGAATCACTGAATGGAGAAGAGGATGGAGGGACACCCCACCCACTTCCGGTGGTCAGGAGTAACAAAAAGGAGACAGAAATCCCACATTCATAGTCAGTAAAATCCATCCAGCAATTTAATTTTGTATTTTAATCAGGGAAACAGTTTGCAAGTTCATATTTAATAAGTGAATATTCTATCATTATATATAGTTGGTATGTTGGTAAGAACCCTTGTCGTGTGACCTTGGTTGGCCGAGTGTTCCAATACGAGAGTTTTTGCACACCACCCTTCCATTGCAATCTACAGTGAACTTGTACAGGAAATGAAACATGGCCTAGCAAGGGACAACTCGCTCATCTTAAACTCTGAGCCAGTTTGGAACAGAAGGCAGACCTCGAAGTTGTTAGCCCACTATTGTGGGATAATGTATTTTTTTTTCTTATTCATGATGAACGGTTTGAAGTTAAGTGAAGTAAGTGAGTTTTGATTAGAGCTTCACTTTGTATGTTTAATTGCTGTTTGTAAAATAAAAAAAAGCTTAACGCTTCATACCTGGCCTTGTCTCACTAAAGTGTTTTCAGTCTGTCTACTGAAAGATTGGAGAAGTGCGCATGAGGTCACATGTGAAAGATATGTTAGGATCACAAGGGGATTGTATTTAATGCCTCTGGGTTATGCTATCATATAATTAGATATTGTGTGGTGTGGGTGCACTCCTGGGCATAAGATGTGGGGGCCGCTTACGAGAGTGACCACCACAGCTGTACCCGAGAGAATATCTAAGGAAGACCCAAAATTTGTACTATTCACATTGAAGCATGTGTGGAGGAGATGGCGGTGAAGGCAGGTTTGAGTTTGCAGCTGATAAGTGCTCATATTTGCTCTGTCAGCTCTAAGCTGCATGGTAGCTACAGATGCCCGAGCTGCAGATGAGACAGCTCTGAATCTGGCTCTCTGCTGTCCCAAACACTGTGAAGACAGGACCCCACAGTTGTTGCCAAGCAGAAGCTTCAATGCCTGCAAATATGGTTGATGGTATCTTGAGGGGTGCGACCAATCTTGCTTTGCTGGCTGGTGATCACCCTGGGAATATTTCTTTCCCACAGTACCACTGAAAGAAGAACCACCCAACATCACGGTTAGTCAAGTATTTACATACCTTCGTGGTGCCATTAGATTTGCGATAGGAGCCTCACATGCACTAATCAGGTCTTCTGCTGACCTCTGTCCGCAGATGCCGCCACCAGCAGATTGGCACAGAACACCTCTGGTGCAGTTTGATCTGTCTGGCAGCCCTCTACTGGTCGTCTTCTTCTTCTAAACTGGGCAAATGGGAGAAATTCCCATCAGGAAACTGGTTCGTGCCAGTAATGGGGCAAAAATGGAAAAATTATATCAACTGGCCAAAAAAAGTTCTTGCGAACCTAAATGCCTGCAGAAAAAAAAAACACACAAAAACATGAAGAAACATGATGCAGAAATGGCTTTAAAGCTGTTGAATGAATCTTCTTCCTTGACCCATTAAACTTCCGACCATTTACAGCTCAGACCCTAGCAACCTTGGACGGCCATTATAGAGGAGCAGGTTTACACCTGGTGCTGACCCAGCAAATGGCTAGAAAATGATGCAGAAGGTGCAAGTATACAAGTCACTTCCATGTCATTGTAATGTGCATCCTGCACAAAAGAGATGAGACCCAGTGCTGGAAGTCTCTGCCCAACTTATCCACGCCATGATAGCCCGTGAACTGATACACACAAACACTGATCTCTGTAACTCAATTTGGAGCATGAAAGGTACTTGAGGGTGGCATGTTGATCTTTCCATCTTCCAGATGACTTGGAGTGCAAAGAGGATGTAGAGGCCACTGGTTATCCAGGACCAGTGTGAGTCCTAAGGGTATGAGATCTCGGTAGCCAGAAGGCTGCAGCTTTTGGAGCACAGGGAATGTGTTGTCCACTTACTGGGAATGGATATAGTATCACTTGTGGCTACAACTGTGAATTCCTATCCTCAGGATATGGGTCTCCTGAATTCAGGAACAACCATAACAGTTTTAAAGCTGATTCTTTCTTTTAAAAGTCCTTCCACTGCTCATCAACTTATCAAAGCAACTGGAATTCTCCTGGAACACCACTTGCTCCCCGTCTCCCAAGTGCATCAATTTCAAAATCCTTTCCCTTGCTTCCAATCCCTCCACAGCTTTGCTTCATCTTATGTTGATAGGGTGAGATGAACTATGGTGGGAGGAGGCTCGTGTGGAGCATAAACATTGGCATGGACCAGTTGGGCTGAATGGCCTGATTCTGTGCTGTAAATTCTATGATATTCTGTCTCTGAGTATGAATCCTCACCTCTTCAGAATCTGGCCTGCTGCACCTATCCCTCTACATCTGCTCCACCATCACTGGCAGACCCTTCATATACCATGTATCTGCACTCTGGAATTCTCTCCCAAAAGCTCTTCACCTCACTCTCTCCCCACTTTCAAAAGCCTCCCCAAGATGTACCTTTCTGACTGTGCCTTGGGCCACGTTTTTGCTGCTGAAACCCTCATCCATGTCTTTTAGTTCCAACATTGACTATTACAATGCTCTCTTGGCCAGCCTCCCATCCTCCGCCTTTTGTAAACTTCATCTCACCCAAACCTCTGCTGCCCGTATCCTATCCCACAATAATTCCCACTTACCCATTACCCCTGCCCACGTTGACCTACATTGGCTCCTGGTCCCCAAACACCTCCAATTTAAAACTTTTATCCTTGTGTTTATATCCCTCCAGTGCCTCACCCCTCCCTATCACCATAATCTCTTTAAGCCCTACAAACCGCACCCCCCCCCGCCCCAACTCTAGCCTCTTGCGAATCACCTCCTTCTTTCACCCCACCATTGGCAGCTGTCTGTCCAGCCGCCTGGATCTCACGCTCTGGAATTCCCTCACTAAGCATCTCCGCCTCTCTAGGTCCCTCTTCTTTTTTGCCAGGCTTTAGGTCACCCCTCCTAATAGCTCCTTTGGCTTCGCGTCCACTTTTTTTCACGTCTCTGTGAAGCCCCTTGGGATAATCTATGTTAAAGCTGCTATTTAAATGTACGTTGTTGTTTTCCTAGCTTTCTCCTGCTTGGTGCCCACTGCTCCTTTCTGTAAAGTGCTTTGGGATGTTTCATTACAGGAAGGTGCTGTATAAATGCAAGTTGTTGTTGTTGCACTGACGGTCTGACCGACTGTGTTCCTCCATGGGGAGCGACTGTGGGAAGTGCCCTGAATTATGTACTGAGGTAGCGAGCACAGCCCAATGCAGTCAGCTAGTGACTGGAGTGCTGGCTGAGTGTGCACACGTTGGGCATTCAGACCTTTAGGAAGTAATTTAATTAGGGGGCCTCCCCATATTGTGAGTGGACTCTGAAGCGGCACTCCAAACACTAAGTCCCATTTGGAATGGGGAGGGGGTTATTGCAGAGTATCTCTCCCTATATATCGGGTCACCCTTACCTTTGCTCCCAATGTTTTTCTGGCCTACTCTTCAATGGGGACTTTGTGCCCCATCAGTAAACTGGCTGCTGACACCCAATTTTCTGTCCTTCCCTCCCCCCGCCCTTTGGCCAAAAAATAACTGACTGACCGTACCATATGACGTAAGAAAACTCACTAAGCACTTGGTTGAGTATAAAACAAGGCTTTAATCAACTGTTTCACAACCATGAGATTCTAGTTACATCACTAGTTCCTGGTTACAAAAACGCCCTGGGCAAGCTGGGCCCACGCCCGAGTATTTATACTTCTTAGACAGCGCCACCAGCTGGCCGCCCAGTGTTATTTCATGAGTCATTTTTTCATGATGATAAGATTCATGACACCATACATTATTGTGCAAGGTCATTTAGGCACAGGTGTCCCCAATGCCTCTGAGCCCTGGTCCTGACAACATTCCCTGAAGGCCACTTCACCAGGCCAACACTACATAGAATTACATAGCACAGAAACAGGCCATTTGGTCTGTGCCGGTGTTTATGCTCCACATGAGCCTCCTCCTGTAATATTTGCATATTGATTTATCATTGGCCCGCGGGCATCTGTAAGGAATACCTATTATATTCACATGTGATCACATGCTGAGTTGTCATTGGCCTGCAGGCATCTGTAAGGACTGCTATTGTTTCAAAGACCCAGGGGTCCAGACTCCATCTTGTCCACATGGTGCTGTACTGATATGAGTAAGCACAGACCTGATGCTTCATTAAAATAGTTTAAACTGTAATACTCCGTTGTCCTGCAATTTATTATTTTTGTACAAAGTGTGCAAAACAAGACATGGTGTCAGAACAGGGATATGAAATGGACATCGTTGGAGCTCCTGTACCTCGAATGAATTGGGAATCTTTGAATTTACATAGAGAATGGTGCAAGTTCAAGCAACACGTGGAATTGATGTTCTCGGTCTTATGTTCATTAATAAATAGACATTCTTATTATGAACACAGCTAGCTTTTGCTAGACCCTTTTATTGAGCACATGTGGACTAGGTACAGTATTTGTAGAGGCATCCATCTTGACTGCTGCCTTGTGGGTAGCCTAGTGCCTCATGGGTAATGTAGTCTTAATATACATACAGCTGGGTAGTGTAGTCTTATATACATACAGCTATATACAGCTCTACACAGCTCTACGGCTCCACCTAGTGTCCACTATAGAATGACGTTATTGATCATTACATCCCCCTTTCTTTGAGGTTTAACAAAATCAATATCAATCAACTTTCAAGAAAACAATAAAGATAATATCAGTAACACTTTTGTTAGTGCTGTATAAACATAAACATTTTCAAAGCTTTACATTGTACTCAAAGATTAAGTCTATCAGGCTTTTTTACTTCACGTGTGGATCTTCTCAACACGGGTAAGTCTGATGTGTCTTCATGAGATTGTTCTGGCGGTGAATGACAAGATGCAGTTGCGGCATTGTCTTCAATCTGGTCTTGAATAGTCTCTTGTGTTTTTAGGAGGGAACGGCGGTTCCTCCTGAGAATCTGTCCTTCCTCAGTTCTAACAGTGTATGACCTTGGTCCTACTTCCTCAAGAACTGTAGCTTTCCTGTTCCATGCATCTGGATCCTCAATCCTGACAACATCATCCCTTGTCAATGGTTTTAGAGTTTTGGATGACTTGTCATAGTATGATTTCTGTTTCAGCTTTAACAGTTGAAGTCTCTGTCTCAGTTCCTCACTTTGCTGTTCTTTTGCACAGCAGGGTAGCGTGGTGTGCAACTTGTGACCCATTAGTAGTTCAGCAGGTGAAGAACCATAGTCCAAAGGTGAGGCTCGGTAGCTCAGCAGGGCGAGATAAGGATCAGACTTGCTTTCTGTCGCTTTCTTCAGTAGCTGCTTGAGAACTTGAACACCTTTCTCTACCTTACCATTTGACTGAGCATACAAAGGACTGGATGTGATGTGCTGAAAGTCATACTGTGCTGCAAACTGTTGCCACTCCTTACAGTTGAAGCATGGACCATTGTCGCTAATGGCAATCCTGGGAATTCCATGTCTGGCGAAGATGGATTTCACATGCATTATGACACTGCTTGCTGTGGTGCTTGAGAGCAGCGCCATCTCAGGTTAGTTAGAATAGTAGTCAATCACTATTAGATATTCTTTACCATTTAAATGAAAAAGGTCCATACCAACCTTTTGCGATGGTGCTGTTGGTATGTCAGCTACTATCATTGGTTCCTTTGCTTGTTTGTTTTGGTGTTTCTGACATGTCGCACATTTGCCTATCATGTTCTCAATGTCCTTATTTATGCCAGGCCAATAAACAGTGTCTCTTGCCCTCCTTTTGCATTTTTCAATTCCGAGGTGTCCCTCATGAATCCTTTTGAGCATCACTTGACGTAGAGCCTGTGGAATGACTATTCTGTTCTGTTTTGGTAATAGTCCATTTGCGACACTCAATTCTGACCTTATGTGAAAATATTTTGGACAGGAACCTTTTGGCCAACCATGATGAATGTTCTCTATTACTGTTTGTAATACTGTATCTTTTACTGTTTCTTCTGCTATTTGTTTTGATTTTGTGTCTGACACGGGCAGCGCAGCAGTGACCATACTCACATGAACATCCACGTCTTCTTCAGTAGAGCTCACATGACTCATTGTGGGTGCTCGGGATAGTGCATCTGCTAACACTATGTATTTGCCTGGTGTGTAGATCAGTTCAAAGTCATATCTTTGCAGCTTCATCATGAGTCGTTGAATCCTTGGAGACATCTCATTCAGGTTTTTTTTTATGATGGCAACCAGAGGGCTGTGGTCTGTCTCAACTGTGAAGGTGGGAAGTCCATATATGTAGCCATGAAACTTTTCTAGTCCAACTACCAAGCCTAGACATTCCTTTTCAATCTGGGCGTATTGACACTCAGTATCAGTCATAGACCTGGAGGCATAGGCAACAGGCTTCCAATCTTCACCCTCTGCTTGTAGCAAGACCGCACCTAGGCCATCTTTTGAAGCATCCGTTGACACTTTGATTCTTTTTGTTGGGTCAAAGAAGGTGAGTTCAGGTGTGGTTGTCAGCACTGTTTTGAGGTTTATCCACTCTTGTTCATGTCTTTCTGTCCATGCGAACTCATTTGTTTTATGTAGCAGGTCTCGCAGACAGGCTGTCTTGGCTGACAAGTTAGGAATGAACTTTCCAATGAAGTTTATCATCCCCATGATGCGTAGCACTCCTTTTTTGTCAGTGGGTCGGGGCATTTTGAGTATGGCGTTGACTTTTTCCATATCTGGCTCTATTCCTTTACCAGATAGATTATCTCCTAGGAAAGTGACTTCCTGGACGCCAAACTGACACTTGGCTTTGTTGAGCTTCAGTCCATTCCGGCGTATGCTCTGTAGCACTTTAGTCAGTCTCTCATTGTGTTCTTTCAGTGTGACGCCCCGGATGATGATGTCATCAACATAGACCCGAACTCCTTCCAGACCTTCAATTATGTGTTCCATCGCTCTATGAAAGATTTCAGATGCAGATATTATCCTGAAAGGCATTCTGAGGAAACAATACCTGCCAAATGGTGTGTTGAAGGTACAGTATTTGGTGCTCTCTTCATCCGGTTTTAGTTGCCAAAATCCTTGTGAGGCATCGAGCTTTGTAAAGTATCTGGCACCTGACATTTCACTGGTGATTTCTTCTCGCTTGGGAATCTGGTAGTGTTCACGTTTTATGTTTGCATTTAAGTCCTTTGGATCCATGCATATTCTTAGATCATTGTTCTTTTTCTTTACACATACCATGGAGTTAACCCAGTCTGTTGGCTCTTCGACTTTCCTGATGACTCCTAGTGTGGTCATTCTGTCCAGTTCATTCTTGAGCCGGTCACGCAGGGGTGCTGGAACTCTTCGTGGAGCATGTACCACTGGCTGAGCATCCTCCTTTAGTTGGATCTTGTAAGTGAATGGTAGAGCTCCAAATCCTTTGAACACATCCTGGAAATTATTCACTACAGAATCCACCAAGTCATCTGGTCTGCTTATGGCACAGTTTATACGGTAGACTCTCTTGACCAGTTCTAAGTCCTCACAAGCTTTGTCACCCATTAGTGAATCAAGTCTTTCAGCCACAACAGAAAACATGAGATGATGCACTTTGTCTTTGACTGTCACTTTAAGTCTGCATACACCTAAGCTATCTATTTTCTGTCCATTATAGTCCTTCAGTAGTACTGACTTTTTCTGTATTTTGGGCTTTTCTTTCATATTGTTAATGTCACTCATACTGATTAAGTTTGCTTTTGCCCCAGTGTCTAGTTTCAAGGTAACTAATGCTCCATTTACCTGCAGTGGGATCATCCATTTGTCCTCTTTTACTGCATTAACTTTATGTTCAGCATTGTCCATTTCTGAGGGCTGCACATTTTCTGTATCCTTTTTGATATTGTCACATGACACCATTCCTACAAAAAATGTCTCACTTAAATCAGTGTCCTCAATTACATTAACTCGTTGCCCTTTCTTAGTTTTTACTTTTGAAAAACATTGTTTGGCAAAGTGATTCTTTCCATTACACTTTGTGCACATTTTTCCAAACGCTGGGCATTGTCTTAACTGGTGTTTGTAACCACAGCGTTTACAATTATAAATTTCATCCTCCGATTGCTTTTCATTTCTGTTCTGCCCACGTTTCTTTCCCTTGTAGGACACAGCACCGACAGCAGCATTATCACTCATTACAATTGCATCATTATTGATTTCACTGAAAGTCTTCGCGTGCTTTCGAGCTAGCTCGCTGGCTTGACATATTTTCACTGCATTTTCCAATTTAGTTCGGTTTCTCTCAACAGACGTTCCCTGACTTTTTTATCATGAATACCAAACACAATCTGGTCACGAATCATGGATGCTTTGGGGTCAGAGAAATTACATGTCTGTGCTTTCAGTTTCAGATCAGTTATAAAGCTATCAAAAGTCTCATTTTGCTGCTGTGTGCGAGAACAGAAGATGTATCTTTCATAGGTCTCATTCTTTTTGGGAGAGCAATGTGCATCAAATTTTTTTAGCACATCTTCTAATTTTTCTCTGTTCTCCTCTGGATTAAATACAAATGTATTAAATACCTCTATCGCCTGTGGGCCTGCAACCATAAGCAGCAACGCTATCTTCCTTGCGTCTGGCTTCATACCGAATCCGATGGCTGCAATGTAGTGTTCGAATTGTTGTTTAAGAGTCTGCCAATTGTAGTCGATATTTCCTGTGAGTTTCAAACGCTCTGGTGGCTTCAAATTCTCCATGTCGCTTTTCACAATTTTCAGCAGATCTTCTCCACCCTGGTACCATCTTATGTTCATTAATAAATAGACATTCTTATTATGAACACAGCTAGCTTTTGCTAGACACTTTTATTGAGCACATGTGGACTAGGTACAGTATCTGTAGAGGCATCCATCTTGACTGCTGCCTTGTGGGTAGCCTAGTGCCTCATGGGTAATGTAGACTTAATATACATACAGCTGGGTAATGTAGTCTTATATACATACAGCTATATACAGCTCTACGGCTCCACCTAGTGTCCACTATAGAATGACATGTTATTGATCATTACACTCGGGTCCGTTGAAAAGCAAAGGGGAGGAAGAAAGATGCAGCTATCTACTCTTGTGAATCGGAGAAAAAGGGAGAGATATTTTTAACACATGGTCTCTCACTGCAGATGAAGCAAAGGTACTGAAAAGTTATTTTGACCATTTTGAAGTATATCTGATGCCCAAGACAAATACGATATTCGCTAGGTACAAGTTTCAAGAGAAAGTGCAAGGAGCTAGTGAGTCGTTTGAACAGTTTGTGACTGAGTTAAAACTGCTGGTAAAAGTCTGTGAATATGCAGATAAAGATGAGATGGTCAGAGACCACATCATGTTTGGAATACATTCAGCTAAAGTGAGAGAGAAACTTTTGAATGTTGGGTCCGGGCTAACGCTGGACAAAGCTATAGACATAGCTAGATCGCATGAGATAGCCCAAGCACAGTTGAAAACCATAACCGGCACCACGAGCAGCTCGAGTGAACAGACAGTGCACACAGTTAATAGACACACACCAAAGAACACTGCCCAGAGAGCGTGTTTCAGAACAGAAAGAACAGCGAGAGTTCTAAAAATGGGTGACACAGACATAAAACGCTTCAAAAACTGTGGATATTGTGGAAACAACTGGCATGGAGAAAATGAGTACTGCCCTGCCAAAGGAAGGCAATGTACTAAATGTGGTAAACGGAACCACTTTGCTAAAGTTTGCAAGACTGTTTTCGGAATAGCAGTACACACAGTGAGTGACAGCCAAATGCCAGGTAGAGAGCCAAAGGCAGAGAAACTGTTTATTGATTCTGTGTCACAGAAAAAACAGATTTCAGAGACTGAGCAAGCCTATGCCGATATTGAGATAGGAAAACAGGGCAAAGAGCTTAAGTTTAAACTAGACACTGGATCTCAGGTTAATGTAATTCCTCTGAGTGAGTATCACAGCTTGATAGAAACATAGAAACATAGAAGATAGGAGCAGGAGTAGGCCATTCGGCCCTTCGAGCCTGCTCCACCATTCAATGAGATCATGGCTTATCATACAAATTCAGTACCCTGTCCCTGCCTTCTCCCCATATCCCTTGATCCCTTTAGCCTTAAGAAATATATCCAACTCTTTCTTGAATATATTTAATGAACTGGCCTCCACCGCCCTCTGTGGAAGAGAATTCCACAGGTTCACATCTCTCTGGGTGAAGAAATTCCTCCTCATTTCAGTCCTAAATTGCTTACCCCTTATCCTTAGACTGTGACCCCTGGTTCTGGACTCCCCGGCCATCAGAAACATTCTTCCTGCATCTAGTCTGTCCAGGCCTGACAGAATTTTATAGGTTTCGATGAGATCCCCTCTCAATCTTCTAAACTCCAGTGAGTATAAGCCCAATCGACATAATCTCTCCTCATACGTCATTCCTGCCATTGCAGGTATCAGTCTGGTGAATCTTCGCTGCACTCCTTCCATGGCAAGAACATCCTTCCTCAGGTAAGGCGACCAAAACTGCACACAATACTCAAGGTGCGGTCTCACCAAGGCCCTATACAACTGTAGCAAGACATCCTTGTTCCTGTACTCGAACCCTTTTGCTACGAAGGCCAACATACCATTTGCCTTCTTAACCGCCTGCTGCACCTGCATGCTTACCTTCAGCGACTGGTGCACAAGAACACCCAGGTCTCTTTGCACTTCCCCTTCTCACAATCTATTGCCATTCAAATAATAATCTGCCTTCCTGTTTTTGCCACCAAAGTGGATAACCTCACATTTATCCACATTATAGTGCATTTGCCATGTTTCTGCCCAATCACCCAACCTGTCCAAATCATACTGGACTTTCACGACATCCTCCTCACAGCATACCCTCCCACCTAGCTTTGTGTCATCTGCAAATTTGGAGATATTACATCCAATTCCCTTGTCCAGATCATTAATATATATTGTGAACAGCTGGGGTCCTAGGACCGATCCTTGCGGTACCCCACTAGTCACTGCCTGCCACTCGGAAAACGACCCGTTTATTCCAACTCTTTGCTTTCTGTCCGCCAACCAGTTCTCTATCCAAGTTAATACCTTGCCCCCAATCCCACGTGCCTTAATTTTGCACGCTAATCTCTTATGCGGGACCTTATCGAAAGTCTTCTGAAAGTCCAAATACACTACATCCACTGGTTCTCCCTTATCTATTTTACCAGTTACATCCTCAAAAAATTCCAGTAGATTATTCAAGCATGATTTACCTTTTGTAAATCCATGTTGACTTTGTCCGATCCTGTCACTGCTTTCCAAGTGCTCTGCTATTACATCTTTTATAATGGACTCTAGCATTTTCCCCACTACCGATGTCAGGCTTACCGGTCTATAATTCCCCGCTTTTTCTCTACCACCTTTTTTGAATAGTGGGGTAACATTAGCTACCCTCCAATCCATGGGTACTGTTCCAGAGTCTATTGAGATCTGGAAGATGACCAGCAATGCATCTACTATTTCTAGGGCCACTTCCTTACGTACCCTAGGATGTAGATTATCAGGCCCTGGGGATTTATCGGCCTTCAGTCCCATCAATTTTCCTAACACCATTTCCCTACAAATACTGATTTCTTTCAGTTCCACCCTTTCATCAGACCCTATGTTCCTCGGCATCTCTGGGAGGTTATTTGTGTCCTCCTTTGTGAAGGCAGAACCAAAATATGTATTTAGTTGGTCTGCCATTTCTTTGTTCCCCATTATAAATTCCCCTGATTCTGACTGCAAGGGACCTACGCTTGACTTCACCAATCTTTTTCTCTTCACATATCTATAAAAGCTTTTGCAGTCAGTTTTTATGTTCCCTGAAAGCTTACTCTCATATTCTATTTTCCCTTTCTTAATTAATCCCTTTGTCCTCCTTTGTTGAATCCTAAACTGCTCCCAATCCTCAGGATTATTGCTTTTTCTGGCCAATTTATATGTCCTCTCCTTGGATCTTATGCTAGCCCTAATTTCCCTTGTTAGCCATGGTTGAGTCACCTTTTTTGTTTTATTTTTATGCCAAACTGGGATGAACAAATTCTGTAGATCATCCATTCGGTCTTTGAATGTTTGCCATTGCCTATCCACCGTCAACCCTTTGAGTGCCATTCCCCAATCAATCCTACCCAACTCGCTCCTCAGACCATCGTCGTTTCCTTTATTTAAATTGAGGACCCTAGTCTCTGAGTCAACTGCTTCATTCTCCATCTTAATGAAGAATTCGATCATATTATGATCGCTCCGACCCAAGGGGCCTCGTACAACAAGATTGCTAATTAATCCTTTCTCATTACATAATACCCAGTCTAAGATGGCCTGATCTCTGGTTGGTTCCTCGACATATTGGTCCAGGAACCTATCCTGTAAACACTCCAGGAATTCCTCCTCCACAGTATTGTTACTAATTTGGTTGGCCCAATCTATATGTAGATTAAAGTCACCCATGATGACTGCTGTGCCCTTAATGCACGCTTCTTTAATTTCCCTTTTAATGCCATCCCCAACCTCCGCCTTACTGTTTGGAGGTCTATATACCACCCCCACTAACATTTTTTTCCCCTTAGTATTTCTCAATTCTACCCATACAGATTCCACATCATCAGAGCTAATATCCTTCATTACAATTGTGTTAATCCCTTCTTTAACCAGTAATGCTACCCCACCTCCCTTTCCTTTTTGCCTATTTTTCCTGAATATCAAATACACCTGGATGTTGAGTTCCCAGTCTTGGCCATCCTTGAGCCACGTTTCTGTAATCCCAACCAAATCATATTCATTTACCTCTATTTGCGCAACCAATTCATCCACCTTATTACAAATGCTCCTCGCATTAAGACACAAAGCCTTCAGGCTTGTTTTTTTAACGCTCTTAGACCTATTATGATTATTATTTACTGTGGCCACGTTTGATTTAAACCGTTGATTTCTCTGCCACTTTTGTTTTTCTCCTTCCTATCTTTTGCTTTTATCCTTGTTTCCCTTTCCTCTGTCTCCCTGCTCAGGTTCCCAACCCTCTGCCATTTTAGTTTAAACCCTACCCCACAGCACTAGCAAACACTCCCCCTAGGACATCGGTTCCAGCCCTGCCCAGGTGCAGACCGTCCGGCTTGAACTGGTCCCACCTCCCCCAGAACTGGTTCCAATGTCCCAGGAACTTGAATCCCTCCCCCTGGCACCATTCCTCGAGCCACGTATTCATCTGACGTATACCTTCTATTTCTACTCTGACTAGCACGTGGCACTGGTAGCAATCCTGAGATTACTACCTTTGAGGTCCTGTTTGTTAATTTATCTCCTAACTCCCTATATTCCGCTTTTAGGACCTCATCCCGCTTTTTACCTATATCGTTGGTGCCTATATGCACCACGACAACTGGCTGTTCACCCTCCCATTCCAAGATGTTCTGCAGCCGCTCGGAGACATCCTTGACCCTTGCACCAGGGAGGCAACACACCATCCTGGAGTCTCGTTTGCAGCCGTAGAAACGCCTATCGATTCCCCTTACAATAGAATCCCCTATTACTATAGCTCTACCCCTCTTTTTCCTCCCGTGCTGTGCAGCAGAGCCACCGCTGGTGCCAGGAAGTTGGCTGCTGCTGCCTTCCTCTGATAAGCCATCCCCCCCAACAGTACTCAAAGTGGTGTATCTGTTGGAGAGGGGGATGGCCACAGGGGACCCCTGCACTACCTGCCTGCACCTAGTACTCTGCCTGTTGGTCACCCATTCCCTTTCTTCCTGTCCAACCTCTACCTGCGGTGTGTCCAACTCTCTAAACATGCTATTCACGATGTCCTGAGCATCGTGAACGCTCCAGTATGTGGCCAATCGCAGCTCCAGTGCTGCAATGCGGTCTGTCAGTAGCTGCAGTTGGATGCACTACCTGCACATGTAGTTGTCAGGGACACAGGAAGTGTCCCTGAGTTCTCACATATCGCAGGAGGAGCATACAATGGGGCCGGGCTGTCCTGCCATGACTTACCCTTTAATTAATTGAATTTAAATTAAATCAATCAATCCCACTAATTACACTACAGTTAACTGGTTTACGAACAGGCCCTGCTACACCAGAGAGACCTTAGTAACTATAAACCAGAGTTAAAGTTTAAAAATGAGAGGAATACTCACCAACCAATCACTTACCTGCTTCCTGGTGATGTCACACTTTGATTACTTTTTACCTCTCTCCCCGCTGTTGAATTGGTGAGCCTCATTCGCTGCTGCCGGTTTTAACTGCCGCCAGTTTTAACTGCCGCCGCTCCCACACAGGTCCGATGCTCTGGTCGGGGCTCGTTCGCTGCCGCCGGTTTTAAACTGCCGCTGCTCCTACACAGGTCCGATGCTCTGGTCGGGCCTCGCTGCTTGCTGCCGCCAGTTTTAACTGCCGCCGCTCCCACACAGGTCCGATGCTCTGGTCGGGCCTCGTTCGCTGCCGCCGGTTTTAAACTGCCGCTGCTCCCACACAGGTCCGATGCTCTGGTCGGGCCTCGTTCACTGCCGCCGGTTTCAAACTGCTGCTGCTGTTTGTGGACAGGACCTACCTGGGCAGTTTTCCACATTGTCGGGTAGATGCCAGTGTTGTAGCTGTACAGGAACAGCTTAGCTAGAGGTGCGGCTAATTCTGGAGCATAA
Source organism: Somniosus microcephalus (assembly GCF_052327205.1). NCBI lineage: Eukaryota > Metazoa > Chordata > Chondrichthyes > Squaliformes > Somniosidae > Somniosus > Somniosus microcephalus. The sequence goes on along the minus strand of NC_141005.1, from coordinate 67,789,634 downwards.
GTCTTTAGCACACTAGCCGGGATGTTGTCGGGGCCCATAGCCTTTGCTGTATCCCGTGTGCTCAGCCATTTTTTGATATCACGTGGAGTGAATCGAATTGGCTGAAGACTGACTTCTGTGATGGTGGGGACCTCAGGAGGAGGCTGAGATGGATCATCCACTTGGCACTTCTGGCTGAAGATGGTTACAAACGCTTCAGCCTTGTCTTTTGCACTTGTGTACTGGGCCCTGCCATCATTGAGGATGGGGATGTTCATGGAGCCTCCTCCTCCCCTTAGTTGTTTAATTGTCCATCACCATTCACATGATGTAAGCATGTGTATTTTGACCTTCTTGTGTGTTTGTTGGTAAAATGGAAAAATGTAAAGCAGAGTGTGAGTGTTTTTTGATCATTGTGATGGCTTTACTTGCTTGTTTGCTAAATGGTACTGGATGTTTGTTAAGTAAATATACACATGTGATGTACATTTATCTGTACTGTGTGAGTTTTCAATTAAAATTAGTGCATGTGGCTAAAACAGTGTTGCGGTAGCCACACCTGTGTCTAGTCAACAATTTCTATTGGACAACACTGTACTATGGGTACAGTCTAAAGGCAGCTATGTTAATGAGGTAAGAGGGGCTGTTCCCTGCCCTCTGACCTCTATTTCCTCTTTGTTCATTATTAGAGTGCCATTTTGAGGGGTGCCCGGAGGAGGTGGGAGAGACTGGGTGAGGGGCAGGCAGCACACGTGGAAGCACCAAAAATATTTGTATAGGAGCTAGAAGATCTCGACCACAGTGCCTCCCAACTCATTAGCCTTGCTGCCCTTACACTCACTCTTTCAGGCCTGCAGCTGCGGTGAACTATCCTCACCATTTCCAGGCACTAGGCTCTACCAGAGGGCTGGCCCCTGAATCTGCACATACAGGTGGCTTCAGGCTATTGCAGGCAGGGAGAACTTTGTGTGCGTTCCACCTGCCAAGGGCACAGGTGCTCAGAGGAAGATCAACTCTCATGAGACTCTGACAAATCTGAGATGCTGAAAGGCTGTTTCCCCTGTCTGGGGAGTCTAGAACCAGGGGTCATAGTCTCAGGATAAGGGGTCGGCCATTTAGGACAGAGATGAGGAGAAATTTCTTCGCTCAAAGGATTGTGAATCTTTGGAATTCTCTACCCCAGAGGGCTGTGGATGCTGTCGCTGAATACATTCAAGGCTGTTGTGGAGTATTTTAAACCAACACTCGACACAAGGTTTTTAGCTCGATAGTCAAGTTGTCTTTATTACACCGGTGGGGAGACAGCCTGCTCTGTCTTAGCCAGACTTCTCCAAATTGTTACAGCAAACACTACATTTTTATACATTAAAATACACATGACAGACTCCTGCACAATTCATTCCTGCAACCTGATTGGATCTTGGCCCGCGTGCAGGTTACAAATCTTAATGTAAACATATGTAAGCTGCCTCCTTAATTACTCACTCAAACTGCTGAATGCTGATTAAACGATACCTTGGAATGGACTTAGATAATAAAGTTCTTACGGGCAGCTGAAATTCTAGAAACCCTGTCTGCATTTAATTGTTTTTTTAGCTTTCAAAGGTTAGCTTATCTTGACCGCTTCTTTATGGATGTGGTCGTCATGTTAGTCCCTATCTTTCTTACACCATTCAGTGAAACTGCCAGCGATGTCCGTTTAACCCTTTCCCCACTGCAATCCCCCCTTTTGGTACTTGGCCCTTGCCCAAGTTAAACCACATGTATAAGCATCACTGTGCCTCCTGCCCCATGCAGTGATCAGGCGCTGGTTCGGGAGGCCGTGCATACCCATCATGTTTAGAGCAAACTTGTGTTTTTCAGCTCTTTCCGACTCGCTTTAGCTCTTTGTTTGGTCCGTTTGTTTTTACAAGCGGTGCATGCTGCTATTCCCCATCCTATAGCCATGACTAACTGTACTATAACTAATATATGAGAAATGATGTGGATCCATGGGTGTATGTTGACATTCATTCCCCAATCCCACAGCTTCTCATACCACAGGACTTCCTGTAGCTCTACCTCTATGTCCTTTTCTAATTCCCCAAGATTCCTTTGCAACACTATGTATTGTTTCACCATCTTACTTAAATCCTCTTTCATTTCTTGCAGATCCTCTTGCAGGCGGGGTATTGGGGCCCCTACAGGATCTTCATAATTTACCAACTCGTCCCTTAAACTATTTGGCACATTTAGTTTTATCTCCTCCCTTGAATGTACATACACCACCTGGTGTGTCCAATTGTCACAGGGATCTTTGGCGTAAAGCAGAAGTTAGGCATTGTGATTGCACATACAAGGTTACTATATTGGTACTCAGTCTCTGTGGTGGCTATACAATACTCCCCTTCACCTGTATATCCTGAGCGGGTGTGATGGAGATCAACATGTGATAATTCCAACACACACCCCTCTGTCTAATTATAGCCACACTCATCCTTAGGGCCTTCTCCTACCGGATGTGGGCATATCGTAAGCGTGCCTTTCCCGTGGCATCCGTTTAGGGAGACTCCTCTCATAGTACCATTCTTTCTGATGGCATAGGTATCAATTGGATAGCATCGGAGGTATGTCTCACCCCTCACTATGTCTATGTTTGTTACCTGGTACTGTGGGTGTGGAGTTGTGTCTAGTCCCACCACATCAGGAGTACCATGCCTATCATTGCTGTCACTTCTGCTTTACATTTTTGTATCACCGGATATACTCTGGTCATCCCTTTGAGGGTGCAAGCACTCAGAGGGCCTGGATTCTGGCTCAGGCCATGGAGCTGTGTGCTGTTAATCCAGTCTGGTACCTCACCTCGCTGTATCTGTGCCAGATTGTTTTAACTGTCCGGTGATCCATTGGCCATAGACATGACACAAGCCTCTCCCTACCCCGCCTTTTGCCTGTTCCTTATCTCTATGGTTTAGTTTGTTGATAATGCTAGCATGGTCCTCTATAACCTTGATTCCCTCGAGTAATTTCCTTATTGTGTGTCCTCCTAACTCTGATCCTTGTCAAACCAAACTAGTTTCCTTCTCTAAAACCTGTTGTAATACCCTTTGTAGTCGTTCCGCACTACTCTGGACTCCTTGTATATTTAGGGCATTAATGAATGATGTCCCTGTGTTTATTCCCGTGAGTATATCAGTTCCTAAGCTCCTCTTAATCCTTTGGTGGAATGCAGCATGTCCCCTAAAATTAGTAGCCCCTGTCGTATCAGCAGCTTGGTTAATTATATTCTTTATCATATATGCATACAATTCTCTAGTTTTAGTAAACCTTTCACAATATCCTGGCCATTGTAACATGGTTAAGTTCCTTACTGTGGTGTATGTAACCTGTTCCACCTTAAGAGAACGTAAGCCTGTTCCACCTTAAGAGATGTACTACTTTCTCTGGCTGCTGTATACGTAATACCGGTGGTGACCACCGGTATATAAGCACTGTGTAGTAAGATTGTATTTTAGTATAGTCCTGACCTCCAACCAGTAAAGACCTGTTGAACTTTAATCTTGTAGTCTGTGTGTTATTAATTACAACTAGAACACACAGACTTTACAGTGGCGACGAGTCAGATTCTTACCCTGCGGCAGTTATATCCACGGTGGCTTCGTCCACAGAACGGACGTCGAAGAGAGGCTTCCACCCTCATCACCCTGCTGGAAGACACGTCGCGCGGCAGACATCGAGAAACCAGAGTGCAGAAGACATCCTGAACTCGAAGCCTCCATCAGCGGCTGTCAGCTATCTTCTTTCTACCTCGGTAGTGGGTAAGCCGGGCAGCGACGCGACCAGAAAGTCGGCCGCGTTGGCTGTACAGACGGGGAGGGAAGACGGAGGAATAAGGGCGGTGAGATCGATCGCGACCGGGGATAAGGGCCGGGCCGCATTCGGGCCGAAAGGCGCAGCGCGGGGACATCGATCGCGGCTGGTGATAAGGGCCGGGCCGCATTCGGGCTAAAAAGGCGCAGCGTCTGGGGGCAACTGAAGGCGCGAGAGCCACGGTGAAGCGGAGACCGCGTCGGGGGACGGGTGAAGACCGCCAAGCGCGGGAAAACCGCCATTTTGTAGGCGGAGGACGAAGACAAGAGCACGGAAGCCGCCATCTTGGATAAAAATTAAAATAAATTAAATTGCAACGATGCCTAAACATGGGAACATTAATACCTTTGATAGCGACATCGAAGATTGGGCTATGTATGTAGAACGCATACAAAATTATTGTAAAGCAAATAAAATCCCAGATGAAGAGAAAGCACTAACATTATTAAACTTAATGGGTGCGAAGACATACGGGCAATTGAAATACCTTTTATCACCAGATGAACCGGCGGATAAGACGTTCGAGGAGATTGTTACTGTCCTGCTAAATCACCTAAACCCCACGCCGCTGATGCTAGCGGAACGATTTAAATTTTACAGCAGAAGGCAGCTGAAGGATGAAAGCAATGCTGAATATTTAATGGAATTGCGTAAGCTAGCAAAGTACTGTCAATTTGGAACGAGACTGACAGAGGCGCTACGAGATAAATTTGTGTGTGGTTTATTAAAAGAAGATACACAAAAGCGATTGCTCGAGGAGAATGAGCTGACGCTTGAGAAAGCGGTCACTATGGCAGCAGCACACGAAGCCGCAGCGAGAGGCACGGCAGTAATGCAGCTACGGTCACCGGAACTCAGTACAAATAAATTGGGTTTGAGTACTGTAAAATGTTATCGTTGCGGAAAGACAACGCACGATCAGAACCAGTGTTGGTTTAAAAACCAAGAATGCAGAACGTGTGGCAGGCTTGGCCACATAGCTAAAGTATGCCGGTCAGGAAAGAAGACCAGCAACAAAAAGTCACCGCAAGGAAAATACATAAAGGTACACAAGGTGACAAAGAACAGTTTGACCGAACAGAAGTCAGATTCAGACGCTAGCAGTAATGAACTGGGTAGCTTAAGAGTACACAACGTTGGTAAGGATGCAGATCTCCAGACAATTTGGGTCACCCTTCAGATAGCAGGAGTCCAAGTAAAGATGGAATTGGACACTGGATTGGCATTGACGGTCATGAATAAGAAAGATTACAAAAGGTTATTCCAACATATTCCCCTATGGGATACGGAGATTATATTGAAAACATACACGGGACAAAGAGTGTACCCCATCGGAAAGATAGAGGTAAAGGTGGTCCACAAGGGTGAAGAAAGCCAAGTAATGGACTTATATGTGCTACCTGAAGGAGGTCCACCACTACTGGGACGGGAGTGGATTAGGAAAATGAATATGGACTGGCACTCCTTGAAGGCACTAACGGTAGATTCCGGGGAAACAGATGTCAAACCTAAACGATTGTCCAGAATATTGGATGATGCTAAAGAGGTGTTCCAGCAGGGACTGGGAACACTGAGAGGAATTACGGCAAACATCAAGATTGATGAACATGCACACCCAAAATTTTTTAAAGCCAGACCGGTACCCTATGCAATACGACCTACTGTAGAAGCGGAACTGGAAGCGCTAGAACGTTCAGGTGTACTGTCTAAGGTGGATTGGAGTGAGTGGGCTACGCCCATTGTTCCCGTTATGAAACGTCCTTCGAGCAACAAGCCAGGAGAACCAGGGAAGGTTTGCATCTGTGGAGATTTCAAAATCACCGTTAATCCGATGCTTCACACGGTGCAGTATCCGCTTCCGCGGATTGAGGATATTTTTGCTTCGTTGTCTGGCGGGAAACACTTCACCAAGATAGACCTGGCACAGGCGTACTTGCAGATGGAGGTTGAAGAAGAGTCACGCCAATACCTCACGATCAACACGCATCGAGGTTTGTACCGGTACAATAGGCTGGTTTTTGGAGTGGCATCGGCTCCAGCAATTTGGCAGAGGGCCATGGAGCAGGTATTACAGGGAATTCCAGGCACACAATGTTACCTGGATGATATTCTGATTACAGGTGATGGTGATGAAGAACACCTCGCAAACTTGGAACTGGTGCTCAACAGACTGAAAGAGTATGGACTTAGAGTTAATCGGCAGAAATGTGAGTTCTTCCAGAAGCGGATCTCGTACTGTGGTCATGTCATTGACCGGGAGGGGCTTCATAAGTCTCCTGACAAGATAGAGGCAGTTGTAAAGGCTCCCGCTCCGGATAATGTCTCTCAGCTGAGGTCGTTTCTAGGATTGATTAACTATTACCATAAATTTCTACCAAATCTATCCACGGTACTGCACCCGCTAAACGCTCTTTTACAGAAGGGGGTACCATGGGAATGGAGCGAAAACTGTAAGAAGGCATTTCGCAAAAGCAAAGAATTGATCACCTCAGAGGAAGTGTTGGCTCACTTCAACCCGACACTGCCTATTCGGTTGGCTTGTGATGCTTCTCCATATGGTATTGGGGCAGTACTCTCACACAAGTTGCCAAATGGCACGGAAAGGCCAGTCGCGTTTGCATCCAGATCATTGACCTCCGCTGAGCGCAACTATGCGCAGATCGATAGGGAGGCTCTCAGCCTTGTATGGGGAGTGAAGAAGTTTAATCATTACCTGCAGGGCCAAAAATTCACACTTCTGACAGACCATCAGCCGTTGGTATCCATTTTTAACCTTAAGAAGGGTGTTTCAGTGATGACAGCACAGCGTCTCCAGAGATGGTCCCTTTTCCTAGGGGCACATCAATATCAAATAGAATTCAAAGATACGAAGCAGCATGGCAATGCTGATGGGCTGTCGCGCCTGCCGCTACCTGAAGAAGAAGAAACGATGAAAGTTGACCCTGTTGAGCTATTTCATTCGACTATCATCGAGTGTTTACCAGTCACCAATGCAAGTATTGAAAGAGAAACCAGGAATGACCCGACACTGTCCAAAGTCTACGAGGTGACAGTGAAAGGATGGCCAACACATGGTGATCCTCTGTTACCGGCATTCTCGGCAAGGCGAGACCAGCTGTCCGTCTGCCATGGTACTTTGATATACAGGACAAGAGTGATTATTCCTCCCAAGTTAAGGGAAAGAGTTCTAAAAGAACTGCATGAAGGTCATCTGGGGGGAGTTAAGATGAAAAGTCTTGCTAGGGCTTATGTATGGTGGCCGGGTATTGACCAACAGATAGAGGAGTTGACGAAAAGCTGCGCTGGCTGCCAAAAAGTGCAAAATGCACCTCCGATCACACCACTACACCCATGGGAATGGCCTTCAGCCCCATGGCAACGCGTACATATTGACTTTGCTGGTCCATTCATGGACTCCATGTTCCTAATTGCGGTGGACGCACATTCCAAATGGCCAGAAGTGATCAAGATGAATACCACTACTTCAGAAAAGGCAATTGCGGTGTTAAGAACAATATTCGCAAGGAACGGATTGCCAGAACAGATCTGTTCGGACAACGGACCACAGTTCGTGTCGGAAGAATTCCAAAAATTCTTAAAGAAGAATGGGGTGAAACATTATACCTCTGCCCCATATCATCCAGCGACAAACGGGTTGGCCGAGAGATTTGTCCAAACATTCAAAAAGGCAATAAAGGCCATGAACGATGATCAGATTCCGCTACAGCACAAGGTGGACAATTTCCTAATGGCGTATCGAAACACCGCTCATGCAGTGACTAACCAAAGTCCTGCCATGATGTTTTATAACAGGAGGTTGCGGTCCAGGTTGGACTTGTTAAAACCAAATGTGCGGAGGGAAGTGGAAAACAAACAGTTCCGGCATATTAATAACAAGTCCACTCGAAGTTTCGAAGTAGGACAACCAGTGTTGGCAAGGGGCTATGGAAACGAAAAATGGCAGTCCGGAACAATTCGGGCCAAACAAGGACCTCTGATGTACACAGTAGATATTGGTAACAATGTGATAAGGCGTCATGCGGATCAACTGGTAGAATCAAGAGCAAGGGTCGAACCCATGGTTGCGACAGAGACAACTGTGGAAGACGTTAATGAACCTGAAGCATCTACCTCGGCAGGGACTGTACCTGATGATGACGTCCAATACATAGGAAACCAACAAGAGTCACCTCAGCAACAAGAATCAGAGACCACTGAAAGGCGTTATCCAGACCGAATCAGAAGGCCTCCTGAGAGACTGAACCTTTGAACTGTTTATACCTGAAGTTATATATGTATATATGTTATGATGTTATGTTAAATGGGGATATGACTATTAAGCTAAAAAGGGAGGATTGTGGTGTATGTAACCTGTTCCACCTTAAGAGAACTTAAGCCTGTTCCACCTTAAGAGATGTACTACTTTCTCTGGCTGCTGTATACGTAATACCGGTGGTGACCACCGGTATATAAGCACTGTGTAGTAAGATTGTATTTTAGTATAGTCCTGACCTCCAACCAGTAAAGACCTGTTGAACTTTAATCTTGTAGTCTGTGTGTTATTAATTACAACTAGAACACACAGACTTTACACTTACCACCGTTACAATTTCGTGTCTCACATTATCATACAATTGTTCTCCCTCGGTAAATAATACTAGTCCATTCATAGGTCCAGGTTTCATATCTGGACATTGTTGCATCCTCGGTTCGCTTGTCTCTTCTTTCTGTGTATTGGGACATGGTGCTTCTTCATCATGTACTTGTCGTGTAATGTGGGATGTCCCTTCGCTTATTTCGTGTCCCAGCAGTAATCCCACCTTCATGGTGAAGTTTCCCTGTAAATTAAGCAGAAACCTGGTCGTCACCAGAGGTTAGTTTATCTCCGGTGTTTATTCCATTGTTTCTGTGGGATTTAAGATCAGATGGGTTATTGCTATATCATTTTAATTGGGTCCAACGTTTCCATCTACCCCTTTCCCCTCATATCTATACATGTGCACATATCGCTGGTCATGATAACCTCAAATGGTCCGGTCCATCTAGGTGAGAATCCCAATCTCTCTGGCAATATTTTAACAAATACCTACTCGCCCACCTTAGGTAGGGTCTGCAAGGCCCCCTGCTTTTGTATATTTTTATCTCTGATGTCTTGTTGTTCTTTAACTTCTTGTTTGAGCTCTTTCAATTGATTATCCAATGTTTGTATGTATTTCCTAATTTTATCTTTTAAGGGTCCTAGTCCCTCGCTACCAGATACTACTCCTTCTAGCAGACACATGGCTCGTCCAGTCATGAGTTCATATGGTGTAACTTCTGTCTTACTCCTAGTAGCTTACAAACTTCTTTCATTACCTTTCCCGTAAAGTGGGTACCGTGATCTGAATCTATTTGCAACGGGACCCCCCCATCTCGGTATCACGTCGTTTGCAAATATACGGGCCACAGTCTGAGCACCAGTCTCTGGTAGGGAATGCTTCCACTCACCTTGTAAACTGGTCTATGATCACCAAGCAGTATTTCTTCCCTCTACTGTTAGGTAGGGGTCCAGTAAAGTCTATCTGGAGGTTTTCCCAGGGGCCTTTGGGTCATGGCTGGTGGGCCATTCTAACCTTCATGGGCCTACCCGGGTTGTGCTGTCCACAGATGATCCACCACCAATCTATACTTAGCCTACCTATCATGCCATTCCGCCCACCATGGTCTGGCTCATGGTATATTTTCAACAAATTCTCCTGAATACAGCGAGGGGCTACCACCCTGTGATCCTTTTTCCATCTTCCATCACTACCTCTGGCTGTGCCTCTCTTTGAAACATAGAAACATAGAAGATAGGAGCAGGAGTAGGCAATTCGGCCCCTTGAGCCTGCTCCGCCATTCAATGAGATTATGGCTGATCATCCAAATTCAGTACCTGGTACCTGCTTTCTCCCCATACCCCTTGATCCCTTTAGCCTTAAGAAATATATCCAACTCCTTCTTGAATATATTTAATGAATTGGCCTCTACTGCCTTCTGTGGTAGAGAATTCCACAGGTTCACCACTCTCTGGGTGAAGAAATTCCTCCTCATTTCTGTCCTAAATGGCCTACCCCTTATCCTTAGACTGTGCCCCTGGTTCTGGACTCCCCAACCATCGGGAACATCCTTCCTGCATCTAGTCTGTCCAGTCCTGTCAGAATTTTATAAGTTTCAATGAGATCCCCTCTCATTCTTCTAAACTCCAGCAAGTACAAGCCAAATCGACCCAATCTCTCCTCATACGTCATTCCTGCCATCCCAGGTATCAGTCTGGTGAATCTTCGCTGCACTCCCTCCATGGCAAGAACATCCTTCCTCAGATAAGGCGAGCAAAACTGCACACAATACTCAAGGTGTGGTCTCACCAAGGCCCTGTACAACTGCAGCAAGACATCCTTGTTCCTGTACTCAAACACTCTCACTACGAAGGCCAACATACCATTTGCCTTCTTAACCGCCTGCTGCACCTGCATGCTTACCTTCAGCGACTGGTGCACAAGGACGCCCAGGTCTCGTTGCACTTCCCCTTCTCCCAATCTATTGCCATTCAGATAATAATCAGCCTTCTTGCTTTTGACACCAAAGTGGATAACCTCGCATTTATCCACGTTATATTGCATCTGCCATGCTTCTGCCCAATCACCCAACCTGTCCAAATCATACTGGAGTTTTTCGGCATCCTCCTCACAGCACACACACACACCCAGCTTTGTGTCGTCTGCAAACTTGGAGATATTACATCTAGTTCCCTCGTCCAGATCATTAATATATATTGTGAATAGCTGGGGTCCAAGGACCGATCCCTGCGGTACCCCACTAGTCACTGCCTGCCACTCAGAAAAAGAGCCGTTTATTCCAACTCTTTGCTTTCTGTATGTCAACCAGTTCTCTATCCAAGTCAATACCTTGCCCCCAATCCCATGTGCCTTAACTTTACACGCTAATCTCTTATGCGGGACCTTATCAAAAGCCTTTTGAAAGTCCAAATAAACCACATCCACTGGTTCTCCCTTGTCTATTTTACCAGTAGATTAGTCAAGCATGATTTACCTTTTGTAAATCCATGTTGACTTTGTCCGATCCGGTCACTGTTTTCCATGTGCTCTGCTATTACATCTTTTATAATGGACTCTAGCATTTTCCCCACTACCGATGTCAGGCTTACCGGTCTGTAATTCCCCTTTTTCTCTCTACCACCTTATTTGAACAGTGGGGTAACATTAGCTACCCTCCAATCCATGGGTACTGTTCCAGAGTCCATCGGAATTTTGGAAGATGACCAGCAATGCATCTACTATTTCTAGGGCCACTTCCTTAAGTGCCCTAGGATATAGATTATCAGGCCCAGGGGATTTATCGGCCTTCAATCCCGTCAATTTCTCTAACACCATTTCCCTACAAATACTGATTTCTATCAGTTCCTCCCTTTCATTAGACCCTATGTTCCCCGACATCTCTGGGAGGTTATTTGTGTCCTCCTTTGTGAAGACAGAACCAAAGTATGTATTTAATTGGTCTGACATTTCTTTGTTCCCCATTATAAATTCCCCTGATTCTGACTGCAAGGGACCTACGCTTGACTTCACCAATCTTTTTCTCTTCACATATCTATAAAAGCTTTTACAGTCAGTTTTTAGGTCCCCAGCAAGCTTCCTCTCATTCTCTATTTTCCCCCTCTTAATTAATCCCTTTGTCCTCCTTTGTTGAATCCTAAACTGCTCCCAATCCTCAGGTTTACTGCTTTTTCTGGCCAGTTTATATGTCCTCTCCTTGGATCTTATGCTATCTCTAATTTCCCTTGTTAGCCACGGTTGAGTCACCTTTTTTGTTTTATTTTCATGCCAAACTGGGATGAACAAATTCTGTAGTTCATCCATGCGATCTTTGAATGTTTGCCATTGCCTATCCACTGTCAACCCTTTGAGGGACATTCCCCAATCAATCCTACCCAACTCGCGCCTCATACCATCGTAGTTTCCTTTATTTAAATTCAGGACCCTAGTCTCTGAGTCAATAGTACATATCCTCTCCTATTCCACGCTATCATATAATCGTGCACTACCCCAAACGCATACCTACTGTCTGTGTATACATTTACTCATTTTCCTTTTGTCAATTTCAATGCTTCCGTAAGAGCCACTAGTTCCGCTACCTGCGCTGAGGTTCCTCCTTCAAGCCCTCCCTTTGCGACTGTTTCTCCATTCTTGGATACTACTGCCCAACCGTGTGTGGCTCCCCATTTATATATCGGCAAGATCCATCTAAATAAAAGGTGTTTTCGGGATTTTCAAGGGGTGATTCTGATACGGTTCCTCTGACCTCTTCTTTGAACACTAACTGACACTCGTGTGTCTCACCCTCTGTTAGTATTCCCTCTGCAGGGTTGACTCTATGTTCCCTTATAATCTGGACTGATCTGTCCTTGGGTATCAATACTGCTTCCCAAGCCGCCCTCCTTCTGTCTGATACAGCCTTCATTTTGTCTGTGTTTAGCAGGTCCACACAAATTTACACCAACCAGAATTTCACTGTGGCCACAATAAAAGTTTGGTTTTAATAGGTTAATTAACCTCAATAACTCCAATTCAATCCAGATCAATTTAAAAAAAAAACTAACCAGTATCACTTGGAAAAGAAAGAAACCATAGCCACGTTAACAAAGAAACAATCGCCCATGCCTTGTAAACATTCAAATTCATTTTTTTCAGGCACATAGGCAACTGTGACTTCAAGGCTGAAGCTTATCTTTTGTAAAACAATTAACAAACGTAAAACAACACATGCTTGTCCATCATTCAAGACAAGTCTTCAAAGGGTTAAACAGCTTTTAGCTCTCTGTACAAAAGAGTGGGTGGAGCTAAATCAAACACAACAGACACTTTCTTTCAAAGACAGAAAACTTCCACACTTTTAACACACACTTTCACACAAACTGAGATTCCAGCATTCCTTTTAAGATTCCTTTCACTCAGCAAATCCTGTATTTTACTTGTTTTGGACAGAAGCTGATAGCATCTGCGTCGATAAAACTTTAATTTTTTTCTTTATTCCCTTTCTTAAATTACTGGTACTCGGGTACAATTTTGGCACCCGTTTTTGGTCCAAATTTCGAGTACGTCTGCTCAACTCATAATATGCGCGAACCACTAAAATAATGGCCTTTTCTTCCTTTAATTTTGTTTCTTTAGCCCACCATTCTCTTTATTTTGCTCGTTGGTCGTTCGGTTGCCAATCATTTTTAACCATTCTGTCAATTAATCTTTTATTTTTGTCCGCTAAATAGCGTGTCAGAGACCCCACCGGTCCCCACTCGAGTTTTTCGCTTCCCATGGTTAATTGTTGTCAGCGGTACGTCCCTTACTTTACTCTCGCAGACGGTACTTGCAACTGGAGTTGTCAGAGGTACCTCTCTTACTTACTATCACAGAGTGAGGCCGTACTTGCAACAATTTTGTTCTGGTGATTTGTTGTCAGAGGTATGCTTAAACTTTCTGCACTACTTGCAACAATTTTGTTCTGGTGATTTGTTGTCAGAGGTATGCTTATACTTTCTGCACTACTTGCAACAATACCACGCCTATACTTATCGATTCAAACCTTTTAGTTCTTCGATACCAAAGGGGGCAGTGGACACGGGACGGTGTTGCCTTGCCCTAACTGTACGTGGTAATTAAAAGTACTCACGTTTTTGGCTCAGCTTCACTCGCCCGTGCCTCCCATCCGTGTGGATCCTGTTCGTGACGCCAATTGTTGTGGAGTATTTTAAACCAACACTCGACACAAGGTTTTAGATCGATAGTCAAGTTGTCTTTATTACACCGGTGGGGAGGCAATCTGCTCTGTCTTAGCCAGACTTCTCCAAATTGTTACAGCAAACACTACATTTTTATACATTAAAATACACATGGCAGGCTCCTGCACAATTCATTCCTGCAACCTGATTGGGCCTTGGCCCGCATGCAGATTACAAATCTTAATGTAAACATATGTAAGCTGCCTCCTTAATTACTCACTCAAACGGCTGAATGCTGATTAAAAGATACCTTGGGATGCAACCCAGATAATAAAGTTCTTACGGGCAGTTGAAATTTTAGACACCCTGTCTGCATTTAATTGTTTTTTTAGCTTTCAAAGGTCAGCTTATCTTGACCGCTTCTTTATGGATGTGGTCTTTCATGTTAGTCCCTCTTTCTTACACATTCAGTGAAACTGCCAGCAATGTCAGTTTAACCCTTTCCCCACTGCAAAGACTGAGACTGATACGATTTTTGGACACTAAAGGCATCAAGGGATATGGGGAAAGGACGGGAAAGTGGAGTTGAGGTAGAAGATCAGCCATGATCTTATTGAATGGCAGAGCAGGCTCTAGGGGCCAAATGGCCGACTCCTGCTCCCATTTCATATGTTCTTATCTTTCAGAAATCATTAAATACTGCAGAGGTGCATCGGGACTGGAGAAAGGCAGATGTTACTCCTATTTTTTAAAGAGAAGGTACAAAAGTGACCCAGGAAACTACAAACCAGTGAATTTGACATGCATTGTTGGTAAAATTATGGAAATACTTATTAAAGATAAGAATCAGGAGCATCTGGATAGAAATAAAATCATAAAAGATATCCAATAGGGTTCATGAAGGGGTGGTCTTGAGAATCTAACTTACTGGTTTTCTTTGAGGGTGTGTCAAAGGGGTTTGATAGGGGTAAGGCAGTGGGTGTGGTGCACTTGGATTCCAGTAAGGCTTTTGATACAGTTCCTCTGTAAAGGCTGGTAGTGAAAATAAAGAAAGTGGGAATCAGTGGAAATATTTTACAATGGATACGTAATTGGTAGACCAATAGAACCCAGAGGCTCGTGGTACAGGAATTGCCCTCAGCCTGGGGGAATGTTACCAGTGGGATCCTATAGGGGTTGTTTTGGAACCTTGTTTGTTTAATATCTTTTACCTCACTGTCAGCTCTCTAAAGCTAACAGCTGCACAAGTCACCCAGGATCTTACATTATGAGTCGTCATTCCCCCTAACAGCAATTACTTGCACGCAGAACTTTACAACCCCCTTCCTCCACCTTAGCAGGGTGATACCAGCAGACCTATTACACCAGGTGTCCCATGCCACCCAGAGATATCTCTTAAATGCCAGCTTTCACCTAATTCACTCAACCCTGTGATGTGCCAAATAACTGCCTGAATCCATGAGGTTAAAGCTTAAAACTAAAGGCTTTTATTAAGTAAGAACATGGCATCAAGTTAACACAGTCATCACCGACCCAGCCCTTGGTAGAACATTCCAGAAGAGGGGCGGGGCTAGGGAGGTGCATTAGTGGTTATACCGGTGGAACATTCCAGACATTAACAAGTACAACAACAACAACAATACAAATGCCAGAACACGGAGTTATTTCATCACATTCACCCCCTGCTATAGATTCAGTCTGTCAGGAGGTCTGATCTTCTTCTTATCGTGTCCACGGACAGTCTATACATAGCCCAGCCAGAACTGGACACATTTTTGCGCCTTGTTGTTGAATTCGGCAAGATCTGCAACAGTGCAGGGTTCCTCTAACGATGGGCATTGCAGGAGATGTTGCATAGTCTGTGCCTCAGTTCCACATTCACAAGTTGTCGGGCTGGTTGAATATCCCCATTTGCTTAGTGACACCTTTGAGCAACCTATACCGGTCCTAAGTCTGTTAAGGCACTTCCAGGTTGCCCAGTTGCAATTAGCTCCTGGGGGAAGGCTTTCATCAGGTAAAATTTCCATCGCTGGGGGTTGTTCAAGACTGGCGAGCCGGTCTTTCCACAAGGCGATGCGGGCTTCAGATGAGGTTGATTGTAATGGAACAACACTGTTCATGAAGCTCTTCCTTGACTTTAGGCGGCTGGGTGTAGGTGTATGACAATGCAGAGGGTGCCTCTCATCTGATGTTTGACGGAGTCGCTCTTTCTTGCTGGCTACCGTTCTTCTTATATCAGGGGGAGCGATACCCACCAGGATATATAGGCTGTTGGTGTTTGTTGGTTTTAAGCAACCTGTGATAAATCGGCAGCTTGCATTCAGAACGGCATCCATCTTCTTGGCATGAGTAGACCGTTCCCATGCAGGGCAGGCGTATTCGGCAGTGGAATAGCAAAGAGCAAGTGCACTGGTTCGCAATGTTTTCGGGCTTGCTGCCCATCTTGTGTTAGTGAGCTTATTCAGGATGTTGTTTCGTGCGCTCACTTTTGCCTTTGTCTTCTCGGTGTGGTTCTTGAAGGTGAGGCATCGGTCAAGGGTGACTCCTAAGTAGATAGGGTGCTCGCAATGCGTCAGTGTTGCTCCACACCAGGTTACTTTCAACTGGCATTTGGCTTCACGATTTCGAGGTGGAATGCACAAACTTGCGTCTTTGATGGGTTTGCGCGAAGGTGGTTTTCTTCATAGTAGGATTTTAGTCCCTCCAAGGCCTCAGAAAGCGTTTTCTCCACGGTGTTAAAATCAGTGCTTTGGGCAGTGACACATAAGTCATCAGCATATATAAAACGGCGTGTGACACCGTCTATAGGTTGGTCATTCGTGTAGATGTTGTACAGCAGCGGTGCAAGCACGCTTCCCTGAGGAAGACCATTCTTCTGAATACGCCACCTGCTGCGCTTCCCACCTAGTTCAACATAGAACCGGTGATTCTGAAGCATGCTTTCTAACAGCTCTGTTAAGTGAACCTCTTTTGTCATCTCTAGAATCTTGCAGAGGAGACGTCGATGGTTCAATGTATCGTATGCTGCTGACAGGTCTACAAAAACAGCACCTGTTACCATCCCTTGCTCAAAACCATCTTCGATGTGTTGTGTGAGGTTGAGCAGTTGGCTTGTTGTTGATTTGCCGGGGCGGAAACCTGCTTGCTCTGGAATGATCTTCTCATCTACAGTTGGTGCTATCCTATTGAGTATCAGGTGTTTAAACAGCTTATAGGTGTGGCAAAGCAGTGAAATTGGCCGAAAACTCTTAGGATCTGAGGGATCTTTTCCAGGCTTTAACAGTGCTATTACATGTGCCTTCTGCCAGATATTAGGTAGCTTGTGTGTTGCCAGACAGTGCCACTTCTTTGATTGCTGTCCAAAATGCTTTATCTGCTCCGTTGCTATGTTGTCAAGACCAATTGCTTTCCCGTGTTTTAGACTAGATGTACCAGTTTCCAGCTCTTCCATGGTGAATGGTCTAGTGAAGCCAGGATCATCGCTGTACTTCTTCCTATCTAGTTGTGCTCTTGCTGAGGCTCCTCCCGGAGTACTAACTCCGGTTCATTCGAATTCCCAGAATCATCAGTATTTTCCACACTGAGGGTTTGTGTCTCTGAAGGTCCAATACCACGATTGAAAACTCTACTCTCAGAGTCGAACTCTTTTCGAGCTCCAGCAGGTACAAGGGGCTAGATTTTCAGTATAGACAGTTTTGGGGCGCTAACCTTAGCGCCCGCCCAAAGTAGCGCCCCGTTGCCGGAAATTCAGTGGCTTCGCCCTAAGAGGTTGGTGGAGCGCTAAAAGAGGCGTTCCACTACTATCTTTAGGCGCTAAGCCGGCGGTGCAGAGCGCAGCGCCCGAGCTCGGGCGCAGCGCACGGCAGACACTCTGGTGCCAGTGAGCTCTTAAAGGGGAAGGGTGCATGTGTTTCAGGAGGAGGAGGAGGAGGAGGAGGAGGAGGAGGAAAATAATACACCGTTCACAACAACACACTGGATCCTTCCACACAACACATGCAGACTGCCGTTTATAGTGCAGGAGGAGTGCCCTTTAATTTGCGCTCCCCAGGGTGTGTTGCGTTCCATTTTACAAACGCTCTGGACGCCAGCCGCACAATGGGGCGGTCTGACTGAAGTTTGGAATCGGGGCGGCCAAAGGGCGTTGCACGAGGATGTGACGTCATTTTCTGCGCGCGCATCCGGGCGGCCGCTAAACTTTGCGCCGGCGCTAACGGGCAACTTAATTTGGGGCGGGGCGCAAACTGCGCTGCGCCCGGGCGCTACACGAATAGCGCCCGAAAATCACTTCTCTTAAGGCGCTAACTGCTGGCGCAAGCAACTGAAAATCTAGCCCAAGATCTTTAATAGAGACCGTATCCTCTCGCCCATCCGGATATTGAATATACGCATACTGGGGATTAGCATGGAGGAGTTGTACTTCCTCCACCAGTGGATCAGTCTTGTGGCCTCTCACATGTCTGCGCAACAACACAGGGCCCGTGGTCGTCAACCATGTGGGTAACATTACTCCATTAGTAGCTTTTCTTGGAAAACTAAACATCCTTTCATGAGGGGTGGCATTCGTCGCTGTACACAAAAGAGACCTTATGGAATGCAGCACATCTGGCAGGACATCCTGCCAGCGAGAGGTCGGCAGGCCTCGCGACTTCAGAGACAGTACGATAGCCTTCTACACTGTCGCATTTTCTTTCTCGACCTGCCCATTACCACGAGGGTTATAGCTGGTAGTTCTACTCGTTGCAATCCCTTTCGATAGCAAAAACTGTCGCAATTCTTCGCTCATAAAGGAAGAACCCCTATCACTATGTATATAGTTAGGCATGCCAAACAAGGAAAACAGTTGGCCGAGGCATTTAATTACAACAGCACTAGTCACATCCGGACAGGGGATAACAAAAGGGAACCGAGAGTACTCGTCTATAATATTAAGAAAATAGACATTACGGTCGCTTGATGGAAGGGGACCTTTAAAATCGAGACTCAAACGCTCAAATGGTCGAGTTGCTTTAGTAAGATGAGCTGGCTCAGATGGCTTATCGAAGCAGGGTTTGCATTCAGCACAAACACGACAGGTTCTGGTCATTGTCCGGACCTCCTCAATAGAGCAGGGTAGATTGTGGGACTTAATGAAGTGGTTTATTCTGGTAACCCCAGGGTGGCAGAATGCGTCGTGGAGACTTTGAAGCTTATCTATACCTAGACTAGCACATACTCCTCGTGACAAAGCATCCGATGGCTCATTAAATACTCCAGGCCTGTACTGAATATCATAGTCATATGTTGACAGTTCTATTCGCCATCTTAAAATCTTATCATTTTTGATCTTGCCTCTCTTAGTGTTGAACATAAAGGCCACGGACCGCTGGTCAGTAATGAGCGTAAAACACTAGCCAGCGAGATAATGTCTCCAATACCTGACTGCTTCGATAATTGCCTGTGCCTCCTTTTCCACTGAAGAATGTTGAACTTCTGGTCCTTGCAATGTACGAGAGAAGAAAGCTACTGGTCTACCAGCTTGGTTAAGAGTTGCTGCCAACGCAAAATCAGATGCATCACTTTCCACTTGAAAAGGGATCTTCTCATCCACGGCACATACCACTGCCTTCTCAATGTCCCGTTTGATATTAAGGAAAGCCTCCTGAGCTTCCGCCGATAGCGGAAAAGACGTCGACTTAATAAGAGGTCGGACTTTATCTGAGTAGTTAGCCACCCACTGGGCATAGTACGAGAAGAATCCCAGACACCTTCTTAAAGCTTTTACAGTGTGAGGTAAAGGTAATTCCTTAAGTGGGCGTAATCTTTCAGGATCTGGCCCGATTACCCCATTCTCCACAACGCAACCAAGAATACACAAACGTGTAGTATTGAAGGTACACTTCTTTTCGTTGTAGGTCAGGTTTAACCTCTTTGCAGTCTCTAGGAACTTCGCGAGATTTTGATCATGCTCCCGTTGGTCGCGCCCACAGATAGTAACATTGTCCAGGTACGGGAATGTTGCTTCCAACGCGTATTCATCCATCATACGATCCATCTCCCGTTGGAAGATGGATACCCCATTCGTCACTCCAAAGGGCACCTAAGGAATTGGTACAGGCGCCCATTAGCTTCGAAGGCCGTATAAGGTCGGTCTTCTATTTTAATGGGGAGTTGATGGTAGGCAGACTTTAAATCAATGGTGGAGAACACGCGGTACTGAGCTATCTGGTTCACCATCTCAGAAATACGAGGCAAAGGATAGGCGTCTAATTGGGTATACAAGTTTATAGTCTGGCTATAATCGACCACAAGTCTTTTCTTTTCATTAGTTTTAACCACCACCACCTGGGCACGCCACAGGCTATTACTGTGTTCGATGATTCCCTCCCGTTGAAGCCTTTCCACTTCCTCTTTTATAAATGTTTTATCTTCTGAACTATACCGTTGACTCTTAGTCGCTATAGGTCTACAGTTAGGAGCAAGGTCCGTGAACAAAGAAGGCGGACTTACTTTTAAAGTAGAAAGGCCGCAGACTGTGAGTGGAGGCTGAGATCCACCATACTTAAGGGTAACGCTCTCATGCTGACACTGGAAGTCCAAGCCTAAAATTAAGTTCACACACAACTGAGGTAATATGAGGAGTTTAAAGTCCTTATACTCCGTATCCTTAACGGTCAATGTGACTTTACAATATCCAGTTACCTCCGAAGTAAGGGACTTGGACGCCATCACAATTTCACTTCGAGTAGGATACACCTTCAATGAACAGGAGTTAACAAGGTTGGCGTGTATAAAACTTTCAGTACTGCCACAGTCTATCAAACACCCAGTAGGATGACCATTAATCTTGATGTCCATCATAGATTTCGACAAGGAACACGGTATGGTCTGGTCAACCGTAGCCGAGGCTAGAGTAAAACAATGGGCGGCAGCAGAGAAGACATCGGGTACAGGATTACCCTTACACACTTTACTAAAATGTCCCCGTTTCTTACATTTAAAACAGGTAGCCTCTCTGGCTGGGCAGCTTTGCCTGGGGTGTTTAGATTGGCCACAAAAATAACACTTAGACCCATGGGGTACAGCCGCAAGAATAGGATTAAGTGGAGACTCCATTGGTGTTATGGATGCCTCCATACTCGGGACACACGAGGCTGAGAGAGATGCATGGGCTGATGCACACACTTCTAAATTCTCCTGGGCTACATCTAACAATCGAGCAGTAGCGACGGCCGTTTTTAAAACTAATGAGTCGTTCTCGAGGAGTCTCTGCCTAATATAATTAGATCAGAGGCCAGATATGAAAGAATCGCGGATGGCTTCTTCCTGATACACTATGGCACAGACAGCCTTGTAGTTGCAATCCTTAGCCAAAGCCTTAAGTCCTGCAGGAAATCGTCCAGAGATTCCTCGGGTAATTGCCTGCGGGTAGACAAAAGATACCTGGTGTATACTTTGTTAACCGACTTAAGGTACTGGGCCTTAAGGGCTGCGAGGGCCTCTTCATATGTAGTAATATCTTCAATTATCGAGTAAGTTTGATGACTTACCAAGTTGGTTAGAAGACCCAACTTGTTAACCGTCGAATCGGAGCCAATGCATACATTTCTTTGACGCGTCTGCCTAATGGGGATCGATATCCAGACGCTCTGGTTTCAAAAATCGATCCATCTTCCAAAAGTTGTTACTTAATAAAATTGATGTGCCAAATAACTGCCTGAATCCATGAGGTTAAAGCTTAAAACTAAAGCCTTTTATTAAGTAAGAACATGGCATCAACTTAACACAGTCATCACCGACCCAGCCCTTGGTAGAACATTCCAGAAGAGGGGCGGGGCTAGGGAGGAGCATTAGTGGTTACACCGGTGGAACATACCAGACATTAACAAGTACAACAACAACAACAATACAAATGCCAGAACACAGAGTTATTTCATCACACCCTGTTACAGGAGAAACTTGTGTACAATGGCCATAAACTGCTGGGGGCGGGAGTATGCATTCCGCACATCAGAGAGCTGTCTTCCTATGAGGAGCAGGTCATGGAGCTGCTGGGGAGGCGCTCTGCTCTCACTGTAGGAGATGGCGAGATCGGTGGGACACTGCAGGCACCAGGTTAGTGGCTGAGCACCTACACGGTCGCCAAGACAGTCCTGAGAAGCAACGCACAGCCACAAGCTTCCACATCCTTCTCTGTCTCCCTAATCCCAAGGGAGTTTTCCTTACCCATTCTTACCTTATGTCCTCCTTTCCTGTAGCAGCAGGGAGCAAAGGATAATGATGATGGGGAGGAGGAGGAGGAGAAGAACAAGGAACAGAATGGAAGAAAATTCTTCCATGATGAGCGAGAAGATATTGATGACGAGGCCACACAGGAGTTCCTATAGCAAGACCCTGCCTCATGTTCCTCTGTCACAACCCCCTGAATCTCAGCCCTACATTAAATGCTTTCTCACTCGTACATACCCGGTGAGATACCTCTGGGGAAATTAGGCATTGTCAGTGAGGATGTGGCAATGAGTGAGTCACAGAGCATGAGGGAGCCAGAGGAGGAGTGCGGGAGGATGTGTCACCTTCCTATTGGAGGCTGAGGAGAAGGTTGGCCATGGTTTTGGAAATATAGGACACAGATCCTTTGTCCAGGATATTCTCTGACTGAGTGAGAAACAGAGTTAACATTTCAGGTCCATAGCCTTTCATCAGAACTGGAAAAAGTTAGAGATGTAACAGGTTTTCAGCAAGTACAGAGGCAGGGAAAGGGGGGAGGGGAGGAAAGAACAAAAGGGAAGGTCTGCGGTAGGGTGGAAGGCAGGAGTGATACCATCCCCTTTTTCCTTGCACCATCATCCCTTTTGTCATTTAATCACTATATATAAATATAAGATAGTCACTAATAAATCCATAAGAACATATGAATTAAGAGCAGGAGTAGGCTGTATGGCCCTTCGAGCCTGCTCCACCATTCAATAAGACCATGGCTGATCTTTGATCTCAATTCCACTTTCCCACCCAATCCCCATATCCCTTGATTCCCCTAGAGTCCAAAATTCTATCTATCCCAGCCTTGAATATACTCAACGACTCAGCATCCACAGCACAGCCCTCAGGGGCAGAGAATTCCAAAGATTCACAACCCTCTGAGTGAAGAAATTCCTCCTCATCTCAGTCTTAAATGGCCGACCCCTTATCCTGAGACTATGCCCCCTAGTTCTAGACTCTCCAGCCAGGGGAGTCAACCTCTCAGCATCTACCCTGTCAATCCCTCTCAGTATCTTATATGTTTCAATGAGATCACCTCTCATTCTTCTAAACTCCAGAGAGTATCGGCCCATTCTACACAATCTCTCATCATAGGACAACTCTCGCATCCCAGGGATCAATCTAGTGAATCTTCGTTGGACTACCTCTAAGGCAAGTATGTCCTTCCTCAGGTTAGGAGACCAAAACTGTGCACAGTACTCCAGGTGTGGTCTCACCAAGGCCCTGTACAATTGTAGCAAGTCTTCCTTACTCTTGTACTCTAATCCTCTTACAATAAAGGCTAACATGTCATTTGCCTTCCTAATTGCTGCTGTACATGCATGCTAACTTTGTGTTTCCTGTATGAGGACACCTAACTCTCTCTGAACACCAACATTTAATAGTTTCTCACCTTTTAAAAAAAAAATCCAATAAGATAATTCAAGAGAAACTTCTTTACTCAGAGAGTGGTGAGAATGTGTAACTTGCTACCACCTGGAGTAGTTGAGGCAAACAGCAGAGATGCATTTAAGGGGAAGCTAGATAAGTACACGAGGGAGAAAGGAATAGAAGGATATGTTGATAGAGTGAGTTAAAGTAAGGTGAGAGGAGGCTCGTGTGGAGCATAAACACAGGCATAAACCTGTTGGGCTGATTGGCCTGGTTCTGTGCTGTAAATTCTAAGTAATTTTATATCTGTAACATTTGCCAGTTCTGATGAAACATCAACAGCCCAAAATGTTAACTCTGTTCTCTTTCCACAGATACTGCCTGACCTGCTGAGTGTTTCCAGCATTTTCTGTTTATATTTCAGATTTCCAGCATCCGCAGTATTTTGTCCTTGTATTCTCTCACTGAGTCAGGTTGGCCCAGGATATTCGCTCAGTGGGTCAGGTTGGCCCAGGATATTCTCTCAGTGGGTCAGGTTGGCCCAGGATATTCTCTCAGTGAGTCAGGTTGACCCAGGATAGTCTTTCATTGGGCCAGGCCAGGGCGATCACTGAGTGTTTATCACATCAGCTCACAGAATTCTGTTAACGAATATGGAGCCTGGTTGTCATTTTACACAACTCTGCGATAACGCAGTCCAAATAGGTTGTCAGGCTCTTCTCACTGAAAGGCATCTAGGAAAAAAAAACAGCTGGATGAAGTTTGATTTGTGGACAGCACAGATCTCAAACTTTCCATCATGCTCAAGGTGCCATGTGTTTATACAACAGAGCTCTGTAATGACAACACAGTTGATGTTGTAATGATCTTCTACTGGCATTGAGACATGTGGAAAGGGCATTGTGATTTGTTTTCTGAAGTTACCTGAGCATTTTAGCCTGGAGCTCCTTGTATTGAAACACAATATTCTTACTCTTTAGGCAGGATTCGTGACTGAGAGTTCAAATAACCTCATGAAATAAATTAGTGTATCTTCGAGTCACAGTGTTAACCAGCTGGTCATGATCATCTGCTTTTCCCAATCCTTTGGCTGGGTTTTGCTTCTTTATTTTCCCCTCTGTGTCATTCAGCTCTCGCTGCATCCTGAGATCCACGCTGAATGCTATGCGCTGCCACATGCACACTCTCGACCTCTCTCTTCAGCAGCACTGACTCACTCTATCTTAAAGCTGTCCTGGGTCGCAGTTCCATTTCATCCTTCGCCTCATCTGGCGCTTCAACAAGAAACTTTTTTCTTCCTTTCAGGGGTCAATGATCGTAAGCTTCAACAACGCTTGGATACCAATGCCCCTCCAGATCCTTCTTCCCCTTCACTTTCCTCTGACCCCATCCCTCCTTCAATCTTACCCTTTGCCGTGTTTTCACTATCCCCTCTGACCTTCCCCTCTCTGACCACAAACAATCTGCTGACAAAGGCGGCGCTGTTGTTGTTTGGTGAACCGACCTCTACCTTGTGGAGGTTGAACGGCAACTCTCTGACAACTTCTCCTACCTCCTCTGGACCATGACACCACCACCGATCATCAAGCCATTGTTTCCCCGACCGTCACTGATCTCATCTCCTCTGGCGATCTTCCCCCCAAGGCATCCAACCTCATAGTCCCCCAACACCGCCCGCTTCTACCTCCTTCTCAAGATCCACAAAAATGACTGCCCTGATAGACCCATTGTTTCAGTCTGTTCTTGCCCCATGAAACTTATTTCTTCCTATCCCAACTCTATTTTTTCTCCCCTTGTCCAATCACTTTCGACCTACATCCGCGATTCTTCAGACTTCCTCCGCCACTTTAACAGTTTCCAATTTCCTGGGCCTGACTGTCACCTTTCCACCATGGATGTCCAGACTCACTACACTCCATCTTCCACCAGGATGGCCTGAGGGCGCTCCGCTTCTTCCTTAAACGGAGGCCCAACCAGTCCCCATCCACCACCATCCTCCTCCACCTGGCTGAACTTGTTCTCACATACAACAACTTCTCCTTTGACTCCACTCACTTCCTCCAAATAAAAGGTGTTGCTATGGGAACCCATATGGGTCCCAGCTCAACGTAAACTCGAGGAACAGCACCTCATCTTCCGACTAGGCACTTTGCAGCCTTCCAGACTCAATATCGAGTTCAACAATTTTAGATCATAACCTCGGCCCCTATTACTTTTTTACTTATAATTTTTTCCACCCCTTTGTTTTGGGTCCTCCTTTCTCCCCCCACCCCCCCTTTCCTTTTGTTTCTCTCTCTCACTTGGCAGCTGTCTCTTACCTGCCAGTACACTTCACACCTAATCTCAGCTGCCTTTTGTCTCCACGGGCCTATTACCATCTCATCTGGCTTCGAATACCTTTTATTGTCTCTTTTGTTCGATCACAGCCTTGCCTTCGATCTATTTTATTTTCTTTCCAGTTTTGAAGAAAGGTTTCGACCCGAAACGTCAACTCAAATTTCTCTCCACGGATGTTGCCTGACCTGCTGAGTTTTTCCAGCATTTTCTGTTGTTATTTTGGGTCCCAGCTATGTCTGCCTTTTTGAGGGATACGTGGGACATTCTTTGTTCCTGTCCTACACAGGTCCCTTCCCTCGCCCCTTTTTCTGGTACATTGATGACTGTATCGGTACTGCTTCCTGCTCTTGCCCCGAACTGGAAGATTTCATCAACTTTGCTTCCAATTTCCACCCCTCCCTCACCTTCACATGATCCAGCTCCGACTCTCCCTTCACTTCCTTGACTTCTCCATCTCCATTTCTGGGGCTAGGCTGTCAACTAATATCTATTATAAGCCCACTGACTCCCACAGCTACCTTGATTACACTTCCTCCCACCCCGCTTCCTGTAAGGACTCTATTCCATTCTCCCAGTTTCTCTATCTCCGTTGCATCTGCTCTGATGATGCCTCCTTCCACACCAATGCTTCTGATATGTCTTCCTTTTTCCTTAACCGAGGATTCACCTCCACCATGGTTGACAAAGCCCTCAAAGGTGTCCATCCCATTTCCCGCACTTCTGCCTTCACCCCTTCCCCTCCCTCCCAGAACCACAATAAGGTTCCCCTTGTCCTCACCTTCAGCCCCACCAGCCTCCACATTCAATGGATCATCCTCCGCCATTTCCGTCACCTCCAGCGTGATCCCACCACCAAACACATCTTCCCCTCCCCTTTCAGCATTTTGAAGGGACTGTTCCCTCCGCAACATCCTGGTCCACTCTTCAATCACCCTCAACACCCCCCCCTTCCCACGGCACCTTCCCGTGCAAGCGCAGGAGATGCAACACCTGCCTTTTCACCCCCCTCCCTTCCCACCGTCTAGGGCCCCAAACAATCTTTCCAGGTGAAACATCAATTTACTTGTACTTCTTTCAATTTAGTATACTGTATTCATTGCTCATGATGAGGTCTCCTCTACATTGGGGAGACCAAATGCAGATTGGGTGATGGCTTTGCTGAATACCTCCGTTCAGTCCGCAAGTGTGACCCTGAGCTTCTGTCGCTTGCCATTTTAATTTCCGTCCCAGTCCCACTCTGATCTCTCTGTCCTCGGCCTCCTACACTGTTCTAATGAAGCTCAACAGAAACTCGAGGAACAGCACCTCATCTTTCGATTAGACACTTTACAGCCTTCTGGACTCAACATTGAGTTCAACAATTTCAGACTATAAACCCTGCTCCCATTGTTTCGGACAGCAGGTGCTGGTAATAATTCTGCTGTTGTCATTTACACCTCCTCTAGACCCATCTTTTGTTTCTTTATTTGTCCCATTACCACTCCCTTTTGCCTTGCACCATCATCACTTTTGTCATTTAAATCCCTCCTGCCTTCCACCCAATCACAGACCTTCCCTTTGGTTCTTTCCGCCCCTCCCCCATTTCCCCTGACACTCTATTTGCTTAAAACCTATTATATCTCTAACCTGTGCCGAAAGGTCAATGATCAGAATCATTAACTCTGTTTCTGCACAGATGCTGCCTGACCTGCTGATTATTTCCAGCATTTTCTGGTTTTACTACTTCTATTATCTTATTTACAGTTCTATGTTGATTGGAGTGTCAGCTTTGGCTCAAGAGAAATGCAGTGAACAGCACCGACCGCTGTACATGGCCTTCTTTGATCTCACAAAGGCCTTTGACACGGTCAACTGTGCGGGATTATGGAGTGTCCTCCTCAAATTCGGCTGCCCTCAAAGGTTTGTCACCATCCTCCGCCTGTTTCATGACGACATGCAAGCCGTGATCCTGGCCAACAGTTCCACCACAGACCCAATTCACATATGGATCGGGGTCAAGCAAGGCTGTCTCATCACACCAACACTCTTCTTGATCTTCCTTGCTGCAATGTTCCATCTGACCCTCAATAAGCTCCCCGCTGGAGTGGAGCTAATTTACAGAACAAACGGGAAACTGTTCAACCTCCGTCATCTCCAGCCCAGATCAAAGGTCGTCCCATCCTCTGTCATCAAATTACAGTATGCAGACGACGCTTGCGTCTGCGCTCACTCGGAGGTCAAACTCCAAACCATCGTCAACACCTTCACCGAAGCGTACGAGAGCATGGGCCTTACACTAAACATCCGTAAGACAAAGGTCCTCTACCAACCTGCCCCCGTCACACAGTACTGCCCACCGATTATCAAAATCCACGACAAGGCCTTGGACAATGTGGACCACTTTCCATACCTCGGGAGCCTACTGTCAACAAGGGCAGATGTCAATGACGAAGTCCAACACTGCCTTCAATGCGCCAGTGCTGCCTTAGGTCGCCTGAGGAAGAGAGTGTTTGAAGACCAGGACCGCAAACCCGGCACTAAGCTCATGGTCTACAGAGCAGCAGTGATACCCGCCCTGCTGTATGCCTCAGAGACATGGACCATGTACAGCAGGCACCTCAAAGCACTGGAGAGGTACCACCAACGCTGCCTCTGCAAGATCCTGCAAATCCATTGGCAGGATAGGTGCACCAATGTCAGTGTTCTCACTCAGGCCAACATCCACGCTCGATCAGCTCCGATGGACGGGTCACATCGGCCACATGCCCGATATGTGACTCCCAAAACAAGCACTCTACTCGGAGCTCCGGCACGGCAAGAGAGCCCCAGGTGGGCAGAGGAAACGCTTCAAGGACACCCTCAAAGCCTCCTCGAAAAAGTGCAACATCCCCACTGACACCTAGGAATCCCTGGCCCAAGACCGCACAAAGTGAAGGAGAAGCATCCGGGAAGGCGCCGAACACCTCGAGTCTCTTCGCCGGGAGCAAGCGGAAGCCAAGCGCAAGCAGCGCAAGTCACCCGAAGCACCCCACCCACCCATCCCTTCAACCACCGACTGCCCCACCTGTGACAGAGACTGTAGGTCCTGCATTGGACTCATCAGTCACCTGAGAACTCATTTTTAATGTGGAAGCAAGTCATCCTCGGTTCTGAGGGACTGCCTAAGAAGAAGAGTGGGTAGCGCTCTCACCTTGGTGTCAGAAGGTTGTGGGTTCAAGTCCCTCTCTAGAGAGTTGAGTACAAAATCTAGGCTGACTCTCCAGTGCAGTGCTGAGGGACAGCTGCACTGTCAGAGGTGCCGTCTTTCAGATAAGACGTTAAACCTAGGTCTGGGCTGCCCTCTCAAGTGAACATAAAAGATCCCATGGCACTATTTTGAAGAGCAGGGGAGTTCTCCTCAGTGTCCTGGGCACTAGTTATCCCTCAACCAATATCACTAATTATCTGGTCATTATCTCACTGCTGTTTGTGGGAGCTTGCTGTGCATAAATTAGCTGCCGCGTTTCCTACATTACAACAGTGACCACACTTCAGAACTACTTCTTTGGCTGTAAAGTGCTTTGGGACGTCCTGAGGTTGTGAAAGGTGCTATATAAATGCAAGTTCTTTCTTTCTCTCTTTCTATTGTGATGTAGTGGACTGAACATTTTCATTGATTTATTTTGTCCATACGAAGATTTCAGATGGGAGCCTTCAGAGGGAAATTATTCTCTCCTGATTAAAAACTACAATTTGGTCCCAAAATAAAATACTTTTTCTGTGTCTCTGTCCCTACAATGAGTTTGGTTGCGTTTCCACTGGTTACTGAGCTCAACCGTTGGAAAACAAATCAAGTTGGATCAACCGGGGCAAGTAATCTACAGAGTGTGAGGCATATAGTTGGTATCAGCATAAAGATTGCATTCATCAATTATCTCTGCCTCTGTCAGTGAGGAATTCAAGATGAAAAAATAACTGATAGAATGAACTTTCGAAGACAGTTATTTGAAACCAATCCTTTCAAAAATGTGCTCCATCTTGGATGCACTTTGCGATTCTGAGCTGGAGATGGAGCATATGCCACGTTACAGCACAACATGCCAGTAACATCAGTGACGAAACACAGAGGAGCAGCAACAATATGTGTTTAAACGGCACCTTTGGTGTAGAGAAAAGTGTCCCAAGGTGCTTCACTAATGCTGGAGGAAGAACGTAAGCTGAGTCGACAAAGGAGTCATTAGGAGAGGGGTAACCAAAATCGTGGCCAAAGAGGTGGACCTTAAGGAGAGTCTTAAAATGAGGAGATGGAGGTGGAGAGGATTCCAGAAAATGTGACCTAGGAGGCTCAAGGCATAGCTGCCAATGGTGGGCCAAAACAATTGGGGGTTGCACAAAAAATTGGAGTCAGAGGAACAGAGAGATCACGGTGGCGCGGGGTGGGGGGAGGGGCGCGCAGGCTCGAGAAGGTCACATGGATAGGGAGGAATGAGGTCATGGAGGGATTTAAGCACCATGGTGAAGATTGTAATTTTGTGCTGTTAGGACCGGGAGTCAATTTAAGTTAGCGACGATTGGGATGATGGGCGAGATTGTGTATATGTTGCTGTTTATGTGTGTGTACATTTATCTCTGCATATTTGTATGCAAGTGTAGGTGTGAGTGTGAGTAGTTGGCCTGCTGCATATTTCTGTGTTTGGAGGTATGTGGATTTGTATTAGGGTGTGTTTGCGTATGAATGGGGTGTATCTTTGTGTGTTCATGTTTGTGTGTATGTGAAGGGAGTGTGTGTGTGTTGTTCACGTTTCCCATGTGCATGTTTGAGTGTCTATGTATGGTGGGATTGTGTGTGCAGCGTATGTTTGTGGCATGCAGTTGTGGGTGTGTGTATGTTTGTGCGTCTGAGTATGTACTGTGCGCGTGCGGGTGTGTGTACGTTTGGACTGTGGGTGTTTATGTGTGCAGTACGTATTTAGACTGTGTTTATGTGTGGACTGTGTTTATGTGTGGACTGTGTTTGTGGGTGGTGTGTGATTGTGGGTGAAATGTGTGTGGGGGTGTGTTTAAGATGTGTGTTTATGTGTGTAGCTTGTGTGTGTGGAGTGCGGTGTATGTGGACTGTGGTGTGTGTGTTTGTGCTTGGGCTGTGTATATGTGGAGTGTTTGTGTGTTTAAGCTGAGGAGTGTATTTGTATCTGTGCGCAGTGTGTGTGGCGTGTACATGGAAGTGTTTGTAGGTGTGTGTGTGTTTGGGCTGTGTGTGTGTGTGGTGTCTGTCGGCAATATGTATGTTTGTGGGTGTGCGTCTGTGTGTTTGGATTGTGTGTGGAATGTGTGTACGTGCGTACATGTGTGTGTGTGTGGTTGTGTACGTAAGACAGGTACACAGAGGGACAATGGTTCTATTCCCCATCACTGCTGTGAATTCTCCTTCATGACCAGCAAAAATCAAAATCCGAACAATTTTTCCTAAACAAGGATTATGTAACCAGCTGCTGTGTAATCAAGAACTCTGTTAATCCATCTGGTAACTTTCCAGGAATGGCTCGATCATTCAGCCACTGTTGTGTTCTGTCAATCAACAGCGTTCAAGATATTGGGCAATGAAAAGTCGGAGGATTGTGGTTGTAATTAATTTATAGGATGAGGAATCATCACAATTCTCCCAAGAGATGAGTGGGCCAAGGCAAGGGGGGCGGGGGGGGGGGGGGGAGGAGTGGGTTCATTGAGGTTCTCACAAAGGTAAAAACCTGGTTAAATACAAAATAGCGAGCGAGAGGAAGCTCTCTCTCAGATATCCATCTGGGTATGTAATATTTCCAGATGTCCTGTGTCTCTCGTGGCAGTGATTCCATGATGGGTTGAAGGTCTAGCAGAGTATTTTTCCCCAGTGTACTAAACAAGGCTCAGACACTGAGAAAAACAACTGCTTTGCCTTATCCCTGATACATCCCCATCACTTTTCCCTGCAGCCGTTCCAGTCGAAGGCAACTGCTCCCTCAACTGCTGGACCATGGACATTTCCGCAAGTCGGAAGGACAGGAAGTATTCTCACTGTGACCTGAGACAGCCTGGGTCTGCTTTTCTCCCACTCCCTTCAGGAGAAAGGAACAACAAAATGCTACAACCAGCAGCCCCTCTCACCTACAGGGGTTATTAAAGGTCAAAATGGTGGGTGACAGGTCAGAAGGAGGGTCAGCGGACTTTCTCCCTGAGTACAAGGCAATAATATTTCACACGATCCTTCAGCAATGCATTTAATCACAATACATCTTCTCTCCTCTTTTCAGCTTTCCTCTCCAGAAGGCACTGACTTGGGCTGAGGTCCACCAATTCCATAGGCACTGGCTGCCCTTCTGCATTTACATAGCGCCTTTCACCACCTCAGGACGTCCCAAAGTGCTTTACAGCTGATGAAGTACTTCTGAACTGTAGTCACTGTTTTAATGTAGGAAATGTGTGCACAGCAAGATCCCATAAATGTGTTAATGACCAGATCATGTGTTTTAGGGATAAATATTAGCCAGGACACTGGGGATAACTCCCCTGCTCTTCTTCGAAATAGCGCCATGGGATGTTTTACGTCTGCATGAGAGAGCAGACGGGGCCTCGGTTTAACGTCTCATCCGAACGATGGCACCTCTAACAGTGCTGCACTCCCTCAGCACGGCACTGGAGCGTCAGCCTAGGTTTTGGGCTCAAGTCTCTGGAGTGTGACTTGAACCCACAACCTTCTGATTCAGAGGCAAGCATGCTACCACTGAACCACAGCTGGCACCCGTAACCATGCCCAGGTGATCTTCATGTGTGAGCCTGGAGAGAGAATGTTGGCAGCACGGTGGCATAGTGGTTAGCACTGTTGCCTCACAGCGCCAGGGACCCGGGTTCGAATCCGGCCTCGGGCGACTGTCTGTGTGGAGTTTGCACATTCTCCCCGTGTTTGCGTGGGTTTCCTCCGGGTGCTCCGGTTTCCTCCCACAGTCCAAAGATGTGCGGGTTAGGTTGATTGGCTATGATAAATTGACCCTTAGTGTTAGCGGGATTAAATACATGGGGTTACGGGGATAGGGTGGGATATGTGTTGGTGTAGGGGTTACGGGGATCGGGTGGGATATGTGTCGGTGCAGGCTCGATGGGCCGAAATGGCCTCTATCTGCATTGTGTGGTTTCTGTGATTCTGTGATTCTGTTATTTGACCGTGATCAGTATCGCAACTGAGTCCAATTTTGTTCTCACCTGATGTCCAAACTGGTATTTTCCAGCACAGGTCACTGGATAGCAACAGAAATGGGAATCTTTGCTTATGTTTCCCTCTCAAGTCCAGGGTTCTGAGGCCAATGCAACATTTTTGTACTGCTCTCCTCGATGGCATCAGAAAGCTTTGTATATTCCAGGAATTCAACCTGGGACATTCCCTAGTCTGTATGAGTTTGGTTTGTATTGGGCAATGCACTGACTAACAGAGCTATGGGCCAAGCCCTCATGAGGCACTCTAAAGGCACCCGAGGCTCTGAGCTGCTGGAGATACATGAAAATACCAGAATGGCAATTTCCTCGAAGCCGTCCGCTCTGCCATAACTTCCTCGGAAATGTGTCGGAAACGATTAACACGCGCAAAGGGGCTTTTCTCCAATGCAGTTACAGCGGAGAAGTGGGATCAACTCCGAGGAAATTCCCGGCCTGTGACACGCAGTAGAATTTTAGAAATTGAATATACGAATGGAGATAAATTCCTTTCTTTAAATCTGATCTTTAAAGGAAAAGTTCGGGAACTAGGCTGGGACAGTGGGGAAAGAGATAAACCATGGAAAATTCCACTCCAGAGAGGCGACGATGAAGATCTACAAGGAACAGCTGAATTAACAGAGTATTCAAACCCTTTTTGGCCAAGTGCTTGGGGGTGATCTACTCGACTGCTTTTAATATTTTATCTCAAAAATTATAGGTTAGAGAATAAATCATTGGCATCTGAAAACCCCAGTGTTAGATGTGCCTTGGGTAAGTGCCTTGGGACGTTTCTTTATGTTAAAGGTGCTGTATAAAGGTGGTGGCAGTGGGGTAGGCCTCCCGATGGCCCGGTGGGTAAATGCACTGTGTGGCCTGGGGCTGTGCCACATACAGGAAGGTCCTACTTTCAGTCCCTGGTCAGTGCCGAGTTAGCTGGTTTCATTTGGAGCAGCAGTTAAGGGTGGAACAGTCGGGCCCAGTGCTCTTTAGGGCTGAGGGCGGAGGGACAACTAACCAGAGTTTCTGCTCTTGCTTCCCGTCCAGCGAGTAAGGTCGCCAACCCTCCAGGAATGTCACGGAGTCTCCAGGAATTAAAGATTAATTACCCGTGGCAAGCAAAATCATCGGGGCATTAAAAACAATTCTGTGGTTTTTTTCCCCCCATTTTCTTTGAACGCTTTTGTTTATTAGTTATAAAAATATTGGAGACGGAGAAGACAGGCTGCTAAACTGGGCGGGGCGGTGAGAGGTGGGAGGTTATGTGATGAAACCGCCATACCAGTGTTGGGAACCCTTCCAGTGAGCCATGCCGAAAAGCGTGCGACCATCGATACTGGATCAAGACAGGGCCAGGCTCGACTGTGATGCCTAATACAGTCGAATAACACACAATATAGCTGCAGACATTAAAAGAATGACTACTTACATGAGGTATGGTGGGGGGGGGGTGGTGGTGGTGAGGGGTGGGGGGGGGGGGGGCAGCGGGGGGTTCTTACAAATACATGGCCCATGTTAATTATACCGAGTCTGCCACAATGGCAAAGGGATAGATTTTCTTAAACCATAGCATGCAACCCCCAAAAATGTCGCCCTAACGGTTCCTACAGCTTCTCAGTGTTAAATCCTGTGGTGCTGTGCAGTCAGAGGCAGATTTATAGTTGTGTTCCATTACCCTGACTCTATTCTTGGGAATGATGTCAGCCAGACTCTGATCTCACAGGAATGACTCATCTCTGGATCAATGCCAGCAGTCAAGAGAACTGAATTATCTAACATCAGACAGGGGCCAAAACTGATACATGCACACATACAGACTGCAGTAATTAATTATTATTCTCAGTAAAAACGATCGTGATGTCTCCTCCCTCCCGAGAAAACGGGACCTTTTATTAAACAAACCTGAGTCATTTCTTACCCTTGCTCCATCAGTGTTTGCCAATCACTGACTGCCTGCCTGCCTGCTTGCCGCAGATCATCTTTCTGTCGTTTCTAATCTAAGAGAAATGAAATCTGACAGAGGCCCCAAAGCCATTGACAGCTGCTGTGATTTACTACAACAAAAATGGAAGGAAAGTACACACACATTGCCTCACATTCTACACAGGGGATTTTTTGGTAAATTGTTTGTTATTGGTGTCTCTGTGATCTAGGGTCCTACATTCTGATTCACTGGTGCAAATTATTAAATGTAGCAACAGAGGTTAACAAGGCCTTAACAATACAAACAAAGAACTGGGGTTAATTTCTAGAGGAGTGGAATTTAAAAGCAGTAAAGTTCTGTTCAATTTATATAGAACCTTGGTTAGATCACAAGAGGCGCTGGAGAAAGTGCAAAAAAGATTTACAAGGATGATACCAGAACTGAGAGGTTATACCTATCAGGAAAGGTTGAACAGGCTGGGGCTCTTTTCTCTAGAAAAGAGAATGCTGAGGGGTAACCTGATAGAGGTCTTTAAAATTATGAAAGGGTTTGATAGAGAAGATGTTTCCACATGTGAGGGGCTCCAAAACTAGGGGCCATATGTAAGATAGTCCCTAATAATCAATAAGGAATTCAGGAGAAACATCGTTACCCAGAGAATGGTTAGAATGTGGAACTCGCTACCACAGGGAGTAGTTGAGGCGAATAGAATAGATGCATTTAAGGGGAAGCTAGATAAGTACATGAGGGAGAAGGGAATAGAAGGATATGCTGATAGGGTTAGATGAAGTAGGCTGGGCGGAGGTTCGTGTGGAGCATAAACACCGGCACAGACCAGTTGGGCTGAATGGCCTGTTTCTCTGCTGTAAATTCTATGTAATTCTATGTAAGGCCTAACCCAGGGATGTCCAATCTATAGCCAAGTGCCAAACCATATGTGGCTCACAGGCCCAGGCAACTCAGTTCCATTTCTGCTTTTATTTCTTACTCACTGGTTCGTCCTGTTGGAATTCCATAGAGCTGGGGATTTGGAAAGGGCTGTCCTTAGTGTCTGTGGATAAATCCTAAATCAGAACATCCAAATTGTTTAGTATCCGTCAGCTTGAAATATACAGAAGTTAACGGGCACCTTGATTTAAATGTTACATGTGGAGCCCGAGGCTCCATGGCCCATGTTAAGTGGCCCATGAAAACAGAAAGCTTGAACACTCCTGGCCCTAACCACTCGGTGAAATAAGGCTGGATCTCTCCCAGGGTTACTCCTTGCTGGTGGGGGTTATGGATCCATTTACTCAATTTGTGCACACATCCGAGTGGGGTGTGGGAGGGTGCTGGGGGGTATGATTCCATTAGTGGAAGCCCCTTGGCCATTCTTCATGGGCTAGTATGGCTATTTAAGCTGGGTCACTATAGCCCAGTCTAATCTAAAAAAAATTTTTAAGCTATGTTAGGAGTCAGAGGGCCATTCAGGACTGTATAGGCAACTGAAGGATTCCTCCAGGCAGACTCAAGTAAAGTTCCAGGAAATGGCAGAGCTTTTAATGGGCTACTTTGGATCACTCCAGTAGAATATGTTCAGTACTGCAAAATGTGCAACTGACTCTAAAGTTGTAAGGTGGATGCGGATATAATCCTGGAAAGAATCAGGGCCCTCAAAACAGAATGGGCTGCTGGTCCTGACTGCATTCACCCGAGGGTGCTGAAAGGAATAGGAGCAGCACTCAGTGAGCCCCTTGCTTATATATTTAACAGCTCGCTAGGGTCAGGGATTGCTCTTCGCAATCTTTATTCATGATCCAGGTGAAGGTGTTGGGGGGAACTGTCCGCAAGTTCATGGATGGTACAAAGATTTGTGTAAGTGTTGGGACCTTGGATGAGAAAAAACGACTGCAGTCAGATCTAGATAGAATAAGGATATGGATGCACGTCATTTAAGATTCAGTGCTAAAAGTATAAAGGGAGAGGCTTGAAAGAAACTTACTTACCTTGTTGGATCTTCATAATTCTTCATATTATAGTATACCTTATACAGGGCAGGAACTTGTCCAATTTGGTTGGTCCGAGTGGATCCCACATTATTTTCTGTGACATCATTGGGATTGCTCCCACCCTGTATAAAAGGTTCTGTGATAGCCCAATTCTTTTTGAACTGTAGCAGCCTGGTGTCCTGGCCAATATTTATCCCTCAACCAACATCATTAAAACAGATTATCTGGTCATTAACACATTGCTGTTTGTGGGAGCTTCCTGTGCGCAAATTGGCTGCCGCGTTTATGAGGGTTTTTGATAGAGTAGATAGGGAGAAACTGTTTCCTTGATTGGTAACCCAGAGAACATAGATTTAAGATAAAAAGCCGGGGGGGGGGGGGGGGGTAATGAGGAGAATTTTTTTTTTACTCAGTGAGTTGGACTGATCTGGAATGCATTGCCTGAAAGGGTGGTGGAAGCGGATTCAATAGTAACTTTCAGAAGGGAAGTATATATATACTTGAAAGGAAAACTTTGCAGGTCTATGGGGAAAGAGCAGGGGAGTGGGATTAATTGGACAGTTCTTTCAAAGAGCCGGCACAGGCACGATGGGCTGAGTGGCTTCCTTCTGTGTTGTATAATTCTACGATTACAACAGTGACTACACCTCAAAAGTACTTAATAGGCTGTAAAGTGCTTTGGGACATCCTGAGGTTGTGAAAGGCGCTATAGAAATGTAAGTCTTTTATTATTAAGCTCAGCCTTCTCACCATCAACTTCAATATCATCCTCATCATCGCCTCCATTTCCTCCTCTTCCAAAACTTCCTCTCCCCATGAAACATAAATACAATAATAGTCACCCAACTAGGGAAATTGTGGAGTCCCCCCTCCCCAAACTTGATGCCTACAGTTGCTTTTTTTTAAATGGAAAAACTGGATGCAATTAAATCAGCCAAAATAGCAAAAGGTTGATTGGTGAAAGAGCACCAGCAATCGTCATTAGATCAATCCCCGTGCAATTGGTCCCTGTCCCTCTGCATCTGCAAAGAGTGGAGAGACGGAACGTGCATTATTTTTCCAGCAATTTCTGGGCCATTTATTGACTTCAATGGAAAAGTAAATCGGGCGGGGTGTAAAAGGGACTGTTGATTGACTATCGTCTGCTTTGCACTAGCACCCAGGATGATTTTCACCTCCACAGTTCCCTTCTCCTTCAAAGTACAAATTGAGACAAAGGAAATCAAATACTGTAGATTCCTTTCCACACTAAATAAAGCTGTCAATCATCCGTAGGATCTAATTCACAAAGCTGGTCTATTGTCGTGGTGTTACCTCCTTGATTTGTCAATTGATTTGAAACAAGGTGCTAAACACATTTTCACATCACTTGGTTGTGATAGCCCTTTAAAAGAGAAAAAAGACTTGCATTTATATAGCACCTTTCACGACCTCAGGACATACCAAACTGCTTTACAGCCAATTAAGTACTTTTAACTCCACATCACCTGTTTGTGACACCTCTTTAACTCCACATCACCTGGTTGTGACATCTCTTAAACTCCACATCACTTGACTGTGACAGCCCTATAACTCCACATCACCTGATTGTGACACCCCTTTAACTCCACATCACTTGATTGTGACACCCCCTTAACTCCACATCACTTAGAAACATAACATAGAAGATAGGAGCAGGAGTAGGCCATTCGGCCCCTCGAGCCTGCTCCGCCATTCAATGCGATCATGGCTGATCATCCAAATTCAGTACCCGGTCCCTGCTTTCTCCCCATACCCCTTGATCCCTTTAGCCTTAAGAAATATATCCAACTCCTTCTTGAATATATTTAATGAATTGGCCTCTACTGCCTTCTGTGGTAGAGAATTCCACAGGTTCACCACTCTCTGGGTGAAGAAATTCCTCCTCATTTCTGTCCTAAATGGCCTAGCCCTTATCCTTAGACTGTGACCACTGGTTCTGGACTCCCCGACCATCGGGAACATACTTCCTGCATCTAGTCTGTCCAGTCCTGTCAGAATTTTATACGTTTCAATGAGAACCCCTCTCATTCTTCTAAACTCCAGTGAGTACAAGCCCAATCGTCCCAATCTCTCCTCATATGACATTCCTGCCATCCCAGGTATCAGCCTGGTGAATCTTCGCTGAACTCCTTCCATGGCAAGAACATCCTTCCTCAGATAAGGCAACCAAAACGGCACACAATACTGGTCTCACCAAGGCCCTGTATAACTGCAGCAAGACATCCTTGTTCCTGTACTCAAACCCTCTCGCTACGAAGGCCAACATACCATTTGCCTTCTTAACCATCTGCTGCACCTGCATGCTTACCTTCAGCGACTGGTGCACAAGAACACCCAGGTCTCATTGCACTTCCCCTTCTCCCAATCTATTGCTATTCAGATAATAATCTGCCTTCCTGTTTTTGCCACCAAAGTGGATAACCTCACATTTATCCACATTATATTGCATATGCCATGCTTTTGCCCAATCACCCAACCTGTCCAAATCATCCTGGAGTTTCTCGGCATCCTCCTGACAGCACACATGCCCACCCAGCTTTGTGTCGTCTGCAAATTTGGAGATATTACATCTAGTTCCCTTGTCTAGATCATTAATATATATTGTGAATAGCTGGGGTCCAAGGACCGATCCCTGCGGTACCCCACTAGTCACTGTCTGCCACTCGGAAAAAGACCCGTTTATTCCAACTCTTTGCTTTCTGTCTGACAACCAGTTCTCTATCCAAGTCAATACCTTGCCCCCAATCCCATGTGCCTTAACTTTACACGCTAATCTCTTATGTGGGACCTTATCAAAAGCCTTCTGAAAATCCAAATACACCACATCCACTGGTTCTCCCTTATCTATTTTACTAGTTACATCCTCAAAAAATTCCAGTAGATTAGTCAAGCACGATTTACCTTTTGTAAATCCATGTTGACTTTGTCCGATCCTGTCACTGCTTTCCAAGTGCTCTGCTATTACATCTTTTATAATGGACTCTAGCATTTTCCACACTACCGATGTCAGGCTTACCGGTCTATAATTCCCCGTTTTCTCTCTACCACCTTTTTTGAATAGTGGGGTAACATTAGCTACCCTCCAATCCATGGGTACTGTTCCAGATTCCATCGAATGTTGGAAGATGATCAGCAATGCATCTACTATTTCTAGGGCCACTTCCTTAAGTACCCTAGGATGTAGATTATCAGGCCCTGGGGTTTTATCGGCCTTCAATCCCATCAATTTCCCTAACACCATTTCCCTACAAATACTGATTTCTTTCAGTTCCTCCCTTTCATCAGACCCTATGTTCCCCGACATCTCTGGGAGGTTATTTGTGTCCTCCTTTGTGCAGACAGAACCAAAATATGTATTTAATTGGTCTTCCATTTCTTTGTTCCCCATTATAAATTCCCCTGATTCTGACTGCAAGGGACCTACGCTTGACTTCACCAATCTTTTTCTCTTCACATATCTATAAAAGCTTTTACAGTCAGTTTTTATGTTCCCTGCAAGCTTACTCTCATTCTATTTTCCCTTTTTAAATGAATCCCTTTGTTCTCCTTTGTTGAATCCTAAACTGCTCCCAATCCTCAGGTTTACTGCTTTTTCTGGCCAATTTATATGTCCTCTCCTTGGATCTTATGCTATCCCTAATTTCCCTTGTTAGCCATGGTTGAGTCACCTTTTTTGTTTTATTTTTATGCCAAACTGGGATGAACAAATTCTGTAGTTCATCCATGCGGTCTTTGAATGTTTGCCATTGCCTATCCACCGTCAACCCTTTGAGTGACATTCCCCAATCAATCCTACCCAACTCGCGCCTCAAACCATCGTAGTTTCCTTTATTTAAATCAGGATCCTAGTCTTTGAGTCAACTACTTCATTCTCCATCTTAATGAAGAATTCGATCATATTATGATCGCTCCGACCCAAGGGGCCTTGTACAACAAGATTGCTAATTAATCCTTTCTCGTTACATAATACCCAGTCTAAGATGGCCTGATCTCTGGTTGGTTCCTCGACATATTGGTCCAGGAAACCATCCCGTAAACACTCCAGGAATTCCTCCTCCACAGTATTGTTACTAATTTGGCTAGCCCAATCTATATGTAGATTAAAGTCGCCCATGATAACTGCGGTGCCCTTATTGCACACTTCTCTAATTTCCCTTTTAATGCCATCCCCAACCTCCGCATTACTGTTTGGAGGTCTATATACCACTCCCACTAACGTTTTCTGCCCCATGGTATTTCTCAGTTCCACCCATACAGATTCCACATCATCAGAGCTAATATCCTTCCTTACAATTGTGTTACATAGAAACATAGAAGATAGGAGCAGGAGTAGGCCATTCGGCTCCTCGAGCCTACTCCGCCATTCAATGCGATCATGGCTGATCATCCAAATTCAGTACCCGGTCCCTGCTTTCTCCCCATACCCCTTGATCTCTTTAGCCTTAAGAAATATATCCAACTCCTTCTTGAATATATTTAATGAATTGGCCTCTACTGCCTTCTGTGGTAGAGAATTCCACAGGTTCACCACTCTCTGGGTGAAGAAATTCCTCCTCATTTCTGTCCTAAATGGCCTACCCCTTATCCTTAGACTGTGACCACTGGTTCTGGACTCCCCGACCATCGGGAACATCCTTCCTGCATCTAGTCTGTCCAGTCCTGTCAGAATTTTATAAGTTTCAATGAGATCCCCTCTCATTCTTCTAAACTCCAGCGAGTACAAGCCCGATCGACCCAATCTCTCCTCATACGTCATTCCTGCCATTCCAGGTATCAGCCTGGTGAATCTTCGCTGAACTCCTTCCATGGCAAGAACATCCTTCCTCAGATAAGGCGACCAAAACTGCACACAATACTCAAGATGTGGTCTCACCAAGGCCCTGTACAACTGCAGCAAGACATCCTTGTTCCTGTACTCAAACCCTCTCGCTATGAAGGCCAACATACCATTTGCCTTCTTAACCGCCTGCTGCACCTGCATGCTTACCTTCAGCGACTGGTGCACAAGGACACCCAGGTCTCATTGCACTTCCCCTTCTCCCAATCTATTGCCATTCAGATAATAATCTGCCTTCCTGTTTTTGCCACCATTTATCCACATTATATTGCATATGCTATGCTTTTGCCCAATCACCCAACCTGTCCAAATCATCCTGGAGTTTCTCGGCATCCTCCTGACAGCACACATGCCCACCCAGCTTTGTGTCGTCTGCAAATTTGGAGATATTACATCTAGTTCCCTTGTCTAGATCATTAATATATATTGTGAATAGCTGGGGTCCAAGGACCGAGCCCTGCAGTACCCCACTAGTCACTGCCTGCCACTCGGAAAAAGACCCGTTTATTCCAACTCTTTGCTTTCTGTCTGCCAACCAGTTCTCTATCCAAGTCAATACCTTGCCCCCAATCCCATGTGCCTTAACTTTACACGCTAATCTCTTATGCGGGACCTTATCAAAAGCCTTCTGAAAGTCCAAATACACCACATCCACTGGTTCTCTCTTATCTATTTTACCAGTTATATCCTCAAAAAATTCCAGTAGATTAGTCAAGCACGATTTACCTTTTGTAAATACATGTTGACATTGTCCGATCCCGTCACTGTTTTCCAAGTGCTCTGCTATTACATCTTTTATAGTGGACTCTAGCATTTTCCCCACTACCGATCTGTAATTCCCTGTTTTCTCTCTCCCACCTTTTTTGAATAGTGGGGTAACAGTAGCTACTCTCCAATCTATGGGTACTGTTCCAGATTCCATCGAATGCTGGAAGATGATCAGCAAAGCATCAACTATTTCTAGGGCCACTTCCTTAAGTACCCTAGGATGTAGATTATCAGGCCCTGGGGATTTATCAGCCTTCAATCCCATCAATTTCCCTAACACCATTTCCCTACAAATACTGATTTCTTTCAGTTCCTCCCTTTCATCAGACCCTATGTTCCCCGACATCTCTGGGAGGTTATTTGTGTCCTCCTTTGTGAAGACAGAACCCTTCTTTAATCCCTTGTTAATCCCTTCTTTAACCAGCAATGCTACCCCACCTCCCTTTCTTTTTTGCCTATCTTTCCTGAATATTTAATAC
Source organism: Somniosus microcephalus (assembly GCF_052327205.1). NCBI lineage: Eukaryota > Metazoa > Chordata > Chondrichthyes > Squaliformes > Somniosidae > Somniosus > Somniosus microcephalus. The sequence goes on along the minus strand of NC_141005.1, from coordinate 67,746,910 downwards.
CCCTGGATGTTGAGTTCCCAGCCTTGGCCTCCCTGGAGCCATGTTTCCGTAATCCCAATCAAATCATATTCGTTTACCTCTATTTGCGCAGCTAATTCATCCACCTTATTACAAATGCTCCTCGCATTAAGACACAAAGCCTTCAGGCTTGTTTTTTTAACGCTCTTAGACCTATTAGAATTATTATTTACTGTGGCCATGTTTGATATAAACCGTTGATTTCTCTGACTGCCACTTTTCGTTTTCTCCTTCCTATCTTTTGCTTTTATCCTTGTTTCCCTTTCCTCTGTCCCCCTGCTCAGGTTCCCAACCCCCTGCCATTTTAGTTTAAACCCTCCCCCAGAGCACTAGCAAACACTCCCCGTAGGACATCGGTCCCGGCCCTGCCCAGGTGCAAACCGTCCGGTTTGAACTGGTCCCACCTCCCCCAGAACCGGTTCCAATGTCCCAGGAATTTGAATCCCTCCCCCTTGCACCATTCCTCCAGCCACGTATTCATCTGAAATATCCTTCTATTTCGACTCTGACTAGCACGTGGCACTGGTAGCAATCCTGAGATTACTACCTTTGAGGTCCTATTTTTTAATTTACCTCCTAACTCCCTATATTCAGCTTTTAGGACCTCATCCTGTTTTTTACCTATATCGTTGGTACCTATATGCACCATGACAACTGGCTGTTCACCCTCCCCTTCCAAGATGTTCTGCAGCTGCTCTGAGACATCCTTGACCCCTGCACCAGGGAGGCAACACACCATCCTGGAGTCTCATTTGCGGCCGCAGAAACGCCTATCTTTTCCCCTATTACTATAGCTCTACCCCTCTTTTTCCTCCCGTCCTGTGCATCAGAGCCACCCCTGGTGCCAGGAAGTTGGCTGCTGCTGCCTTCCTCTGATAAGCCATCCCCCCCAACAGTTCTCAAAGTGGTGTATCTGTTTGAGAGGGGGATGTCCACAGGGGACCCCTGCACTACCTGCTTGTGCCTAGTACTCTGTCTGTTGGTCACCCGTTCCCTTTCTGCCTGTCCAATCTTTGCCTGCGGTGTGACCAACTGATCAAACGTGATATCCACGATGTCCTCAGCCTCGCGAATGGTCCAGTATGTATCCAATCGCAGCTCCAGCGCTGCAATGCGGTCTGCCAGTAGCTGCAGCTGGACACACTTCCTGCACACATAGTTGTCAGGGACACAGGAAGTGTCCCTGAGTTCCCACATAGCGCAGGAGGAGCATACCACGGCACCGGGCTGTCCTGCCATGACTTACCCTTTAATTAATTGCAATTAAATAAAATCAAATCATTCCCACCAATTACACTACAGTTAAATGGTATATTTAAGGGCCCTGGTTTACAAACAGTTCCCGCTACACCACAGAGACTTTAGAAACTATAAACCACAGAGTTAAAGTTTAAAAATATTGAAATACTCACCAACCAATCACTTACCTGCTTTCTGGTGACGTCACACTTCGATTACTTTTTACTTCTCTCCCTCTCTCTGAGATTGGAGACTGGAGATTAGTACGCTCTGAGGCCTACCTACTTGACTGTGACACCCCTTTAACTCCACATCACTTGACTGTGACACCCCTTTAACTCCACATCACTTGATTGTGACACCCCTTTAACTCCACATCACTTGATTGTGACACCCCTTTAACTCCACATCACTTGACTGTGACACCCCTTTAGCTCCACATCACTTGATTGTGACACCCCTTTAACTCCACATCACTTAATTGTGAGACCCCTTTAACTCCACGTCACTGGGTTGTGAGACCCCTTTAACTCCACATCACTTGACTGTGACACCCCTTTAACTCCATGTCACCGGGTTGTGAGACCCCTTTAACTCCACGTCACCGGGTTGTGAGACCCCTTTAACTCCATGTCACCGGGTTGTGAGACCCCTTTAACTCCACATCACTTGACTGTGACACCCCTTTAACTCCACTGTATCGGGTTGTGAGACCCCTTTAACTCCACATCACTTGACTGTGACACCCCTTTAACTCCACGTCACTTGATTGTGAGACCCCTTTAACTCCACATCACTTGACTGTGACACCCCTTTAACTCCACGTCACCAGGTTGTGAGACCCCTTTAACTCTACATCACTTGACTGTGACACCCCTTTAACTCCACATCACTTAATTGTGACACCCCTTTAACTCCACTGTAGTGTCCGTGTGTAGATAAAGACACTGAAGACAGGAGTTGGTTCATAGGTATTTACTAAGCAAGTCTGGGGGGGGGTTTCTAAAGGATATACACAATACACAGGCTTATATAGCCCAAGTGGCAATTACCGGCATTACGCACACCTGGGGCTCTTAAAGGCACATACACCATAATTGCTCTTAAAGGCACATACACCACAATTCCTCCCCTTCTAGCTAACTAGTACATCATATTTTAAGTAATTATTAATTACATGTTATATGCAAAATAATATACATTGCTGTATTAATTAATTATAAGTTAGTCTCTCAGGAGGCTTCCTGACTCGGTCCGGATAACGCCTTGGGGGTGTAGTAGTTTCTGGTGGTGTAGTAGGTTCTTCTGGCAAGGCTGATTCGGCTTGAAGGCCAGTGTCGGGTTCATCGGGCTCCAGTATCACCGGATCGGAGGTAGATATGGGTATCTCTACTTCATCGTTAGATGTATAGAGTGGTGGTGTAGGTTGTCCCTTTTCGGATGACTTGATGATTTGGTCAGCATGGCGCCTTATTATGCTGTCTCAGATGTCCACGGTATACATCAGTGGTCCTAATCGTGTGCAGATAGTTCCAGGCTGCCATTTCTCGGTACGGTAGTCCCGGGCCAAAACCGGTTGGCCTATCTGGAAGGCCCTAGTTGGCCTTTCATTCATGCCCTGAAACTGCCGGTTCTCCACGTCCCTTCGGATGTTGGGCTTGACCAAATCCAGCCGGCATCTTAGGTTTCTATTGTAGAACATTATGGCGGGAGTTTGGTTAGTAACCATATGCGTTGCATTCCTATATGCAAATAAGAAGTTATCCACCTTGTGCTGAAGTTTTATGTCTTCATTACCCATGGCCTTGATGGCCTTCTTGAAGGTCTGGACAAACCTTTCAGCCAATCCATTGGTGGCGGGATGGTATGGGGCGGACGTGTAGTGCTTTACCCCATTGTTCTTTAAGAACTTTCTGAATTCTTCGGACACAAATTGCGGTCCATTATCAGAACATATCTGCTCCGGCAGCCCATTCCTGGCAAATATGGTCCTTAATACTGTGATGGTTTTTTCCGTGGTGGTGGAGGACATCTTTATTACCTCCGGCCACTTGGAGTGTGCATCAACCGCGATTAAGAACATTGAGTCCATAAATGGACCAGCAAAGTCGATGTGCACCCTTTGCCAGGGAGATGAGGGCCACTCCCATGGATGTAGAGGGGCCTGTGGCGGAGCATTTTGGACCTTCTGGCATCCTAGGCAGCTCTTGGTCATGTCTTCGATGTCTCCATCGATACCTGGCCACCATACAAACGCCCTAGCTAGGTTCTTCATTTTCACTCCACCCAGATGCCCCTCGTGAAGCTCCTTTAGCACTTTATCCTGGAGTTTGGGTGGAATCACCACTCTGGATCCACACATCAAGGTTCCTCGGCACACTGACAGCTGTTCTCTTCTTTGCGAGAATGCTGGCAACAGTGGTTCGCCATGTGCTGGCCATCCCTTCACTGTTAAATCGTAGACCCGAGAGAGAGTAGGGTCATTTCTTGTCTCCCTTTCAATGGCAGAATTTGTCACCGGTAGACATTCCACTATGGTAGAGTGGAATATCTCTACTGGGTCTACTGTAGGTGCCTCTTCTATCGTTGGCAACGGTAGGCGTGATAAACCATCAGCATTCCCATGCTGTTTTGACCCTTTGTATTCAATGTTGTATTGGTGTGCCCCTAGAAAAAGGGACCACCTCTGTAGTCTTTGTGCCGTCATAATGGGGACACCTTTTTTAGGGTTGAATATGGAGATGAGGGGTTGATGGTCAGTCAGCAAGGTAAATTTTTGTCCGTGTAGGTAATGGTTGAATTTCTTCACTCCCCATACCAGGCTGAGTGCTTCCCTGTCTATCTGGGCATAGTTACGCTCAGCTGAGTTCAATGAGCGTGACGCAAAAGCTATCGGCCGTTCCGAGCCATCAGGGAATCTATGGGACAATACCGCTCCTATGCCGTAAGGGGATGCATCGCACGCCAGTCTGATTGGTAGTGATGGGTTGTAATGAGCCAAAATTTTCTCGGATGTGATTAAGTCTTTACATTTATGGAAGGCACGTTTACAGTCTTCGTTCCATTTCCAAATCACTCCTGTCTGTAGAAGATCATTAAGCGGGTGTAGAATAGTTGATAAGTTCGGTAAAAATTTATGATAGTAATTTATTAATCCCAGGAATGACCTTAATTGTGAAACATTTTCAGGTGCTGGGGCTTTTATAACTGCTTCAATTTTTTCAGGTGACTTATGCAACCCTTCCTTATTAATTATGTGGCCACAATATGATATCTGATTTTGGAAAAATTCGCACTTGGGGCGATTTGCTCGTAGGCCTCGTTCTTTCAGCCTAGTGAGCACCTGCTCCAAATTGGCAAGGTGCTCGTTGTCATTTTCTCCTGTTATAAGGATGTCGTCTAGGTAGCATTGAGTCCCCGGAATCCCTTGCAGGACTTGCTCCATAGCTCTTTGCCAGATAGCTGGAGCTGATGCTATTCCAAAAACCAGTCGATTGTACTGGTACAGGCCTTTGTGTGTGTTTATTGTGAGATACTTTTTAGAGGTCTCCTCAACCTCCATCTGTAGATATACCTGTGCCAAGTCAATTTTTGTGAAACGTTTCCCTCCGGATAGTGAGACGAAAATATCTTCTATCCTCGGAAGAGGATACTGTACCATGTGAAGGACCGGGTTTACAGTCACCTTAAAGTCCCCACAGATGCAAATTTTTTTCTGTTCCTCAGAGTTATTTTTCAATGTTTTTTTCATGACTGGAACGATGGGTGTTGCCCATTCGCTCCAATCTATTTTGGATAATACGCCTGCCTTTTCCAAATTCTTCAGCTCTGCCTCGACTGCCGGACGTATTGCGTATGGCACCGGTTTTGCCTTAAAAATTTTTGGAATTGCTGTATCTTCCACTTTTATTGAGGCGGTGATGCCTTTCAAGGTTCCTAGTTTCTCTTGAAACACTTCTTTGGCATTGGCCAAGATGTCTTTTAATCGTTCAGGTATGATGTCATCATTGTTTTTTTCCTTACTGGTCACCGTCAGTGCCTGAATGGAGTGCCAGTCTAAACGTATCTTCCTTATCCATTCACGTCCCAACAACGGTGGACCACCATCTTGTAGAATGTATAAATACAACTTTTGTATTTCTTTGCCGTTGTATACCACAGGCACCCTTATTTTTCCTTTGGGGTAGACTTTCTGCCCCGTATATGTTTTTAAGATAATGGATGTGTCTTTTAGAGGTATATGCGAAAATAGCCTCTCGTAATCTCGTCGATTTATTACGGTTAGAGCTGATCCTGTATCTAGCTCCATTTTAACTGGGGACCCTGCTATTGTGAGGGTAACCCAAATGGTTTGGTAATCCTCTTTGGCAAGTACATTATGTAATTTGAGACAGCTTAGTCTCTTGTTTCCGGAGTCGCTATCGCTATTCTGGTCTTCGGAGCTACTGTCCGCCATCATTTGTACCTTCCTGTACTTTTCTTTATTGATTTTTTGTTTTCTGTCCGTGGATTTATTTTGTCCAGATTGGCATACCCGTGCAATGTGTCCAATCTTACCACATTGCCTGCATGCTTTGCCCTTGAACCAGCAGTCCCCCTGGTTATGGGTGGATCTGCCGCAGCGATAACATCTTCCGAACTCCTGTGTCATTTTATGGGTGCCGAAGTCCTGTGTCTCTTGTTGTATCTCTGCAGCTCCTTTTGCTGCTGCTTCGTATGATACAGCCATACTGAAAGCTTTGTCCAATGTTAAATCTTTTTCAGAAAGCAGTCTTTTTTGTGTTCCTTCACTTAAGAGACCGCAAACAAATTTGTCTCGAAGATAATCCGATAGTCCTGCTCCGAATTGGCAGTACTTTGATAGCTTTCTTAATTCGGTTAGGTAATCAGCGTTACTTTCATTCTTGTGTTGATTTCTCTTGAAGAACTTGAATCGTTCCGCTATCAGCAGCGGTGTTGGGTTTAAATGCTCCTGCAGGGTATCAACAATTTCTTTAAAAGTCTTGTCCTTTGGTTTGGCTGGAGTGATTAAATTTCGTAACAGCCCGTATGTCTTCGCGCCCATTAAGTTCAGAAGTACTGAAGCTTTTTTTCATCTGTTATTCCATTTGCAGTGCAATAAACCTCTACCTCTTTCCACGTATGTGGTCCAATCTTCTATTTCACCATCAAAAGCCTCAATATTACCAGATTTAGGCATTTCAGAAAAGATATGGCGCTTCCCGCGCTTTCCCGCCGCTGCTACCGATAACAACGCTGTTTTACTGTGGTTTCCGTTTATTCACTGTTGGAGACTCGTTCCCGACGGAGGTCTAAACGCTGACCTGCTTGCCGCGCCGGCCGTCTCTCGAGTGCACCCTCCCAGTCCGTTATTGCTTGCCTCCGATTTCGCTGCCTGTCTCAGCTGTAGAGCCCGCCGATGGAGCTCCAGCCTGACGCCCAGGAAGGATTAGCGCAGTACCTGTCACCAGCTTGGCCAGCTGGTGAAACCACCGTTTCTCTTACTTCCTTGAGTCTTCTGGACGCTGGAGGAATCGATGTCCTTGAGGTGCTGCCGAATTGCAGGTAAGTCCGTTTCCACTTTGTCGCCACTGTAGTGTCCGTGTGTAGATAAAGACACTGAAGACAGGAGTTGGTTCATAGGTATTTACTAAGCAAGTCTGGGGGGGGGGGGGGGGGGTTTCTAAAGGATATACACAATACACAGGCTTATATAGCCCAAGTGGCAATTACCGGCATTACGCACACCTGGGGCTCTTAAAGGCACATACACCATAATTGCTCTTAAAGGCACATACACCACATCCACATCACTTGATTGTGACACCCCTTTAACTCCACATCACTTGACTGTGACACCCCTTTAACTCCACATCACTTGACTGTGACACCCCTTTAACTCCACATCACTTAATTGTGACACCCCTTTAACTCCACATCACTTGATTGTGACACCCCTTTAACTCCAAATCACTTAATTGTGAGACCCCTTTAACTCCACATCACTTGATTGTGACACCCCTTTAACTCCACTTCACTTGATTGTGAGACCCCTTTAACTCCACATCACTTGACTGTGACACCCCTTTAACTCCACATCTCTTGACTGTGACACCCCTTTAACTCCACATCACTTGATTGTGACACCCCTTTAACTCCAAATCACTTAATTGTGAGACCCCTTTAACTCCACATCACTTGATTGTGACACCCCTTTAACTCCACTTCACTTGATTGTGACACCCCTTTAACTCCACATCACTTGATTGTGACACCCCTTTAACTCCAAATCACTTAATTGTGAGACCCCTTTAACTCCACTTCACTTGATTGTGAGACCCCTTTAACTCCACATCTCTTGACTGTGACACCTCTTTTGACTTTAATCGCCCTTCACAGAACAAAGCAGACATTTGAGTCAAATGGTTACCTAATTAAATTGTAATAATTTCGTAAGAAGTTTGCCATCAAAGTGTATTCGCATATGAACAATGTAGCGTCGCCATGAATGGTTCCTCTACAATAGCAGCTTATAGCCACTCATAAGGAATATGGATTCTATCCCCTTCCCCCCCACCCCAATTCCATTGACTAGTCACACCTCCTAAATACATGTCTAATATATATATATAAAATAGCTCTTCTGTCCTTCCGTCTGTCTGTCTGTCTGTCTGTGTATGTATGTCCGGGCATCACTCAACAAGTTATAGAGCGTACCTACACGTGTTATATTAAAAGAAAGCTTACGATTCCAGAATGGCCATAAGCGTATTTACTTTTTGGTCAGACAAAAATTGTTCGGACAGTATCCAAAAAACGTTCAAAAATCTGCTCATTAGCGGTTGGCCAATCATACGGGGGAAACCGCTCATTAGCATTGAATGACGTGAAGGTTGACCAATCCTACGGGGGGAGCGCGCTGTGTCATGGGGGGCGTTTCATGGTGTCTGTGGGAAAAGCAAGCTGCGGCCATTGTTAGTTTGGGCGAGTTGCTAACTCTGCCTCTGTCCGACCATGGGCCCTAGTCGCACCCTCACCCTCCTGCTCCTCCTTCTCTCCGCTTTCTCCCCTCTTTCCTGTCACCCCGGCCTCTCCGCTCTGCAGGATGTCACTGCCGAGCTCTTCAGGCCAGAGGCCCGGGGCACCATGGCCGCTTTCGGAGTAGCCTGGGTAGGACTGATTTACAGGTGAGGAGGGTGTTTGTTGTTCACGTTCGGCGGCGGGCCGGAGCGGGAGCTCAGTTCGGGTCACTCGGGCCGGGCCTCAGGCACTACGCCACCCATGGGGTCTCCGGGGCGGCGGGCCGCAGCGCGAGCTCAGCTGGGGTGACTCGGGCCGGGCCTCTTCCTCTCTTCTCTATCTCCTTTCCTCACTCTCTCCTTCTCTCTCTCTGTCTCCTTCCCTCTCTGTCTCTCTTTCCTTCCCTCTCTCTCTCTCCTTCCTTCCCTCTCTCTCTCTCTCCTTCCCCACAATGTCAATCAACAAGGCACAGGGCCAGACTTTGCACCGGCACCGCCGGGCACTCCAGCTAATTAAAAATAAAAAAGCTGACTTTTCAGTCCAGACCAAGTTTAAACTTTTTTGCTGGTTTAAAGCTATCCACAGTACAGTGAGCTGTATGCCGTACAATTTTACTGGGTCAGCACCATTGAATAATTATTCAGAACCGCCTGCACAATTTTGGCCTTGTGCAGGGAATTAGCCTAATAGGCAGTTGCAAAATCTGGCCATCAGCTCAAATTTAAAGGCATGCGTGCACTTAAAGGTGAGTGGCTGCATATGGGGACAAGTACTGTTTCAAACTTTATAAAGCATCAAAATGAATTTTAAATATTTGTGCGCCCTTGCCAAGGCAGGAGATGTGAGGCATGTGCAGTGCCAGGTAAAAATGAGGTGAAAGGAAAACCAATGTGAAGGCAAGAAAGAGAGTCAAGGGGCATCGAGCATCCAACTCCTCACCCTCACCCCCACCCTCACCCCCACCCTCACCCTCACCCCCCTCCTGCCTTGTTTGATGGCTGCCAAAGTGTATGTGCATCAGGCAGGTGCCACAACGTTTGCCCTTTAGGACTCCCTTCCTACAGAATGCAGTGCATCATTTCTGGGCTTACATAGAATTACATCGAGCCTACAGCACAGGAACAGGCCATTCGGCCCCACAGGTCCACGCCAGTGTTTATGCTCCACACGAGCCTCCACCCACCCTTCTTCATCTAACTCCACCAGCATGTCTGTCTATTCCTTTCATGCTCATGTGTTTATCGAGCTTCCCCTTAAATGCCTCAACTACTCCCTGTAGTAACGCGTTCCACATACTTATTTGGGTAAAGAACTTTCTCCTGAATTCCCTATTGGAATTATTGGATAATTTTTATTTATTTATTTATATCTATTTATATAATATTTATTTCTTGCATCAAATGCAGAAGAAGATGGCAAACTGTAAGGAAGCTTACAAGGTAAGATACCTGACAGTACCATGCATGGGATGAACAGCCCAAGACTGCAGGTCACTAAGTGTTCTGCTCATTCATTGTGAATTCCTTAACTCTGTCAGTGTTTCCTTCATCCCTTTAAACCCAAACCCATCAATTAACAACTACTTTTTGATTTACCTTTGCCTCCTATTCTTTTCAACCTTGGTGCTGTCCTGCCCTATGGGCCATTACCTTTTACATTACATTTTATTCTGAATTAAGGAAAAACGGTTCCCTTGGCACGCTCTGGTTCCCACCAGCAGCTCTGTGAAAGTACAAGGAAGATACTGACAGTGCTTGTTCTACTTCAGGCAATAACTTAAATCCCATTTCCGCACGGCATCTGGGTTCATTCGAACAACAATTCTGACCTGATGATCTGTTAGTTGACACGTTGCTGTAGAGAATTCCACTGGGTCATCAGAGCAGCCAACAAATCAAACCGTTGGACTGGATGTGCCAACTGCACAGCTTCCTTCATTGTAGTTTTGATCTTTGCCTGTTCTAGAAATATCAGAGATTATTCCAGTGTCAGCTCCACGTATTGAACTGGAATCTCCATTTTGTGGAAGTTTGAGTCCTACCATTGCAAGAAACGGCAGGACTACACTGGGGTTCTATATTGGAAATGGTGCTGCATTAACAGTAACAACAGTTCTATATTAGGTGTGTTAAAATGCACCGGCGCTCACTGAGGCCATGCTGTGCCATGTCAGCTGTGGCTCAGTGGTAAAACTCTCACCTGAGTCAGAAGGTTGTGGGTTCAAGTCCCACTCCAGAGACTTGAGCACAATGCTTAACCTATTAGCATTTTAACCACCCTTCCTCTCAATGCTTTTGCTTTAATCTTCCGTGAATACACTTTGCTTTAAATGCCCAACATTTAAAAGCCACTCTTTTCCAAATCCACTCTGTGGAAACATAGATTTAAAAAGTCCTGAAACATGACAGGCCAGCTTTGAGTGGGTCGGGATCCACAGTCCAAAACAGCCAATACTGCAACACCGTGTGGGAAATGGGTCATGTCACTGTTGCAGCAGGGGCTGCACTTGTGAGGCTGTAAATAAGGCACCAGAGGGAATTTTACTCTTCATCTAGCCTGTGCTGTATCCTGACTGTCTGATCCTGAAACTGTAAACTCTGGAAAGAAATATTTCATTCCCCATCCCTTCATCTTAATGAGCACAAAGTTCACCAAAATCACAGAACAATTTTTAAACAAAAAGTAAAGGCAGCTCAAATGAACAATACACCAGGTCAACTCCCATCTGATCCATGAAGAGGTCCTCAATTTCTGTTAAACATTAGCTGGTTTGAAAGGCGGTGTAATCGACTTGAACTGTGATGCTGGTGTTGCTTTCAAGAGTTAGTTTGTGGCTGTGGGCCAGTGCGCGCTGTGCTAGTAATAGCTGCAGCTCGGGGAGAGTTGCCTTGTCTAAATTTATGTAGCCAGCGTTTAAATTTAGAGTTTGCAGTACAGAATGCTGAGGTAAGCCTCTAAGTCTGGCACAATAGACATTGCCCAGAATCCTTCTGTTGGGTGTCTCCATGTGGCTTCGTACAGCATTATGTGAAGCTCAAGACCGGCATGCAGGCCCCAAAACCAAGACAGAGCTATTTATAGATACGTTTGTATCTCGACAATCACATTAACCTTTCATCCACATCTTCAGATTTACAATGAGACATGGACAGCCTGTTCTCTGTGGCAGGAATGAACCCTTTTACCAACGCTTCACATTCGCATTCAGGGAGACATGGGGCAGTCTATTCCCAGTTGGAGTGGGGGAGGGAATTAACCCTTTCAACTACTTCTTCCTATTTATAGTGGATACCTGGCTTGACTTTGGCAGGTTTGGGGATGCTTACATACGATATAGCTCTTTTAAAATTCCAGTCAAAATATGGCTGTGAGAATGTATGAGATGGAGAGGCAGTGAATGAATGTGGGAGAAAGGGAGAGACTAAAACAAAAGCAAGGAAAAATATTTGAAATGGGAGATGGTAATAGGAAGTGAAGGTTAGAGAAAGAATTAAAGTGTGGAAATAGTGAACATGAAAGCATGAGTATGGGAGATAAGTGAGAAGAGTCTCAGTAAATGTGAGAAATAAGGTCAATGTGGGACAGAGCAATGAGAGATTGACTGGGGAGAGAGCGACAAGACTGCAAGTGTGTGCACGTCTTGGAGGGAGAGTAATTATGGGAGGATGTGAGAGATTGTGAACAAATGCTGACACAGTGTGATTGTGACAGAATGCCGGCATGGAAGACAGAGTGAGATTGGGAGATTCAGAGAATGTTAAAGAGAGTGTTGGATGAGAAGGACGGTCTGGGCGATGCTGTGGGTTCACACATTCTCCTTTCATGCCTGGTATCTGGGTGTGAATCAAACCCAGACTGAAAAGAAAATCTCCCTCTGCCAGCTGCAAGGCTCCTGGTTAAATGAGTTTGGGATGTTTCAGACCCACAGCACAAAACGGAAAATAATTCAGGATTAACTGGTAGTATCACAGAGTGGCTGAAAACATTTGAAGTGTGGGAAATGCAAAAAAGGTCACGCCAGTGCACAAAGAGGTGCTCAGTTTGGTAGGAAGAATAGAAAAGCAGATTAATTTTTAAATGGTGAGAAACTATTAATTGTTGGCTATCAGAGGGATTTGGGTGTTCTTGTACATAAAACACAGAAAGTTAGCGTGCAGGTACAGCAAGCAATTAGGAAGGCAAATGGCATGTTGGCCTTTATTGCAAGGGGGTTGGAGTATAAGAGTAAGGAAGTCTCACTACAATTGTACAGGGCTTTGGTGAGACCACACCTGGAGTACTGTGTAGTTTTGGTCTCCATACCCAAGGAAAGATATATTTGCTTTAGAGGGAGTGCAACAAAGGTTCACTCGATTGATTCATAGAATGGTTACAGCACAGAAGGAGGCCATTCGGCCCGTTGAGCCCGTGCCGGCTCTCTGCAAGAGCACTTTAGCTAGTCCCACTTCCTTGCCTCTAAGGCCTTCACATCCTTCGTAAAGTGCGGTGCCCAGAATTGGACACAATACTCCAGTTGAGGCCAAACCAGTGTTTTATAAAGGTTCATCATAACTTCCTTGCTTTTGTACTCTGCCTCTATTTAAAAGCCCAGGATCCTGTATGCTTTTTTAACCACTTTCTCAACCTGCCCTGCCACCTTCAACAATTTGTGCACATATACCCCCAGGTCTCTCTGTTCCTGTACCCCCATTAGAATTGTACCCTTTAGTTTATATTGCCTCTCCTCATTCTTCCTACCAAAATGTATCACTTTGCACTTTTCTGCGTTAAATTTCATCTGCCACAGGATGGCAGGGATGAGAGGGTTGTCTTATGAGGAGAGATTGTGTAGAATGGGCCGATACTCTCTGGAGTTTAGAAGAATGAGAGGTGATCTCATTGAAACATACAAGATTCTGAAGGGGATTGACAGGGTAGATGCTGAGAGGTTGTTTCCCCTAGCTGGAGTGACTAGAACTAGGGGACATAGTCTCAGGATAAGGGGTCGGCCATTCAATACCGAGATGAGGAGGAATTTCTTCACTCAGAGGGTTGTGAATCTTTGGAATTCTCTGCCCCAGAGGGCTGTGAATGCTGAGTTTTTGAGTATATTCAAGGCTGAGATAGATAGATTTTTGGACTTTAGGGGAATCAAGGGATATGGAGATCGGGCGGGAAAGTGGAGTTGAGGTTGAAGATCAGCCATGATCTTATTGAATGGCGGAGCAGGCTTGAGGGGCCGTATGGCCTACTCCTGCTCCTAATTCTTATGGTCATCTCTGCTGTCCACCTGTTTTGGCCTGTTTAAGTTTTATTCTTGTCAGTCCTGTGAGAGATCTGATCAATGACTGTGTCAGTCTGATGAAGGGTCCCATCCAAAAAGTTAACCTGTCTTTTTATTCTTTCAGATTCTGACCGACCTGTGTGTTTCCACCGTTGTTTCTTTTTAATTTCAGGGCTCCAGCATTCGTTGTTTCTCTTTTTATCCCTACCGGAGGTCATGGATTTAAAATCATTGGTAAAAGATCTAGTGGGGAGAAGAGGAGAAATCTTTACACTCAGAGAGTTGTCGGGATCTGGAACGCTCTACCTGGAAAGGTGGTGGAAGCTGATTCCATAAATAGTTTTAAAATGGAGTTGAAGAGATACTTGCGGATGAGGAGCTTACAGGGTTATGGACTAAACATGGCTGCGCTTTCAGAGAGCTGGCACAGGCCCCACGGAACAAGGAACCTCCTTCTGTGCTGTAAATTTCTATGATTCTATGAATTAGAGACTCACAACATGGCTTCTGGAAAAGGTCATGCCTTACCAACCTGACTAAATTCTTCGAGGAGATTACTGTAGTGTATGTACCTTTAAGAGAGAACTACTTTTACAGCTCCTGTATACTGTAGTACCGGCAGTGACCACACCTGTATATAAGCCTTGAGCATGCCTCTGTACTCCCAGTCTTGAGACTACCCTGCTCCAGTAAACACTTGTTGATTGTTAAGTTACAGCATCCGTGTAGTTACTGGAAAACATCATACTCTCAGAATCACGGATCTAACAGCGGCGACGAGTGTCGATTCGAATCTACCTGCAACTCTGCATTTCCCTTCAAGGATTCGCTCCGGGAGGGCGGTGGAAGAAAGTCGAGGCCAGAAGCACGGGCGTCGACCACGAGCAACCGCCCAGTCGTCCGGCAGAGAGTGAACATCGCAGGGAAGGCTGTTGAGAGCCGGGCTTGGTTCCCCAGCCACGACGATCCAGCAACAGACTGGCAACAGGTACAGCGCAGACCCTTCCCGGACAGCGGTGGCTGGAGCCGACTGACGGCAGAGAAAAAACCGAGCAGCGTCGACGGGGTAAGAGAGAGGGTGAAGCGCACAGGGCGCAGCCGGGGGTTGAAAACCGAGCGGCGTCGAGGAAAAACAAAAGAGAGAGAGGGTAAAGCAGCAGCCGGGTTCAGGACCGAGTGGCGGAAACGGGAAAGGCGCACGGGAAAACGCGCAGAGCACAGCCAGGGCTCAAGGGCTGAACAGTGTCCGCGGGGAGAAGAAGGGAGAGCGCGGGAGACGCCATTGAGCCGCGGAGAAGAAGGATGAGTGCGGGAGACGCCATTGTTAGAAGCCGCAGCGGAGAAGAAGGGCGAGCGCGGGAAGAAAGGAAAGCGCGGGAGACGCCATTTTGTGCCAGCGGAGAAGAAGGGGGAGCGCGGGAGATGCCATTTTTGACAGTTAAATCACACCCAGGGATGCCGAAGAGTGGCAGTATCTCTACGTTCGACAATGAAGTCGAAGATTGGGCGACATATGTGGAACGCATTGAGGTGCACTGCAGGGCGAATGAAGTGCCAGATGCTAGGAAAGCACTGGTTTTGTTAAATTCCATGGGTGCAAAAACTTATGGCTTACTGCGAAACCCAATAACCCCAAAGAAGCCTGTGGATAAGAATTTCGAAAGCATAGTAGAAATCCTACAGGGCCACTTAAACCCCACACCGCTGTTGATAGCAGAAAGATTTAAGTTTCACAAAAGGAACCAGCATAAAGACGAAAGTAATGCTGAGTACTTAACGGAACTGCGCAAGCTATCGAAACACTGCCAGTTTGGAGTGGGACTGTACGTTAAGGGACAAGTTTGTGTGTGGGCTTCAAAGTGAAGGAACCCAGAAACGGCTTCTATCAGAAAAGGGTCTTACGCTGGACAAGGCTTTCAGCATGGCAGTATCACACGAAGCAACCACAAGGGGCGCTGCAGAGATACAACGGAGACCGCAAGAATATGGCACCAATGAAATGTCATATGGAACAGGGAAGTGTTATCGTTGCGGCAGAACAACACACGACCAGAAGGATTGTTGGTTCAAGGACCAAGTGTGCAGACAGTGTGGAAAAGCAGGACACATAGCAAGAGTCTGCAGGTCAGGGAAGAAAACCAACAGCAAGAAATCTCCACAGGAGAAGTACAAAAAGGTACATAAGGTGATGGACAGTAGTTCAGACGAACAGAAAAGTGATACAGACTCCGGAGGCAAGGAGCTGGGTTGTCTGAAACTACATAAGGTAACCAAAATGGAGGATCACCAGACTATCTGGGTCACACTCAAGATAGACGGAGTCCAAGTGAAAATGGTAATGGACCACAGTTTGTGTCCGAAGAGTTTCGGAAATTTATGAGAAGGAATGGGGTAAGGCATTACACATCCGCCCCGTATCATCCAGCCACAAATGGATTGGCTGAGAGGTTCGTACAAACCTTTAAAAAGGCGATAAAGGCCATGTGCGATGATGAAATTCCACTACAGCATAAGGTGGACAATTTCCTGTTAGCCTACAGAAATGCGACACATGCAGTTACCAACCAGACCCCGGCCATGATGTTCTTTAACCGAAGGTTGAGATCTCGTCTGGATTTGCTCAGACCAAATGTGCGAAGAAATGTTGAGGATAAACAATTCCAGCACATCAATCAGAAGCCGACAAGGAGCTTCAATGTAGGACAACCAGTCTTGGCCCGTGACTACCGAACAGAGAAATGGCAACCCGGAACGATATGCACAAGGCAGGGGCCATTAATGTACACAGTGGATGTCGGGGAGAACATTGTGAGACACCACGTCGATCAGAGCTTAGCGTCACAGGAACGAGTCAACCCCATGTCTCGCGTACCTGGGGATGAACCCGACATACCGGTAGCATCTACCTCAGAAACAGTAGCAGTGGAAACTGATGAACTAACCGCCGAAAAGGGGCCAGAATTGCCTCCGCACCAAGAACAAGAACCTCAGGAAAGGCGCTATCCAGAAAGGATCAGGAAGCCGCCCCAAAGACTGAATCTATAAATGGACTATTTCTGTTTAATGTGCATGTTAAAGTGTTAATTGTTATTTGAATATTATGGGTATTGCTAATCTATAAGGGGAGGAATTGTAGTGTATGTACCTTTAAGAGAGAACTACTTTTACAGCTCCTGTATACTGTAGTACCGACAGTGACCACACCTGTATGTAAGCCTTGAGCATGCCTCTGTACTCCCAGTCTTGAGACTACCCTACTCCAGTAAACACCTGTTGATTGTTAAGTTACAGCACCCGTGTAGTTATTGGAAAACATCATACTCTCAGAATCACGGATCTAACAATTACTACTTCGATGAAGTACTTCAGAAAAGAGTAGACCTCGGGGTTGTTTGATTGAGGTATTCAGACCAGACTGTCTGTGGATAGATTTTTTGAATTGGATAGGCTAGGGAGAATGAAGAGACATGCATACAAGTTATGTAAGCATAGAAATAAGTTAAATGTCAGGAGGTTTCTCTTCTCACAGAGAGTCATAAACCTTTGCAATAACTTGCTGGACAAGTTCCTGGAGGAGGCTGCTAATCCTACATACAAAAAGATAAATGGCATGTTGAGTAATGTACCTTGTGGTAACTGTTAGCTCCTGGAACTCATTTTGATTGTCTTCAGAGGATCGGAGAGGAATTGCAGAATTTTTTTCCCCTGAATTGGCCAAAGAGTCTTTAAAAGATATTTTCTTGCCTCTCGCAGGAGATTACATGGTTGCTGGTGGGTGGGTGGGGGGGCATTGAGGGCCATGATGCTTAGTTGCAACATAACTAAATGGGAGAGGCATTACCATCGCCGAATCCTCCACCATCAACATCCTGAGGGGGTCACCATTGACCAGAAACTTAACTGGACCAGCCACATAGATACTGTGGCAACAAGAGCAGGTCAGAGGCTAGGTATTCTGCAACGAGTGTCTCACCTCCCAACTCCCCAAAGCCTTTCCACCATCTACAAGGCACAAGTCAGGAGTGTGATGGAATACTCTCCACTTGCCTGGATGAGTGCAGCTCCAACAACACTCAAGAAGCTCGACACAATCCAGGACAAAGCAGTCCGCTTGACTGGCATCCCATCTACCACCTTAAACATTCACTCCCTCCATCACTGGCGCACCGTGGCTGCAGTGTGTACCATCTACAAGATGCACTGCAACAACTCGCCAAGGCTTCTTCGGCAGCACCTCCCAAACCCGCGACCTCTACCACCTAGAAGGACAAGGGCAGCAGGCGCATGGGAACACCATCACCTCCAAGTTCCCCTCCAAGTCACACGCCATCCTGACTTGGAAATATATTGCCGTTCCTTCATTGTCGCTGGGTCAAAATCCTGGAACTCGTTCTTTAACTGTACTGTGGGAGTACCTTCACCGCAAGGACTGCAGCGGTTCAAGAAGGCGGCTCACCACCACCTTCTCAAGGGCAATTAGGGATGGGCAATAAATGCTGGCCCTGCCAGCGGCGCCCACATCTCAGGAACGAATAAAAAAAAAAGGATCAATGGACCAGTTAGGCTTTTTCAAATCCCTTCATGGCCTTACCCCTCCCTATCTCTGTAACCTCCACCAGCCCTACAAGCTTTCGAGATCTCTGCGCTCCTCCAATTCTGGCCTCCTGCGTATCCCCGATTTTAATTGCTCCACCATTGGTGGCCGTGCCTTCAGCTGCCGAGGCCCTAAGCTCTGGAATTCCCTCCCTAAACCTCTCCACCTCTACGCCTTTAAGATGCTCCTTAACACCTACCTCTTTGACCAAGCTCTTGGTCATCTGTCCTAACATCTCCTTATGTGGCTCCGCGTGAAATTTTATTTGATAATCGCTCCTGTGAAGCACCTTGGGGCATTTTACTATGTTAGAAGCACTATAGAAATGAAAGTTGTTGTTGTTGTTGTTGTTGTAGGCCTGTGTACAGACGGGGCCAAGTGTACACAGCTCACAAACATCAATTGGTAACACATTACAGATGAGACCATGTTGACACCACTGTTGAGAGTGCAGCAAGTGCAAATATTATGACCAAATAACACTAAATGTATTGTCATATAATAGATAAAGGGGTCAGTAATCACCCACTAGACCTTCAGGCATTAAGTACCTGTTCAACTAAACCACTGGAGATTGGAAATGCCTCTGGAGCATTAGGGATCAGGGATCCATTACTGCACTCTCAGGGATCAACCACCCACTCAATGTACCAAAAGGCTTAAGACACCTGCACTTCAATAGACCATCAGTGTTTGAGCCCTCATTCCCCAGACTATCAGGCATCAACTCCCTCCTCCTTAATCTCTACCTCTCCATTAATAAGACTTAGAACCAACAGCCAATTGGGCCACCAATGATTGGACCTCAAAATGAAACAGTGGGGATTTGACCCTCCATGCATGACTGCTAGAAAATGGAAAACAAACATTGGCATGGTATGTTGATGCCCTCATATTCTGTGCGAGAGAGGTAGAACATGCATTCACAGCTCTGATTCGCCACACAGTGAAGTTAAAATCTCACTCATTCTGCTGAATGCTCTTGCGTATGGAGTGAGGAGCAAGTGGCGGGTGAGTCACCTAATACACCTCTCAGTGGCTGCATCTTGCCTCCACTCTTGCTTGAGCAAGGATGCATTGGGCATCAGGAGAACGACACAATGAAATACATAGGGGGGGATTTTGCCAGTCCTGGGGAGGCGGGTATGGAGGCGGGACTGCCGGGAAAATGCAGAAATTGGGAGCGGGTACCGAACCCGCTCCCAACCCGCTTCCATGCCATCTTTCCAGGAGGCGGGTCCCCGAGTTGCGCAGGGACCCGTCTCCTCGAGGCGAGAAGGGGATTAGAGCCAATTAACTGGCTGTTAACACGTAGTTAACAGGCAGTTTTGAGGCTTTTCCCCATTTTACCCCTGCAAGTGCGGGCTTCCCGATGGCTGTGAACCTCGCCAGGGTCAGCGAAGCGAGCAGTGGGTCTGCGGGGTGAGAGGGGTCGAAATGTCAGCTGTAGAGGTCAGTGATGGGTGCAAGTGTGGACAGGTAAGTATGAGAGGTGAGTGTAAAGTGTTGGAAAAAGTTTTCTTACCTTTGCTTCTTTCTGTAGGCTTCAATCTTTGAGGATCCGGAGGTGTCTCATCTCAGATGCAGCAGCCATCTGCTTTCTGCTGAGGAGAGAGGTCTTGGTGAGCCTTTGTTCAAGGGCTCACCTTAGAACAGAGATTGTCAGTGTTTGACAGCTTCATCTGTCAAAATTTTTTCGACAGATGAAGCATCACACGTTGACATCATCTGTCACCGTTCCCTTAATTGGCTGGTAAGCCCGCAGGGTGGGCTTAACAAGGCCAATCAAAGGAAAATAGCGTGGGTTGGTCAGACGTCGCTGGGGGCGGGACTGAAACCCAGAAACCAGAAGTCCCGCCTCCAGCACGTCTCCATTGAGAAAATCCAGCCCATGGAAGAGAAACAAGAGCTCCTACTTTTTGCTTTGTTTCAGTTTGGATTTTTTAAGTACAAAGCCCAATTTCCTTGGAATGATCTGAATTGGGGTAAACCAGCAATTACAAACTGGCCCAAAATGGTACAATTCGAGACTTGTTAAACTTTAGTTTCGCTCTTTCTGTTTACTGCCTGTCTCATTGTTTTACTTGAATATACTGTTGCTGTGTAACAATAAAAGCTTGAGTTGCAACAGCACTAAGTGCCTCTTAGCCTCTTGTTACTGGTCTGTTTATGTTCTCTCAAAGTAATATCAAACAAAGAGCTTGCAGCTACTGTTTGGGAGGGAAGTAGGGCAGAGTCTCAGGAGTAGCAGCTTCGAAACCTGTTGTGTGCTCTGGGCCCAACCGCGAATGAGAAGGATGTCAGAGGTCAGGAACTCAATCAGCATTCCCATAGTGCACCAATTAGCACGTGCTACAGCTGCGGAAAGTTGACTCTAGTTACACAGTATTACTCACATGGTGCTCCTGCTAACTGAACACCCTTTCAGTGTTAAGGTCCCTTTGTGGGGTGTTCTTGGGTCACTTTTGGAAAGAGCATGACCAAGACTCAACCAAAGGATCGAAGCAGAAGATCCAATTCTCTGCCCATAATGATAAATTTATATACTCAAGTCAATGAAGTATATGAAAAGCCTCAGGTTAAGGGTGAAATAAAATTATTGTTTAGAACTGCTCTGAACAGTGCTGGTTTCCTTTGACCACCATAACCATCACCATTGATACCCTGTTCCACAGAGCTCTGGACCTCTCTCCAGAATCTCCAAGTAACTGGGTTGCATCGTCATTATTTTTTAACTCTAAGTGATTGATGCTGCAACATATACTTACCAGATACTGCAGATCTAATTTTGTACTGAAGTCATGTGAGGGTCACTTAGCCCTTACTTTTTGTTATCAGAATAGGATAGATTCAGTATTTTCATTGCCTTTTCTACCTTCCCTGCTGATGAGTCTAACTGAAGATAGGCCCTCTTTCTTGATGGCTTCATTTATATAGTGCCAGTGCAGAGGTTTGATGTAAAGCCCCTGGTATCATAAATGGGCATTCTAGTTTGTGGTGAGCTCACTGGTCCAAAGCCTTGTCACAGATAATTTTGATTCTTTGTTTAACCAGAATTCGGCTTTATTCAAGCATAAGGTGGTGCTCTGATCCTTGGGCTGCTGTTTTCCCCATGCTGCTGGGCCCAATATAGGGCTTGGGTCGTATTCGTGGGTGCTTGTTGCTGTCCCCACTTATGGTGATGTTGCTGCAGCTGCTTCAACTGTGGCCAATTTGCCACTAAGGTTGATACTGTGACTGCCATTTTAGAGATTGCAGCTGCCATTTTGTGATCAGGGTTCTTTGCAAGAAAACACTTCTCATAAGTAACATCTCATCAAAAGACAGCACCTCCGACAGTGCAGCACTCCCCTGGAGTGTCAGCCTAGCTTTACGTGCTCAAGTCCCTGGAGTGGGACTTGAACCCACAACCTTCTGACTCAGAGGCAAGTGTGCTACCCACTGAGCCACAACTGACACACTATGAAAGAAAGTGAAATTAAGTCAAATAATTTTTTTCTTGCAAAGTTAATGATTACAATATGGTAATGATAGAAAGCAAGATCTGAGAGACTGAAAGATCAATCAGTGCTCTTGTATCATGATCATCTCCTGTACTTCACAGTTTTTCTTCATGTTTTCAATATATCCTGTATATTTTCCAATGCAGCAGACACAAGTGCACACGTTAAAGAAAGGTATGCTTCTGTATTTTCTCTCCTGTTTTCCCTTTGTTGCTTGCTTAGGAACAGAGGAACGTTCATGAACGGAAAAAGGCCATTTTGATCCAACAAGCTCATTCCTTTATGGCTGATCTCCACCAATCTGCTCATCAGAATCCCTCTTTCTCCAGAAACACATTTAGTTGCTCTTTTATGTTATGTTCACGATTTGCTTCAAAGGACAGCCATGAATATTCCATTGGTCTATCACCTTTTGTGTGAAATGACTGAATGGCCAATTTATTCCTCATTTTTGGTCCCTGGTTTCTAAATCTTTGTCAACATGAGCAATTTGTGCACATTAACACTATCCTTCCCTCAGCAGGGTGACCACTGGTGCACACAGAACTTCAGATGGAACCTAACCAGCAGCTTGCATAATTACAGCCTGTTTGATTGTATTCTATCCCTCTAGTAATGTAACACACTATCTTGTTTGCCCATTTATTTCTATTAAAGCCATGAATTGACTTCAATAATTTTTCTATAATAATGCCAGAGTCTGGTTCCAGATTACTAAATTGCATAACTACTCCATTTAATATTTGATCTCTATGTTTAGTTATTATGCTCTTGTTCTAATTATTTTCCATTTGTTTACATTGAACTGCATTTGTCATTTACTGGCCCAGTTTCCTAAAAGATCCAAATTGTTCTGAATTGGTTTCCATTGGTCCCTATTATTTACTCTGATTTGGAGGCCTTGCTTTCAGTCCCTTCATCCAAGTAATTTTAGAATATAAACTACAGGGAGAAGGACAGACAATGGAGTATTCCACTCATATCCCTTCAGAACTTAAAATGCCCATGTATTCCCTGCTACTTGTTTATTAAACCAATTTTCTGTCAGACATTTTACTTTATTCCATATTCTGAGACACCTTATTTCAGACATTAATCTCCAGTGTGGAACCTTGTAAAACGCTTTATGAAAATCCAAACATGCAACAGCCACTACATTTCCCATGGTCATCTCCGCAGAAAGACTTGTTAAATATGATCTCCCTTCCTAAATCCATGTGGTGGCCTTTATCAAGCTGTTTTCCCCCCAAGTATTCATCATTATGTCCTCAGATATCAATATACGTGTTCTCTGTTGCTTCTGCTGTTTGTTTCTGCTCCTTTCTTTGAATTCACTCTTCCTGGCTTCTTGTCCCATAAGAACATAAGAAACAGGAGCAGGAGCAGGCCATTCAGCCCCTCGAGCCTGCTCCGCCATTCAATAAGATCATGGCTGATCTGGTCTTCGCCTCAACTCCACTTCCCTGCCCGCTCCCCATAACCCTTGACTCCCTTATCGTTCAAAAATCTATTGCCACCTTAAATATATTCAATGACCCAGCCTCCACAGCTCTCTGGGGTAGAGAATTCCAAAGATTTACGACCCTCTGAGAGAAGAAATTCCTCCTCATCTCCGTTTTAAATGGGCGACCCCTTATTCTGAAACTATGCCCCCTAGTTCTAGATTCCCCCACGAGGGGAAACATCCTCTCTGCATCTACCCTGTCAAGCCCCCTCAGAATCTTATTCATTTCAATAAGATCACCTCTCATTTTCTAAACTTCAATGAGTATAGGCCCAACCTGCTCAACCTTTCTTTATAAGACAACCCCTTCATCTCAGGAATCAACCTAGTGAACCTTCTCTGAACTGCCTCCAATGCAAGTATATCCCCCCTTAAATAAGGAGACCCAAACTGTACGCGGTACTCCAGGTGTGGTCTCACCAACGCCCTGTACAGTTGTAACAAGACTTCCCTACTTTTATACTCCATCCCCCTTTGCAATAAAGGCCAACATTCCATTTGCCTTCCTAATTACTTACTGTACCTGCATGCTAACTTTTTGTGTTTCATGTACAAGGACCCCCAGATCCCTCTGTACTGCTGCATTTTATAGTCTCTGTCCATTTAAATAATAATTTGCTTTTTAGTTATCCTACCAAAGTGGATAACCTCACATTTTCCCACATTATACTCCATCTGCCAAATTTTTGCCCACTCACTTAACCTATCTATATTCCTTTGCAGATTCTTTGTGTTCTCTTAACAACTTGCTTTCCCACCTATCTTTGTATTATCAGCAAATTTGGCAACAGTACACTTGGTCCCTTCATCCAAATCATTAATATAGATTGTAAACAGCTGAGGCCCATTTCTCTTTTGTATTTTTCCTATGTTCCCAGACATTAGAACAACCAGCACTGTGCACACTGCAACAAAATGGCCACTAAGACTCTGGAGCAAATGGCTGGTGCAATGGGCTGCCAGTATAATCAGGACATCTGCAAAGCTAGCAAAAGACACGAAAGGGAAGGAGAAATGGAGACTGGGAAAAGGTGCAGGAAGTGAAGGAAGGCTGGCAAAGGGCAGGGAAAGCGAAGAGAAATCAAGAAAGGAAATGACAAGCAAAGAAAAGCCAGGAGAGGCAGAGAGGTCCATTGTTCATCCCCTACTTCCTTCAGCCCACCATTGGCGGCCGTGCCTTCAGCTGCCTCAGCCCCAAACTCTGGAATTCCCTCCTTAAATCTCTCTGCCTCTTTCTCCTCCTTTAAGACGCTCCTTAAAATCTACCCCTTTGACCACCTGCCTGAATGTCCCCTCTTTGGTTCAGTGTCAATTTTTGTCTGATTACACTATGAAGTACCTTGGGATGTTTTACTATGTTAATGCCGCTATATAAATGCAAGTTGTTGTTGTAACGAGTGGCAGACCATAAAGATTAAACCCATTAATATTCTGTTTGTCGCAGAACTGACTGACAAAGAGATCTGAATTTTTACTGAATATAACATTTTAATGCTGGGTGATTTATATCAAAGATCACTGCACCTTGCTGGAGAAGAATGTCACACGTTTTGAACAGTGAATATTTCTAGGTAATTGTGCTTTGAGACACTTCTCAATGCCTGTGCAAAGGACGTGACCTGCCCACCAATATTTCTTCTACCCTGCCTGTACTGATGCATTACCAATGCATACAGGTGAATCATCGCTGCAGCAGAACTTCATTGCAGTCACCACAAATCTCCTGGTGACTGGCTGGGAAGCTACGTGCCTTGCTATTTTAAACAGATTGGGTCAGTTAGTTCTCTTTATCGCCACAGAGCACCACTTATAAGCCTTTCAAGTCTGAGATCACCCCACCTGAGTCATCGCCTATGGTATCACATCCCAGCATAGCTACTGCTGTGATACACATCAATTGATATCAACATGCTTTACACCAAAACGTCTGGGTTTCAAGTATGGTTTCGTTTTTTGCACATGCATGTTCACCAGTGTTTGTCTGCATGTTGATCAGGGTGTGCAGTTGAGTGTGAGTGCTGACGTGTGAGAGTGTGTGTTTACATGTTCAGTTGTGTATGTGTGTGCGCACATTTATCAAGATATAGGGTTGTGCCTGCGTATCAGAGTCTTTGTGTAAATTCAGTTGTGTTCTTGTGCACATGCATGTATACACATCAGAGTATGCATTTATAGGCCCTCTTACCTAACTCTAATACATTTTCCATGGTTTGCCCCCAGTCAGTTGATTTTTTTTCCTACAAGGTGGTGACCGAGTTGACAGAGACTTCCGAACCTTGTTCCACAGAACCATCTAGTGTCCAGAGCCTGCAATTACATGGTGCCAGTTGAACTAGCAAAATTAAATGGGAAATGTTGACATAGTAATCTGCAATAGTAAATGTAGACAGAAAAGCATGGCCAGAAATTGTGACCACAGGAAGTAAGGATTGGGGGCAGGAAGTGCGATCCCTACACAAGATTTTTAATATTTTATAGAAGAAAGACTTGCATTTCTATAGCGCCTTTCACGACCACCGAACGTTTCAAAGCGCTTTACAGCCAATGAAGTATTTTTGGAGTGGAGTCACTGTTGTAATGTGGGAAACGCGACAGCCAATTTGCGCACAGCAAGCTCCCACAAACAGCAACGTGATAATGACCAGATAATCTATGTTTGTTATGTTGATTGAGGGATAAATATTGGCCAGGACACGGGGGATAACTCCCCTGCTCTTCTTCGAAATAGTGCCATGGGATCTTTTACGCCCACCTGAGAGAGTAGACAGGGCCTCGGTTTAATGTCTCATCCAAAAGACGGCACCGCCGACAGTGCAGCACTCCCTCAGCACTGCACTGGAGTGTCAGCCTGGATTTATGTGTTCAAGTCCCTGGAGTGGGATTTGAACCCACAACCTTCTGACACAGAGGCGCGTGTGCTACCCACTGAGCCACAGCTGATATTGATATTGATATAGATATTGCTTACAGAACTGTGATGCCAAGATGACCTGTGTGTGTTGATTTTTGCTGCTTATATTATCTTTTGCCCCCACTCTCCTTTAGATGTACTAGAAACCAATTTGGAAAATGGAGATCCTATCTACTGCACACGTGGTCTTCTGAGTCCATCTCCAAAACACCCACAGCAGAGTGATGACAAAGGATAATATAAATGACCATTCTTCTTCCAATTGTAAGTCTGGAACCATACTCTGACCCGGCCTGGTGCATCATGCGTCATTGCATTAACATGCAATTGTACCTCACAAAGTAAACGTGCTCAACAAGCTCGGTACATTAAACAGCATGATCACAGGGTTGTCCCAATGGCAGAAGGCAAGAACTATGAATATTATGGGTAAACCGTGGGTGACCCTTGCATTGGGAGTCAACTACATTCGCATGCGAAAGTTATTCTGAGTATCTGCACGTGTAATGAGATATGTTTGTATATGGACCTTTATTAGAGTGCATATTTATGCATGTATATTACTAAGTTGTTTGTTTATTTAGGGGTCTTGTAGGTGTTTTCACAGTAATGCATGTTGCTCTCATGGTGCACATCAAGGTGCCTATTTGTAAGTTTATCAGGGCTTTTACATGCATGTCTAATTAGTTTGCATGTGCGTGTATGCGCACACTTGAAAGCTTAGCAAATGAATGATGAGAGTTGGAAAAGGGCCATTTTGTTTTATTTTCCAACCAGTGAGATTGGTGAAGCTGCCCCAGCCAGAAGAAGCCACTAAAGTGCTTATTATAGTTTCTTTTTGGAGGAAGGGTCTTTTATTATTGTGAGGGAGTCAGTGCGGGGGAATGGAACACTTATACACTTGCCAGCCAGTGTCAGCATCAATCACTCTGAGGTTAGATACAGCACTAGGTAGATGCAGAACAAAGCTCCCGCAGATTGTCAGTGCACGTTAGCCACGTGCTTAGAACAATACTCACTGCTGCACCAATGCTACGTTTACATTTTTCACAGCAGCCTATCCAAGTGCCAATTTATGCTGAATTATAGTTATTATGCTGTGAATCTCTGACTTGGAACTCATTTAAGACTGTGCCTAAACTAATTTCACAACTTTTGCAGTTGGCAAAAAGACCAAACTTCCACCTTGAGCAACCTGGCTGGATTGCAATCTAAGGTGCAGATGTGAAAGGACGGTGCTGACTGACTACACCACGCAGTGTATTATATTTCCAATATTCTACACATTTGACATCCAATTGAAATTGTTGATTTGCAGCTGATGAATAATAAACTTGAAAGCAATTCTATACTATGGATTCTTGAGAACTACACTGAGTCAATCCACTTGTTGAATTACATTATTTTGGATTTGCTTCATTGTAAATTTGGTCTAGGAGTCTGAATGCTAACACTAACCCTGATCCAAATCCAAAACTAACCCTATGCAGAACCTGAATCTGTCCCTGAACCTCCACCCTGACTGTGAACTCTAAACTCAATCCTACAGCCACAGAGATTCCTTCTCTAACTTTCAGTAGTACATCCTGAGATATGTAGACTTGCTACAGTTACACATTTCCAGTTTTGTTGACATCAAATTAGATTTCAAAATGGAAACGGAGCAAATCCTTGATGCTGTTGGTAACAACTTAGCCTGCTCGATTACCACCCCCTCCCCTAAACAAGAGAACCAACTGGCCTGAATTAACCCCTCAGAGAGGAGGCCTCCCTTGCCTTTGTCTGGAATGGGTCACACCAAGATCCCAGTGCCAACAGGTTAATTTGTAAACCATCAGTGTGTAACCTAACATCAAAACTCAAAATTGTATGCATTTGTTTCTATGGAAGGGGTGTAGTGAAGAGATTTAGGCATGATAAAGGGAGCTGGGCACATTGTTAATTGCTGCTAACGTGAGCATCACCCCCTATATCACCTCTCCTTCAAGGTCCTTAGGGGGGAAAATTCAGTTGGTTTGCGCCTCCAGTTAGTGCCTTAAAAGGGCGCTAATGGGGCGCAAAGCAACTAGCGTCCGGGCGCGGCGATGTTTGCGCCGCTCACGAAATTAATTAGACATTTTGCGGCGGCGCTAAACACTACCGCCACAATCTCCTGCGCCGGCAGACTGTGACGTCAGTCGAGTGTGCAACGCCCCGGACCGGATGTTGAGTGGCACCCCCTGCCTTACCGCCTGCCGCTAGCAACGACAGGTTGAGGGGAGCGTTTTGCAGTCAGGAAGGGACTAGGGGAGCGTTATTTAAAGGTGAACGCTTCCTGCCTTTTTTTGTTGGTGACATTTTTGCACCACGCATTCTGAGAGAGACACACTTCTGGAGAGATTCAACGCTGTGTGAAGGAGTTTTGGGTACTGAGCAGCGCTTTGCAGGTTCATTTTGATTAGCCCTTCCTTGTATCGATTTAGAAGAGACTGTGGGGGCTGCACTCTGAGCTCTTTCCCTGATTCTCTCCATTGTTCTTTCCAGCAGATTTGATGTACAGGTCTCTCCAGGCCGAGATTCAAGGCTGCAATGAGCAGGATGTAGATGGAGAGCAAGATCAACCCTCCCCTTTAAGAACTGTCCGGCGCCATTGTGTCTGTGTTCCATTGCTGACTGACATCACATGAGCTTCGCCAGCGCTCTGAGATAGCGCCTCGCTCCTCGGCCTTTGCGCCTTAAGACAGGTGTGAAGCGCCTGATTTAGCGCTCCAATCACCTCCAGGGGCGATAAAAGCCAAGTTTGCAGTCGGAGGCGATAATTAGCGCCAGGCGCTAAACTTTGCGAATGGCCAATAATCGCGCCCCAAACGGGGCGATACTGAATTTTTCCCCCTTGTTGTCTGCCACTTTCCCAAGTGCCCCGGCAACTTTGTTGCCATAAAACCTCTCATTTAGCCTTGGCATTGGGCAATGACTCATCCTCAGTGAGTTCAACTGTCATCTTAATTTCCTAGTGACCCTCTCCTCTGATTCTCGTGCACTCAGGCTCACCCTGCATATCAACTCCGTCACTCACACCCATGGGCACGCTTTTGATTTAGCTATTTCACAAGACCGTGACACCTTTATGGTCTCTATCACTTCCTCACTTTCTTTAATATCCACATCTCCCTGCCAGACCTCGATTTCAATCCCTGCCTGGATACTCACTCAGGCCGAAGTGGGTTGATGTGCACCCTTGGTGTCCTGTGTGATTGGTTCTAGGCTGAGCTTGAAACACTGCATTCTACCCCCATAACACTGCCTGCCTCTGCCCCATCTAACTCCCACTACTACTGAGATCCTCATTCACACCTCCAGGCTTGACTATTCCAATGCTCTTACCACACCAGAGTTCCACTCTGTATAAAATACAACTCATGCAAAATTCTGCTGTCCCCCATCAAATCCCAAGTTATCTCCTGCTCCCTTAGTTCCCTGCCCTTGCCGACCACCACTGCTTCCCAGCCCCACCGTATCAAATTCAAAATCCTTATCCTTGCCTAAGAGACCATCTATGGCCTCCCCTCTTTGTACCTTTGCAACCTATTCCAGAAATACACGTGTGCATTCTGCTTTTTTAACTCTGGCCTCCTTTGCATCCCTGTTCTCCACTCCACTTTCTGTCACGAAGCCTTCAGCTGTCTTGGCTCCACACTCTGGAAGGCTCTCCCTAAACCTCTCTTTCAAAAGCCTCCTCAAAACAAACACCTTTTGACCTTTGCCTTTAGTCACCTCCCCTAACTCATCCCAACACCACTCAGCATCTGTATCTCGGCTCTGTGAAACACTATATGACATTTTATTACATTAAGGCACAATATAAACACGGTAGTTGTTTTAGCTGCTGCATTGAAGGTATGCTTTGCTTTACTCACACAGATTACTGGTAACAGCCCAACTCAGCCCTCTGGTCAATAGATCAGTTGAGAGTAAATCAGACTTTGAGCTTCTGCACCATAGTACAATCTGCAGTAGGTGCATGAGATTATCACTGCCTGGCCTTTTCTGATGTTAGCAACTACACCCAGTACTGAACACAAGTCAGGAAAGCCACATTGGTTTTCATGGTTTGACTGTACAAGTAATCATTTGTTGGTCTACATAACAGTGGCTGCACTGCAAAGTATTTCATTGCCTGTGAAGTGCTTTAGGACATTTGAGTGATGTGATAAGACACTATATAAATCCTAGTTTTTTCTATCTTTAGTAACGTCTATTTAAAGGCCGGTATGTGACTGGCAAGCTCTCGGAATCAGTTCAGTTAAGGTCAACCAGAAACGGTGGCATAGTGGTTAGCACTGTTGCCTCACAGCGCCAGGGACCCGGGTTCAAATCCGGCCTCGGGCGACTGTCTGTGTGGAGTTTGCACATTCTCCCCGTGTTTGCGTGGGTTTCCTCCGGGTGCTCCGGTTTCCTCCCACAGTCCAAAGATGTGCGGGTTAGGTTGATTGGCCATGATAAAAAAAAAAAAATTGGTCCTTAGTGTTAGGGGGTATTAAATACGTGGGGTTACGGGGATAGGGCTTGGGTGGGATGGCTGTCGGTGTAGGGACCGGGTGCTAGGGTTTGGATGATCAGCCATGATCTCGTTGAATGGCGGAGCAGGCTCGAAGGGCCGAATGGCCTACTCCTGCTCCTATCTTCTATGTTTCTAAATACAAGTTCCCCAATTTTTTTTATTAGTTCCTGGGATGTGGGTGTCGCTGGCAAGGCCCAACATTTATTGCCCATCCCTAATTGCCCTTAAGGTGGTGGTGGTGAGCCGCCTTCTTGAACCGCTGCAGTCTGCGTGGTGAAGGTACTCCCACAGTACTGTTAGGGAGGGAGTTCCCAGGATTCTGATCCAGCGACGATGAAGGAACGGGGATATATTTCCAAGTGTGTGACTTGGAGGGGAACTTGGAGGTGATGGTGTCCCCATGCGCC
The DNA here is from genome assembly GCF_052327205.1 of Somniosus microcephalus. Taxonomy (NCBI): domain Eukaryota; kingdom Metazoa; phylum Chordata; class Chondrichthyes; order Squaliformes; family Somniosidae; genus Somniosus; species Somniosus microcephalus. Next base: position 67,715,911 of record NC_141005.1, on the reverse strand, counting down.
TGCTGCCTTTGTCCTTCTAGGTGGTAGAGGCCGTGGGTTTGGGAGGTGCTGTTGAAGAAGCCTTGACGAGTTGCTGCAGTGCATCTTGTAGATGGTACACACTGCAGCCACGGTACGCTGGTGGTGGAGGGAGTGAATGTTTAAGGTGGTGGATGGGGTGCCAATCAAATGGGCTGCCTTGTCCTCGATGGTGTTGAGCTTCTTGAGTGTTGTTGGAGCTGCACTCATCCAGGCAAGTGGAGAGTATTCCATCACACTCCTGACTTGTGCCTTGTAGATGGTGGAAAGGCATTCTGGAGTCAGGAGGTGAGACACTCGCCGCAGAATACCCAGCCTCTGACCTGCTCTTGTTGCCACAGTTTTTATGTGGCTGGTCCAGTTAAGTTTCTGGTCAATGGTGACCCCAGGATGTTGATGGTGGGGGATTTGGCGATGGTCATGCCATTGAATGTCAAGGGGCGGTGGTCAGATGCTCTCTTGTTGGAGATAGTCATTGTCTGGCACGAATGTTACTTGCCACTTATCAGTCTGAATGTTGTCCAGGTCTTGCTGCATGTGGGCATGGATTGCTTCATTATCGGAGGAGTTGCGAATGGAACTGAATACTGTGCAGTCATTAGCGAACAGCCCCACTTCTGACCTTATGATGTAGGGAAGGTCTTTGATGAAGCAGCTGAAGATGGTTGGGCCTAGGACACTGCCCTGAGGAACTCCTGCAGCGATGTCCTGGGGCTGAGATGATTGGCCTCCAACAACCACAACCATCTTCCGTTGTGCTAGGTGTGACTCTAGGAAGTGGAGTCTTTCCCCTGATTCCCATTGACTTCAAATTTTACTGGGGCTCCTTGATGCCACATTCGGTTAGATGCTGCCTTGATGTCAAGGGCAGTCACTCTCACCTCACCTCTGGAATTCAGCTCTTTAGTCCATGTTTGGACCAAGGCTGTAATGAGCTCTACAGCCGAGTGGTCCTGGCAGAACCCAAACTGAACATCGGTGAGCAGGCTATTGGTGAGTAAGTGCCGCTTGATAGCACTGTCGGCAACACCTTCCATCACTTTGTTGATGATTGAATAGACTGTAATTGGCCAGATTGGATTTATCCTTTTTTTTGTGGAAAGGACATACCTGGGCAGTATTTCCACATTATCTGGTAGATGCCAGTGTTGTAGCTGTACTGGAACAGCTTGGCTCGAGGCGCGGCTAGTACTGGAACACAAGTCTTCAGCATGACAGCCGGGATGTTGTCGGGGCCCATTGTCTTTACTGTATCCAGTGCGCTCAGCCCGTTTCTTGATGTCACATGGAGTGAATCGAATTGGCTGAAGACTGGCTTCTGTGATGGTGGGGACCTCAGGAAGAGGCAGAGATGGATCATCCACTCGGCTCTTCTGGCTGAAAATTTAACTCCAAATGATATAACGCATTAAGGTTTTTCTCACTACTAAAGGTATAAATGAATCTATTCCTTCTGAGCTTTAAAAACAAGATGCTGCTGGAATTTCCTGCAATAGTTTGAGCTGGTGAACCAGTTCCCTGGATTCTCCCTCAACTTCCTCATATTGGTTTGAAACTGCAGGTGATTTAAACAAATTCTGTTATGTTTGGGAATATTATTTAACATATCAGCAGCACAACAATTAAACTGCAAAGACTTTACAAGGGTTAAACCTTCCTCTCCGCGGTGAAGAGAGCATCAACAAACCCCTTATCTGGGTGATATATGAGACCATTAGCATTCTTACGAATAAATGGATGCACCAAATTTATTTGGAAGACAGATTTATAAGAGAGTTGTCTCATTAAAATAAATAAATTGGAAAGTAAAATAACACTTAAATCTCGACAGATTTGACCATTAAAATGAAGGCTGGTTTCATTTAAATGATCACACAGAAAGGTTCGTTGATTTGAGACAAATTGACCTGTTTAAAAAAATGCAAAAAAGCAGAAGTTTATCATCTTTACACTACGTGGCTCAGTTGTACTCTCATCTCCAAATCAGAAGGTAGTGGATTCAAAGCACATCCCAAGACTTGGAACACATAAGATAGGCTAACACTTCAGTCAAGGAGTGCTGCATTGTCAGAGGTGAGGTCTTTTGGGTGATATGTTAAACCGAGGCCTGTCTGCTTGTTCGGGTGGATGTAAAAGATCTCAGGGTTCTTTATTTTTTGTTTAACAGCAGGGTGTTCTATCGGTGTCCTGGCCAACATTCATCCGTCAACCAACACCACCAGAACAGATTATTTGGTCATTTACTGTTTGTGGGACCTTGCTGTGCACATGATGGTTGTTGCGTTTGCCTACAAAACCAAAAACTGCACTTCAAAATTAACTAATTGGCTGTAAAACACATTTGGATGTCCTGAGAACACGGTAGGCGATATATAAATGCAAGTTCCTTCTTTCTAACCAGATGCTGTAGCATCTGATTTTCAAGGTTACATATCTTTAAGCAAGCCCCGAGACCATCCAAGACCTAAAGTAGTGCAACTGTGTACCAAGAATGTTGCTTTAGTCTTACGCCAGTTATATTTTTTCTCACCTCTGGTACTGAGCCCAAGTGAAGAGTGGCGCTACACTTGAGAAACAGGAGCAAGTTGTGATTAGAGCCAGCTGCATGTATAGCCCCCCTACCCAGCACACAGGAGCTCAATACCTTCAGCGCGCTGGCTACAGGTAGGGTAATCTTTATCTACAGTACACAGCAACCTGATACCTGTGGCTAGAGTAGCTTTTACTCAGAACACGCAGAAACCAGATACATTTAAGGTGTTAGCCGCAGGTACAGTAACAGAGCAAAGTGTGTGATGGAAACATGCTGTATTTGTGCTGAATTTACGTCTGTGTACTCAAAACAGAGTTACACTGTGCTGCAGACACAGCTGACAAAGATTTGAAAGGGCTTTTGCCAGCCTTGTCATTGTCTACCATTGAGGCAGGCTGCTGATGTCATCACTCTTTGGTGTCAATGTTTTTAGACCTGGGTGCAGGGTCACAGATCTCCTACCAGCAGTGCCAAACTGGCAGAGTTTCTCCAGCACACAAGTGATGCTCCCAAACCTCATCCAGCCAACTTTGATTAGTTCAGATTACCTCCCTTTCACCCGATTACAATCCCGCTCCAGTGCGGCCAGCTTGTTCCAGGGTTACAAGGCAGCAATGCTCAGCCCAATGAGCTTACATTCCTTGCTGTGTCAGGGTGAAAGTGAAGGATCACAAAGACATCAGAAACTAGACTAAACACCAAAAGGCTAAACTTGGAAAAGAACAAACTCCCCTCTGGTTTACATCCTGAACTCACTGTGTGTTTATATTGTGGAATATGTCAGGGAGAGAACTCCGAGATTAGGATTCTGTTCCACAACTGACTCCTTCGACAATTAACGAAGAACAAAGTTACGATCAGTCTTATAAATAGACTATAATTCACATTTTACAACTTCTGTGGCCATTATAATAGCAAATGTATTCATGCAACTTTTAAATTTAAATATTTTTTGGTGAATTTTTGTGTTCATCAAATTGAGGGGTGTTGATGCTGGGAATGCAATTTTGGTATACCATCTACATCTAGTGATTCCAGGTCAGGTATAGCAAGTGAATGATCTATCAATCTAGTGCCAAATTTTGTCAGTTTTGTGATGTGGAGTTTTGTTCGTTACGTACCAGATTCAGGATGTCCCAAACTGATTTTATTTGTGAGTCTATGACGGGGAGTTTTAGTCACATTACTAATAAGAAAGTCTATATATTTTAATATCTTTGCACATGAGCCTGACAGTCACTTTAAATGTTAGTTACTGCTAGCTGCTGCTTCTCGCTGTAGAGAATCTGTATAACAGTGTGGTGTGCAAAGGGTCACTTTAACACCATTATTCCCAAGAAGCACTTCCTGACCCCCTACCTGCTTAGGATTCAGTCTATTCAATTTGGTCGGCTTGACAGCTTAGTCCATACAGACAACAGGTGGAAACATGTCTTTAAACCCTACTGTAAATGGCTATATTTGTGTAAATCCTCGGGATAGTTGTCTACCTAATCTAGTTATCAGAAATACTACTGGCTGTGTGCATATGTGCATGGAGTATAGGCTTATATCCAGTCCAACTCTTGAGTATGTATTGCACTGTAGCATGATCACAGTTGGTGAATATAAATAATTAATCCACTGAATTAAATGATTTAACCTCTGGGTTAGTAGTCCAGCATCATAACCACTAGGCTTTCGTACCCATGAACATCCTCATCCTCAAATCATGTGGAGCTCAGCCCGTGAGTGCAAGATGGAAGGCTGAGGTACCCGTGAGTGGACAATGCTACGCAGCCTCTTCCGGAGGTCTTCACCATCATAGATGCCAGAGTCCAGCTAATTCGACTTACTCCTCGTGACATTAAGAAGGGTCTGAGTGCACTGGACACAGCAAAGGCTGAAGACCCTGACAACATCCTGGCTGTAGTGCTGAATACGTGTTCACCAGAGCTAGCTACTCCCCTAGCCAAGCTATCCCAGTGCTGCTATGACACTGGCATCTACCTGACAATGTGGAAGATTGCCCGGTATGTCCTGTCCAGAAAAAATAGGACAAATCTAACAGCCAATTACTGCCGTATTCGCTGCCTCCCAAAAAGTGATGGAAGGAGTCCTCAATAACACCATCAAGTGACACCTACTCACTAATAACCAGTTAACCAAAGCCCAGGTCAGGGTCTGAGCACCACATGGATCCAGACCTCACACAGCCTTGATCCAGACGTGAACACAAGAGCCGCTTGGCAGAGGAGGGGTGAGAGTAGTTGACCTCAACATCAAGGTAGCATTCGACAGAGCGTGGCACCAAGGAGCCCTAGCCAAGCTGAGGTCAATAGGAATCAGAGGGGAAACCCTCTGAAGGCTGGAGTCATACTTGACACAAAGGAAGATGGCTGTGGTTGTCAGGGACCAATCATCACTGCAGGACTTCTTCAGGGAAATGTCCTCGGCCCAACCATCTTCAGCTACTTAACCAATAACCTTCTCTCCATCATACGGTTAGGAGTCCGGCTTTTTACAGAGGATTCCACAGTATTCAGTTCCATTCACAACTCCTCTGATAATGAAGAAGCCCAAACCAGCCTACAGCAGCACCTGGTTAACATCCAGACAAGTGCCCAACAATACTTGCGCCACATAAGTGCCAGGTAATGACTACATTGAATGAGGGAGAGCCCAGCCATCTTCCCATGACCTTCAGGATCACTATCATCGTTGAATTACCCCCACCATCAACATCTTAGGTGTCAAAACACTGACCAGAAGCTAAACTGGATCAGTTATATCAACACTGCAGCTACAAGAATAAGGTAGAGGTGGGGTACTTGGCGATAAGTGACTCACCTCCTGACCCATCAAAGCCACTCCACCCATTACAAGGCTCAAATCAGGTGTGTGATGGAATAATCACCACGCACCAGGAAGGGTGCAGCCAGAATAACACTCGAGAAGCTTGACAGCATCCAGGACAGAGCCATTTGCTTGATCGCTGTCCCTGTCACTGGCACACGATGGCTGAATTATGTACGATCTACAGGATTCACTGCAGCAACTCACCAAGGTTAATTTGACAGCAGCTCTCTCCTTCACGACCTCAAGCACTGAGGAGCAGCAATGTTCTGGAAACAGCACCACTGCCAATTCCCCCCCCTCCCCCCCCACCCTCCAGGGTTTAGGGACTGTTAAGTCAGGAAATCTTGTTATGGGGAAGTAGTTTTGAAGTAAATAATCAGACTGTTTACATGAATAGTCTGTTTTCAAAGGATTTGGGAATAGATACGTCAGTCTTATCTATGACATTTTCCTTTGATGTAGTCAAAATATGGTGTATAAAAAAAGCATGTTTTTCAACAATATCTTAGAGGGCTCGAAAGACACATAAACCGAAAAGCCACTCTCTGTATACTGTTAAGACTGATCAGTGTTACTGTGTATCAATGAAGTCTGTTAACGTATACTCCAATATGAAGCCTCGTGCTTACTCGAAACATGTGGTTGTGAACCAGAGGAGAAAGGAGATTGACTGCTAACAGCTGGGTCAATGTCCTGGAATTTCCTACCTAACGGGAGCACCATCACCTCAGGGCTGCAGCGGTTCAAGAAGCTGCTCCACCACCATCTCAGGGCAACTAGGGATGAGCAATAAATGTGGCATTTGCTAGCATTGCCCACATCCTGAGAGCAAATGGAAAAAAAGCTTATCCCCAGTTTTTAAACCAAGCAAGAGCCACTGAACATATTGTTCCAAAGGAATTTGCAAGCCTCTGGGTTAAAGACAGTCATGCCAGCTAAACTGGGCCATATTTTATACAGCAACTATCAGGCACGGTGCATCAATGAAAATAAACACAATGTTCATATGTACAGTACCACATGTACCTGAAAATAAGAGGGTGATTCAGGACTCGAGTCCTTTCGCTCAATCAAATGGAGGTTCCGGAGCCAAAGCTCTCTTGTGGAGAATAAGCATTCAGACTTATTACCGGTTAAGCATGCAATGTCATCTGTTTCCCAATAGGAAGTGAGGGAAAAATGAATAATATTAGCTCTTCTTCAATCTCTGCCCCACCTCACACTGGAAGCAGTCCTGCACCAGTGGGTGCTTCCGGCTGAAATTCAACGTTGAAGTAGGAGAAGAAGCAGCAGCAGCAGAGTGTAGACTCATTTAATGCAAGTAAAACACTCACCACCTCAACATATTGTAGATCTGAATCATTTTGGCAGGTTATGCATATGAAGGCTTATTATTGTCGTCACAATACTCAGTTTGAGCTTTGCAAAACTCAAAGCAGAGTGGCTGAAGTCACTGGAGCAGGCCGAGCTCGCTCTAATTTCCCAACAATGTTATAAAAGCAAAATAAGGTATTCTTGGGATGTGTGGCTCGAGCCAGCATCAGAGTTACTCACTTCAGTGGAACAAACACACGAGCAATGTTTTTCTGCACCTGCTTGGCTTCCTGTTGAGGAAGTCTGAACTCAACGGGACTGTACACCAAACAACAGTATGAATCATTTCAGCTAGGAATCCAACTGAATTTAATTAAAACTGCACAGGGAAAATTTATTTTTAAAAAAAAAGATAAATGATGGCTGATCTCAACATCTGCAGCCAGGAGTTCAACAAAACCCAGAACCTGGTCTGTCAGCAAGGAAACAAAATGCAACAATTCAATTCTCATGTACACCAGAAATGGAAGTTTCAGCATTACAAAGATTACTCAAGGATATGCTTCCCTATCACAGTACTTTTAGTTACTAGAGAAAGAGTACTTCTGGTAGAACTTCAGTCACTTATTTGGCAACCAAGGGATCTTTTAGAACTTCCTTTGAATGTGAAAGAGATCTTCAGCGGCGGGGAGCTGCGGCTTGGTGTTTGTCTCTTCACTTGCTCATTCGCTGCTTGGTGCCAGCTCTACCACGAGCTGAAGTTTCCAAAGCCGGTGATCCCTTTGGTTTTCTTGCTGCTGCTGCTGCTGCTGCTGGTGGAGGGGCTGCTGTCCTGAGGATCTGCCACTCGTTTTCTGGCACAGAAAAGAGAAAGGATGTGAAAATAGAAAGAAAGGGACAACTAGGGAGAAGAACAAAATATAAACAGGGCAGCTGCAGCCAGAACCTGTATGGAATGCCTCGATTTTAAAATTCTCATCCTCGTTTTTAAATCCCTCCACGGCCTTACCCCTCCCTATCTCTGTAACCTCCTCCAGCCCTACAATCCTCCGAGATCTCTGCGCTCCTGCAATTCTAGCCTCTTGCGCATCCCTGATTTTCATTGCTCCACCATTGGCGGCCGTGACTTCAGCTGACTCGGCCCGAAGCTCTGGAATTCCCTCCCTAAACCTCTCTGGCTCTCTCCCCTCCTTAAAGAAGCTCCGTAAAACCTACCTCTTTGACCAAGTTTTTGATCACCTGTCCTAATATCTCCTTATGTGGCTCAGTGTCAGATTTTGGTTGATAATGCTCCTGTGAAGTACCTTGGGACGTTTAACCAAGTTAAAAGCACTATACAAATACAAGTTGTCATTGTCGTTGATTGGTCAAGACCTAATATAATCAGATGTTTGTGGATCTAATGGCCGGAATTTTAATTTGGAGGTGGGTAGAGACCGGGGGGGCTGCAATGCGGTTGGGAAACCCGGGATTCCCTCTGGCCCTGCCAAATTTAATGGCAGGGCCTGATTAACACCACATGGATCCAGACCTCACCAGATTAACATTTTGAATCTGTTTTCCGCCCACAGCCAGCCAGACAGAGAGGTTGGCTGGCTGTCAGGCAGGTAAGCCTGTGGCACCAGGCCGCAAAGAAGTGGGAAGGAGGGATCGGAGGTGGGGGGGGGTGTGTGGGGTCGGAAGGCCGGAAGGGGGAGATTGGAAGGTGGAAGGGGATTGGAGGCTGGAGGGGAGATTGGGGGGGCGGGGGTCAGAAGACGGGAGGTCGGGCTGAAATCGGAAGGGTGGGGGTGGTAGTTGTACAGGCAGTGTATGGTGAAGGAAATGTCAGGAAAACATTTCCCGATGGCCAGTCGAATTAACAAAACCAGTGGGTATTACCACACTGAACCTGCTCTTCTGGCTGAAGGAAGGAGAGTTTCACAGAATCTAGCGGTGGGCAAACCGGAAAGTGAAAGTTGTGAAAAACAAAATTGAAGTAAAAGTGGTTGCAATATCACAGTAAAGCACATAACAAAGTAGGCTCCTTAACAGCAAAGACAAAAGAGTTCTCGCTGCGCTTTTCCTACAAGGTCTCAGGCTACTGATACTGAAATATCAGCGTGTCCATTCCAGAGATGGCAAACTAACTCCAGCCATCCCATCTGCTGTCTGATCAGAAAATGATGGAAACACACGCAGGTCAGTCAGCATCAAGTCATGACGTTTTGGTGTGTACCTTTCATCAATACCATTTTAAAAAGGGGTACACACCCAGGCGGTCACAACTTGTCTTTTCTCTTCATAGATACTGACTGATCTGTTGTGCATTTTCAGATTTCTAGCATTTGCCGTTTTCCCTTTTTATTTATACCTCTCATCAGTTTATTGGGGAGGAGTGTTAGTTGCTATGGAGTAGGTAGCATTCTCAGTCATTCTCCTTGTCCTGTCTCATATTGGCAGAATCTCTGCTAAAGAGTGTGGGGGGGAAAAAATCTATCGAGAAGACAGGTGGACAAAAATTCCCCCAGGTACATCAAAACAAAATGAAAATAAATGTTTTTTGTTTATATATAAAATGTAAGGAGCTGGAAGGGTCAGACAGTAAGTGCGGTGATTTCAAACTGCCACCAATACGGCTCGGTGATCTGGATGACACTTTCTTTCCCTGCTGCTAAGATGAATGCCTCATTTTCCTGAACACTGTTGCATTTGACGTGAAGGTTTTAGAGTTTTCATGTGCTTTGAGAATGCAGAACCTCACTTACTTAGCTCCCATGTTAATGTATTTTCCAACACCTTGTCGGTAGGTTTTTGGGACTGCATCTGAACTGCTTTTAGGCACAACTGGCTTTGCTTTGGCCCTTTCTTCTTCCTCCTCGTTCCGAGCTTTCTCCCTTTCTGCTGCAATCTGACAACAGAGAAACAGTTGGTAAAGAAACTTTCACATTATGCACAACGCTTTCACCCTGCGAACATCTAACTCCTCAGGACGATGCTCTCACCCTGCGTACATCCAACTCCTCAGGACGACCTTTCACCCTGCGTACATCCAACTCCTCAGGACGACCTTTCACCCTGCGTACGTCCAACTCCTCAGGACGACCCTTCACCCTGCGAACATCTAACTCCTCAGGACGATGCTCTCACCCTGCGTACATCCATCTCCTCAGGACGACCTTTCACCCTGCGTACATCCAACTCCTCAGGACGATGCTCTCACCCTGCGTACATCTAACTCCTCAGGACGACCTTTCACCCTGCGTACATCCAACTCCTCAGGACGACCTTTCACCCTGCGTACGTCCAACTCCTCAGGACGACCCTTCACCCTGCGAACATCTAACTCCTCAGGACGATGCTCTCACCCTGCGTACATCTAACTCCTCAGGACGACCTTTCACCCTGCGTACATCCAACTCCTCAGGACGATGCTCTCACCCTGCGTACATCTAACTCCTCAGGACGATGCTCTCACCCTGCGTACATCTAACTCCTCAGGACGATGCTCTCACCCTGCGTACATCTAACTCCTCAGGACGATGCTCTCACCCTGCGTACATCTAACTCCTCAGGACGACCCTTCACCCTGCGTACATCCAACTCCTCAGGACGACCCTTCACCCTGCGTACATCTAACTCCTCAGGACGACCCTTCACCCTGCGTACATCCAACTCCTCAGGACGACCTTTCACCCTGCGTACATCCAACTCCTCAGGACGACCCTTCACCCTGCGTACATCTAACTCCTCAGGACGATCCTTCACCCTGCGTACATCCAACTCCTCAGGACGACCTTTCACCCTGCGTACATCCAACTCCTCAGGACGACCCTTCACCCTGCGTACATCCAACTCCTCAGGACGACCTTTCACCCTGCGTACATCTAACTCCTCAGGACGACCCTTCACCCTGCGTACATCCAACTCCTCAGGACGATCCTTCACCCTGCGTACATCCAACTCCTCAGGACGACCTTTCACCCTGCGTACATCTAACTCCTCAGGACGACCCTTCACCCTGCGTACATCTAACTCCTCAGGACGACCCTTCACCCTGCGTACATCTAACTCCTCAGGACGATACTTTCACCCTGCGTACATCTAACTCCTCAGGATGACCTTTCACCCTGCGTACATCCAACTCCTCAGGACGACCCTTCACCCTGCGTACATCCAACTCCTCAGGACGACCTTTCACCCTGCGTACATCCAACTCCTCAGGACGACCCTTCACCCTGCGTACATCTAACTCCACAGGACGATGCTCTCACCCTGTAATATCCAACTGTACAGGGTGATACTCTCATTCTGCAGTCACTCTGACTACACAGGGTGATGCCCTCAACCTCCAATCATCCTGACAGTAACAGGGTGATACTCTTGGCTGTAAGTATCCTGTGCTGAAATCAATGGAAATTAGTTGGGTTAGTTCAGGTTGCTAATTTGGATTTTTCTGGATTCACTACGCTGTCCGTGAAACTTAACCAAAGCCATTCCTCAGTTAGAAAGTGAGCTGGACCTTGTGTGTGACTTCTATGCAAGTAGTCAGTCATTTCTGGCCAAACCAGTTCCAGGCTAGAAAAGCTCTATAGGAGGGGCAGACTCCTTTTGATTGATGCAGTTTAAGAAGGGTGGCCTTCATTATAAAGTATTTGGCAAACCTTTTTTCCTTGGTTTATAAACATACAATGAAACGACATGAATTGCATCTGTGTGATGAGGAAAAATAATGGTGCATTTCTCCTTCTTGTTATGGAGCGGTCTGCCAAACTCTTTCATAAATACCATGCTCATCATGCAGTCGGTGCTGATGACTTCACTGGGGAAAATGTCTATAAGAAGCTACCAAGTCCGACAGTGAAAAAGAACTAATGAGCAGATATTGTCATCAACGCAGAGTGCTTCAACTGTGCAGACCAATTTAGCTCTCTACACTTCCAGCCTCAGAAACTGTCAGGCAACTCCCCCAGTAAGGTCACTAGCACTCACTGTTTCGATGGAAGCACAATAAAAATCCAGAGATGTTTAAGTATGTCACAATTCTTATTAAGCATTTGAGTTTGAAGGTGGGGTCTGATGTGGGTTGCTCTTCTTTAAAACAAGTATTAGTATACAATAGAAAGGCCTCAGCTAATTACTCAGAAGGAAGGAGGTGACTGGAAGGAAGTTAACAATGCTGTAAACTGACTGAGGACGTTCAATGAAGTTACGTGAACAGCCAATGAAGTTACGTGAACAGCCAATGAAACATTTCACCTGGGTTCCAGCATCCAATGACTTCCAGATGTGTGCAGAGATCTGAAATGTACACTGAGGGTACTTTTAATTTGTTAAAGAGGATCAGCTACGCAGGGGGGGGGGGGGGCGCGTGGCGGGGCTTTGATGCCACGGACTGTCCCCTTTTCATGCCTGCCATCTAAAACATTCATCCTATTAGTTGTAACTTACAGTACTCCAAAACAGTGTTGTGTTTGTCTCCACAACAGTGATTGCACTTCAAAAATAATCCATTGAAAGCCATTTGCTTTGGGATGTCCTGAGGATGTGATAGGGTGTTGTATAAATATGGGTTCTTTCTTTCTTTACTGTATATGCCCCGAGAGTGCTGACATTTTAGATCAGGTTGTGTTCCTGAGATGCAATCAGCTGTCTTCTGCTATGGACTCAGTCAGTGAGTGACACCACTGATATAGCAGGATTCGGAGCCATCAGTCTTTTCCTCACCCAGTTCTGGCTGAATTCTGCTGTGCAAGAGTGAAAGAGGAGTTTCAAATGTCTGCTCTGTTACATCTCTATTGATGCACTGAGGAGCACAAAGTCCAGTCCTGAGCCTTAGCGAGGGCTCTTGTTCTTGCAGCCAAGTGATTCAGACAACGAGATCGCATTACAGTATAAATTAGATGGACGGAGGTCAATGTTTCATTAAGGGCAGGCTACACTCACGGGGTTCAATGTCCTATTATTTATACAGGGTCAAATAATGTGTTTGTTCCGCTTTGCTTTTGCATCGTTAGGCCTGAGCTCTGGCAGGGTTAATGCCTGTCTGATCACGTGACTCCATCTCTTTCCATGTACTTACCAAAACATCTGCTTCTTCAAAAGGATCCACAAATACTGCTGTCCTCTCCATTTTGATCTCTTCCTGGGGACAGAGAAAAAAAATTCAGCTGCTGCCAAAATGGACACTAAATAAACGATGGCCCAGTAATTCTGGGCACAACGCGTCAGTACGGACGGGGTACTCACGCGTGTGCCTGGAGGAATTGCCGGTTTTCAGCATGCACAGTGCATGCGCTGAAAACCGTCAATTCCTGTCCTCTGACCCAAGGGGTTAAGAGGCTGAATGCGTGCACGGTATCGGGCAGCGCGTGCGACTTGGATTTCCTCTATTTTTTTTTTTTTAAAGAGAGTTGCATGTGTGTAAAGGCCTCCGGTATTTACGCATTGAAAAACCACACGTAAGTACTTAGTTTTACAGGTAAGTGGTCTATTATACAATTGAGAATTTTTTTTTCCCCACAGGTTTGTTATTTTTAAAGAATTTACAGTAAGGTAAGTTTAGTTTTAGCTCCGATTTTTATATAATTTTTTTTTTCAAATTTTAAAATGATTGTTTAAAATAGTTTTTCAGAGTTCTTCATGGTTCATTTAAGTAGTGCAATGTTTTTTTAATTTTCTTTCAGGTTTAAGTAGTGTTTTGGGGCCAGCAGTTTTCATGAGTTTGACAGCTCTTACTGTCAAACTGATGAATGAACTTTTGCAACCTCCCATTGGTTGCCCTGTGCTCACGTGATCCCAGCCGGCTCATCGCACTAAGTACGCCGCTGGGTCACGCACGCACAGCGCGGCAGGACCTCAAGCGGGCCAGTGAGAGGAAATGCAATGCGGGCCAGAATTAAAATGTCAGCGCGCCAGGTAAGTGAACATCGGGGGCTTGCACGCGCGGCAAGCTCCCGATCCTAATTTCAGGGCCGATGTTACAGTTTGACACGCTCAGCCTCTGGGAATTAGCATACACACAAACAGGTACATACGCAGCCATGAAACTCTTGACCCAAATTCTCAGAGGTCCATCAAGTCAAAGGGTAGTAAAGCCTGGTGTACAATTCCAGCTGATAATATATTTAAATGATATCTATTTATAGTTAAGTATCAGAATTAAAAATGCATCCCAACTTCTTTCGCTGGCGAATAATGCTCTATTTGGCAAGGGCTCTTCTGATCAGAGTACAACCAAAGCTTCAATTTCAGAAAAGAAAAAAAAAAATCACCAAACCCTCATTACAATCCAATCACAAACACAGCATAGTGTCGAAACAGGCGAGAGGGTTCCTCCTCAGCATGGGAATGCTGCTCCCCTACAAGAGTGAAGGGCCAGGAGAGAGTCACATCCGTAGATGCATTGTCTAAGGATGAGGTTATCCTTTTGCACAATTGCATTGGCAGAGGAATGCCACATGACACAGAGGAGGGAAGGGGAATTAATCACAAAAAAAGCTGGTGTGATAGAAAGCTTGGGAAGTAAACTCAGGAACTCATTCCAGCATCAGCTACATCAACTGGAATATAGCTGTTCAATCTCCAGCTGTACATTATAATGCGACAGAAAAGGGGGAAAGCAGAAATACAGTCTCAAAGACTGTGCTAATATTAGAATATAGGTTTACCTTTGGCAGGTCGGTCTTTACATCACTCTCTACATTCTCCATGGCCGTCAAGGTCTCAAAACCACCAACCACTCTGAAATTCAAACACAAGAAAATTAACACATCGACGAGCCTGTAACCAGTGCATGAATTGCATTCCAGGGCTCACAGGTACTTGGGGGGGGGGGGGTGGTGGGGGGGAACAAACCTGCAAGAAAATATAACAGGCAGCAGATATTCGGGTAAATATGGTCACACATGGAGATTTTTCATTTCTGCTTTCTTACAAGATTTTGTAATTCTGTGAGCATCAATCTGCAAGTTGACATAAACCTAAAAGTCTGATAAATTAATAAACCTGCAATTCTGGCTGACAGCCATTTGCAACATATGATCAGGTCCCTGTACAGTACTTCATCCATGAAGCTCAGAACTCCAAAGGGAGATTCAACTCCTGGTAATCATTAGTCTGTGTAAGAAGTCATCATTGCCAATGGGTAATGGGACAGAACCAGGCTGTCACAGGAATCCAGCCTATTCAAATTCTGAACAGGGAGTAATACATGAGTGATCATTGGGATTGTGCCATTTCCTGAGAGGAAGTTACCCAGTCTGCCTTCCTTCATCCTCACATTACTGGATGATGCTAGATTCTGTGAATGACTGTACGTTTGCTGTTAGTGAGAGTTAACGCGTTCAGAATGTATTCTGCACCGTGCACAAAAAATCTCAAAGAAGTTTCGATTTTCTTTGATGTGTTTTGCAGACAGTCCTGACAGGGATCAGCTGTGTCAATTTTGTACATTTGCATTATTTCTTAAAATACAAACTTGGTTCAAGTTTGGATTTTGGTGGGTCTGTCCCTTTAACCAGAAACTCAACTGGACCAGCCACATAAATGCCGTGGCTACCAGAGCAGGTCAGAGGCAAGTGGCTCACCTCCTGACTCCCCAAAGCCTCTCCACCACCTACAAGGCACAAATCAGAAGTTTGATGGAATACTCTCTACTTGCCTGGATGTGTGCAGCTGTAACAACCCAAGCAGCTCAACACCATCAAGGACAAAAAGATCCACTTGATCGGCACTCCATCCACCACCTTAAACATCCACGCCATCATCCACCACTGACGCAACCATGGCTGCAGTGTCTACTATCTACATGATGCACTGCAGCAACTCGCCAAGGTTTCTTCGACAGCACCTCCCAAACCTGCGACCTCCACCATCTAGAAGGACAAGGGCAGCAGGTGCATGGGAACACCATCACTTCTAAGTTCCCCTCCAAGTCACATACCAACTGGATGGATTTAGATCCCTGTTCCTTTATGAATGCTGGCTTAAAATCCTGGAACTCCCGACCTAACAGCACTGTGGGAGCACCTTCACCACACGGACTGCAGCGGTGCACCACCACCTTCTCAGGGCAATTAGAGATGGGCCATAAATGCTGGCCTTGCCAGCGATGCTCACATCCCGTGAATAATTAAAAATTCCTTTATAATGCTTCATTGACCCAACAATCACTGCTCGATCAGGCAGTTTCATAATTATTGCAACTCTTGCATAATTTAAAAAAAATATTTCCATTAGGAAAGGATAAATTCTAGTATTTAGTAACACCATTTTGTCATTGATATCAACTCAAGGTAGTTTTCTAATGCTTACTTACACTTTTCCATAAGGCATGAAGCTTACTTTGCGTAAAGACTTAATAGATGACACACTTTGAAAGATGCTTGATATGAATTAAAGATGAAGGTCAAAAATAAATAAAGGATGCAACAGCTGTTGAGACTGTTTTAATCATTTTACTGCAGTAACTGAATTTCATCCTCAGCACTGACAACGCTGCTTCTCTAGAGGGTGAAGGGCATGGACACATCCAAATCTGAAGATGCACGATCTAAGCTAGGTTGAGGGTCTTTGAGGAGTAAAGCCTTTGATCGATATGTTAATATTTAGTTCTCCCTACACCACCATCCATTCCACAGCCAAGGATATAAAGAAGCAACCCACTCCCCTGCAAAGTCTTTAGCTGATTACCAATGTATGAGAGCAGTAGTTGGAGTCACACTCTGCAGGTAACTACCTGGCTTCCATTGGTTGTCACCTCTTTTCAACGGCCTGATGAGGTAAGAAACCCTGGGTGTGAGAGGTTGTAGTATTACCTGGTTGATCCCCATCCTACCCCCAATAACCTTCAGTCTTTCACTCATGTGTTATACTGGTATAGTTGTCATGTGCACCCTTCCCTGAAATCACTGGTGTGGTTGGCACCTATGTGCCCCCCTCAAACAAACTGCATGCCTTTGACACTGTGATTTGATTGAAACTTGTCACCCTGTCTATCTCTCTTTCTGTTTGTTCCCTTCAGTGTCATTCAGTCCTCCATAGGTAAACAGGACACAGATGTCTCTAGTGATCCCCAACACCTCACTAAACTAACACTGATATTGGCCTGGATTTTGAGGTAGGAATAATGGTGAGGCTATCAGTGCTCAACGTTATTAAAAAGTAAATTGGACAGCAATGTCCGGCGTCTGCACGTTCGCAGTTAAGCGCAGAAATCAGGAAGTTGTTGTCCAAGTTGCCCTGTTCCTTCACAAGCTTCGCTGTACTGGTACCCCGCCGATGGACTTGGCATTGAAACACGTGAAGGGCCTGAAGTTGCTGTACTTGCCCACTCAATACCCACTAAACATGCCAGAAAAAGTTAGGGCTTGTCTATTCAAGTGCAAGTGAATTTTTAACGGCGTGCTAAGTCTTAATTACTACCAAACAACTTCTCTGATACTGAAACCTTACTTTTACAAGTGTGGAGTCTCAGGCCTTCAGATTTTAATTATTGTTCGAGATCTTAGAAAAATTAAAAATTAAAATATTTTAAATACTTTTTCTTTGTCTCTTTTATCTTTCTCCCTGAATCCCATCTTTCTTTCCCTCTCTTTATTTTGCTTTCTGTACATGATTTTACACTGAATATTCTAACTTACATTTCCTGGTTTAGACTGCGTGGCTCAGTAAGGTTTCCTCAATCTGAATGATTGAAGATACACGCTGTTGCTTGCCCTGTTCACACAGGTCCCAGATCCCCCGTAGAGGGTGCCGCACTGAAATGGCTCCCTAATTACCTTAAGTTGCTGCGCAAAAGCCCATTAAAGGTCTGTGGGCAGCTGTAAGCGTAATGAACTCATGGGCGCTGACTGCAACATCCGGCCCAATGGTGTGAATGGCCTTGTTTAGCTCTTAATTCAGACTCGACAAAACACATCTGTGCCAAAATATCAATCACTTAAACCTTACATAACTAAATAGTTTATTTGCATTCCATACACTTTACTGATGTGATGGTCTTGTTCAGCTGTATAGAAATGAAGAAATGGGCAAGATTCTGGTGTAGCCTTTGATTGGCCTGCTAATATTTAGCATTCCATGTGATCTGCTGGACTGGTTTTGGTTACCCGAGGGGGTCGGAGAGAAGTTTTCCAGAGTATTTTTTCCCTTATTGGCGCTGTTTTTTTCCTATCCCAGGAGATTACATGGTTGCGAGGGGGAGGAGGGAGTGTCAGAGAGTTATACAGCACAGAAAGAGGCCCTTTGGCCCATCGTGTCCGCACCGGCCATCAAGCCCTATCTATTCTAATCCCATTTTCCAGCACTTGGTCCGTAGCAATGTATGCTATGGCATTTCAAGTGCTCAACTAAATGCTTCTTGAATGTTGTGAGGGTTCCTTCCTCTACCACCCTTTCAGGCAGTGAGTTCCAGATTCCAACCACCCTCTGGGTGAAAAAGTTTTTCCTCAAATCCCCTCTAAACCTCCTGCCCCTTATCTTGAAACTATGCCGCTGGTTATTGACCCCTCTACTAAGGGGAAAAGTTCCTTTCTATCTACTCTATCTATGCCCCTCATAATTTTGTACACCTCAATCAGGTCCCCCTTCAGCCTTCTCTGCTCTAAGGAAAACAACCCCAGCCTGTCCAGTCTCTCTTCATAGCTGAAGCACTCCAGCCCAGGTAACATCCTGGTGAATCTCCTCTGCATCCTCTCCAATGCAATCACATCCTTCCTATAGTGTGGCGACCAGAACTGCACACAATACTCCAGCTGTGGCCTAACTAGCATTTTGTACATCTCCACCATAACCACCCTGCTCTTATATTCTATGCCTTGGCAAATGAAGGCAAGTATCCCATATGCCTTTTTAACCACCTTATCTACCTGTCCTGCTGCCTTCAGGGATCTCTGTACATGCATACCAAGGTCCCTCTGATCCTCTGTCCTTCCTAGGGTCCTACCATTCATTGTGTATTCCCTTGCCTTGTTTGTCCTCCCAAAATGCATCACCTCACACTTTTCAGGGTTAAATTCCATTTGCCACTGTTCTGCCCATCTAACCAACCCATCTATATCGTCCTGTAGCCTGAGGCTTCCCTCCTCGCTATTTACCACTCCACCAATTTTCGTGTCATCTGCGAACTTACTGATCATACCTCCTATATTCATATCTAAATCATTAATGTACACTACAAACAGCAAAGGACCCAGCACCGATCCCTGCGGTACACCACTGGACATAGGCTTCCAGTCACAAAAACAACCTCTGACCATCACCCTCTGCCTCCTGCCACTAAGCCAATTTTGGATCCAATGTGCCAAATTGCCCTGGATCCCATGGGCTCTTACCTTCTTGACCAGTCTCCCATGCGGGACTTTGTCCATGTAGACGACATCAACTGCACTGCCCTCATCCACACACCTAGTCACCCCCTCTAAAAATTCAATCAAACTGGTTAGACATGATCTCCCCCTGACAAAGCCATGCTGACTATCCTTGATTAATCCTTGCCTCTCCAAGTGGAGACTAATTCTGTCCCTCAGAATTTTTTCCAATAATTTCCCTACCACTGATGTTAGGCTCACTGGCCTGTAATTCCCTGGTTTATCCCTACTACCCTTCTTGAATAATGGTACTACATTAGCTGTCCTCCAGTCCTCTGGCACCTCCCCTGTGGCCAGAGAGGTTCTGAAAATTTGTGTCAGAGCCCCTGCAATTTCCTCCCTTGCCTCACACAGCAGTCTGGGATACATCTCATCTGGGCCTGGGGATTTATCCACTTTTAAGCCCGCTAAAACCGCTAGTACCTCCTCCCTCTCAATACTAATTTGTTCAAGTATGTCACAATCCCCTTGCCTGATTTCTATGCCTACATCGTCCTTCTCCATAGTGAACACAGATGCAAAATATTCATTTAAAACCTCACCTACATCTTCCAGCTCTACACACAGATTGCCATTTTGGTCCCTAATGGGCCTTACTCTTTCCCTGGTTATCCTCTTGCCCTTAATATACTTATAAAACACCTTGCGATTTTCCTTTATTTTGCCCACCAATAGGGTAATAATAGTAGGGGATTTCAACTTCCCCAATATTAACTGGGATAGTCAGAGTGTGAAAGGCTTAGAGGGTGC
Organism: Somniosus microcephalus; assembly: GCF_052327205.1. NCBI lineage: Eukaryota > Metazoa > Chordata > Chondrichthyes > Squaliformes > Somniosidae > Somniosus > Somniosus microcephalus. The sequence continues at coordinate 67,696,108 of NC_141005.1, read as the reverse complement.
GGAATTTTGAAACTGCATCCAGGAGAGCTTTTTGAGCCAGCATGTAGAAAGTCCGACAAGAGAGGGGGTGGTACTGGACCTAATTCTAGGGAATGTAACCGGGCAAGTGGTAGAAGTGTCAGTAGGAGAGCATTTTGGTGACAGTGACCATAATTCGGTGAGATTTAAGGTAGTCATGGAAAAGGACAAAGATGGACCAGAAATAAAGGTTCTAAATTGGGGGAAGGCCAATTTTAATATGATAAGGTAGGATCTGGCCAAAGTGGACCGGGATCAGCTACTTGTAGGAAAATCCACATCAGAGCAGTGGGAGTCTTTCAGAAAGGAAATAGAGAGAGTACAACGCCAACATGTTCCCGTAAAGGTCAAGGGTGGGACCAACAAGCCCAGGGAACCCTGGATGTCAAGGGATATACAAGAATGGATTAGGAAAAAAAGGGAGGCTTTTGGCAGATACAAAGGACTAAAAACAGTGGAAGCCCTAGAGGAGTATAGAAAGTGCAGGGGGGTACTTAAAAAAGAAATTAGGAGAGTGAAGAGGGTGTGGAAATGTTGCACATCTGACCACCTTATCAGTACCACTTTCATAGGTAGCATCAAAATCATTTTGGCCTACTTTTCATACGTATTTACTTCAAGAATCTAAGATGTCATAAGTGCTGGATGGGCAGAAAGAAAGACTTGCATTTATATAGCACCTTTCATGACCACCGGATGTCTCAAAAGAGCTTCACAGCCAATGAAGTACATTTTGAATGTAGTCACTGTTGTAATGTAGGAATCGCGGCAGCCAATTTGTGCACAGCAAGCGCCCTCAAACAGCGATGTGATAATGACTAGATAATCTGTTTTTGCTATGTTGATTGAGGGAGAAATATTGGCCAGGACACCGGGGATAACTCCCCTGCTCTTCTTCAAAATAGTGCCATCTAATCTTTTACGTCCTCCTGAGGGCAGAAGGGGACTCGGTTTAACGTCTCATCCGAAAGACGGCACCTCCGACATTGCAGTGCTCCCTCAGCACTGCACTGGAGTGTCAACCTTGATTTATGTGCTCACTTCCCAGAACAGGCATCACCACAAAATAAATCATTGCAAATGACTATAAAATACCACTCCTCGAAGTAGAGCAGTGAGTTCTCCCAGTGTTCTGACCAACATTGAGCCCTCAACTAACATCACTGAAAACAGATTAACCGGCCATTCGTTTATTGTTGTGGGATCTTGCTGTGCACAATTCGGGATGTTATGTTTACCCACATAACAACAATGACTACACTTCAAAAGTAATCCACTGGTAGTAAAATACTTTGGGTCGTTCTGAGGACATGAAAGATACTATATACACACACATATATATCACACACACAGGTATGTAGGTTCAATGGCTGGTACCCCTGGGCATACTGCCGATTGTAGTAGTATGACCATCTGAGGTTTTACTGGCTTTAGGTACAAGCTGAGGACCCTAAATTTAGTACTGCAAGGAGCTCCCATGTCTTTTTCTGGAGTAGAAGTCCCGTTCTCTCCTGCTCGGGGTGAACTCTATCATCTACTTGTTGCTATTTTGTCTCCCTTGGCCGCGAACACTGCAACCATGTTAGGATCCTATAAATGATTCAATCCAATTACCCTGTGGAAGCCTGGTGGCATTCTTATGAAATGCTAAAAGTCATAGATCTTGTTCGCGAGTCCAAGGCGTGAAACACTGCCTCCTGCTGTAGAGCAACAGCCTGAATTTGATCCTCAATAAGAGGCAGCAATTGACTGAAAAAAATCCCACTTAATGATCGTTTAAGGGAAAAGTTAATAAATAACTGAAGCAGAGGAAGATACAGCACTAAGGGAATAGTGGGATTATTTCGGATTGCTCTGGAAAAGAGCTGGCACAGACACAATGGTCTGAATGGCCTCCTTCCGTGCTGTGAACCTCTGCTTCTCAAAAAAGAAGCAATGCTGCACCCTTCAGTGACATTAACATATTTCTCTCCACCTCACAAGTGACCCCAATCTTGTTGTCACCCAACATCCACACCGATGCGTTTTCCAGCGGGGGTAACAGGACAGTAATCAGGAGTGGAAACACTAGCTCATTTTCTACTGCTTAGTTCAAGGACTAATTGGATAGCTCTTTCAAAGGGCTGACGCAGGCACGATGGGCCGAATGGCCTCCTTCTGTGCTGCAATATTCTATGATTCTAAGACACAGCTATTTCAATATGCATAGTGCAAGCCAAAGGGCGCTTTGAAACTAAAACTATAGTCTTAATAGAGTCCTTCTTGTTGTGTGAAAGATGCTGCCTTAATTTATTTTGTTGCTTTCGCTCACTGGAGAGCAAGGGAAGACAAGAGAAGCATCAGACTGGCGCAGAAGAATACTGGCATAGTTTATCAGTGCACGAGGCAAGAGGGTGAGAAGTTCGATTTGATGTGGCGAGACGTTTAGTGGATGACAATGTGTTCGTGAACCCGAAGGTCACTTAAGTTTGACAGACTTCAAAGTCAGCACATCACAGTGGAATAACCTCACACAATGGAACCATCACTCTCACTGAAGTGGAATGTTGAGTCATTTTCAGATGCCAAATGACTTTGCAAAAGGAAAGACACGTGTACACACAGGGGTGAACGTGGGGAGTCTTGAAATACCACATGTTTGAACATAGCAGTATTTAAATGGCTGTCTGGTGAAGACCAGGAAATAGCCTCATTGAAACTTTCCAATGTAGTACATTTGTAGTTATTAATCTATGGGGCACAAATATAGTGGGGCCTCGGTTTAACGTCTCATTCGAAAGACGGCACCTCCGAAGGTGACAGGTTGGTCAACACCCTGCGCACTGCAGCCCTTGGTCACCTAAGTATAGCAGCTTTTATCTGGGAAGATTAGACAGCTTATTTACCTAGTCTCTCAGCCATCAATCCCTCTGGATAACTGAAAACAAAGTGCACAACAATTTGTTAAAGAACTGGCAGGCGAAATATGAGGTCCACATGACAGGGAAGTTCAGGGAGCTCCAATTGCAGTCTCACAAGGTTAGTTGTGTCCAGAGTTTGCTCACTCGAGTCTGCAGCGAACTATTTATTGCTGCCTGAGCAGCTACACAAAAGGCAAGGTTTGTGATCCATGACTCCTGCCATCTGTTTCGGCCCATTTACTGCCATGGGTTGGGATGGAGGAAACAGTTGGAAGGGAAAGAGTTGTGAGCATTATGAACATACCTGTATGCCAAGGCTAGACTGTAGAGGCGTGTGTGGTATAAAGATTGCTGAATGTGGCTATCTGTGTCAGCCATAGCTCAGTGGTAGCACTCTCGCCTCTGAGTCAGAAGGTTGTTGGTTTAAGTTCCACACCAGAGACTTGAGCACATAATCTAGGCTGACACTTCAGCGCAATACTGAGGAAGTGCGGCGCTATCGGAGGTGCAGTCCTTCGTTAAACTGAGGCCCGTCTGCCCTCTCAGGTGGACATAAAAGATTCCATGGCGCTATTTTGAAGAAGAGCTGGGGAGTTCTCCCTGGGGTCCTGGCCAATATTTATCCTTCAACTAACATCACTAAAACAGATTATCTGGTCATTATTACATTGCTGTGTGCAAATTGGCTGCCGGGTTTCCTACATTACAACAGTGACTACACTTCAAAAGTACTTCATTGGCTGTAAAACACTTTGGGACATCCTGAGGTTGTTAAAGGTGCTATAGAAATGCAAATCTTTCTTTGCTTTATCTGATTGGGTCCCCTTGGCATAAAACTCACCCAGTAACCGCCAGCCTTGTGCAAATGTGTCTATTGAGCAGAATATAACACTGAGACACGCAATAACATTGTGGCTTAGCTTTAGAAGTTTCCTTTCAGTTCTGTTGGAATTGGACTTTATGTTTCAATTCTTTTATTAGTGGTGCCTCCTTAAATAACGGGGTACATACACATTTCTATCTCTGTTGATGATACTGGGGCAACCCAGTGTCGTCTTTATGGATCAATTAGCTTTATGGATCAATTCTAGCTCCTCCTTCTCTGCAAACGCCATGCTTAAATAACAAGGTGAGTGACATCAACAGACAAGGTTAAACTTCAAAAGGACATAGCTATAACCATTACTCTACCGTGCTGTGTCTCTTTCATTCGCACATACGAGCAGGGGTATTGTGTCATGTGACAGGGAGGGCAAATTACGCCGAGCACCCCAGTTTCTTCGCTTCAGGACCATGACACAGAATATCCCTGCTCGCATGTGCGAATGAGAGAGAGAATGAGAGCTGACCTAGATTCACTGCACACTGCTGCCTTTACATTCCAGTTCAGGCAATTATACTATCCTCCTGTTTAGCATTCAGGGACAGAATGTGAGATGATTCAGTGGGTTACTTGATCAAATTAGAAAAAAGATGCTCAGTAATAATCAGAAAAGTATTTGCAACACACAGAGCCGAATATTTGGATCCAGTGGACTTTACCATACTGACCTGCATGGCTCAGTTGCATGTTGCCATGACCAACTGCGCCACTGGTGGAGCCCTTGTCAAGTCCTTTTAATTTGACTCATTAACTGACTTGCATGGGAGTCTAATCCACATAGCAAAAAAAAAATCACACCTCTCCAGCAATGTTCCCTCTAAGCTGCGCAGTAATCTGCAAGTTCCTGCGCAGGCCGCTCACAAGCTTTTGCATTGGAAATACCGCTCATGTGCGGAAATTTAAAGGGACCGCGCATTGAAAGAAACAGGCCGTGCAGAACATAGTGCAACCTACAGGGAACATTGCTCTCCAGTCCTGCTCAATGCTCAGCAGTTTTCCTCATGTCCTGTTGTTCTGTGATCATAGCTTAAGTTAAATAGCTTGTTTGTGCTAAAGGTACCTTCAAGCTATCTAAAAATTTCTGTTGAGACCTTCTCAATTTTCATTTCTCCAATAGAAACACACTCAATTCTGTCAACACCTGCTCATAACCATTTAATGTTTTAACCCTTGGAATCATCCTACTGCTCATCCCTTAATCCGCTCTAACGAATGTCCTTTTGAAGATAAGGTATCCAAAATTGCCCACAATATAGTATTGCAAATGTGGCTTTAGTGTAGGATTGAAACACCTAATCTGATTGGTAATGAAGTGCCCCTGAGATATATCCTTTATCCAGTATTGCCTTTGTAATGACAGATAGCATTCTGCTGACATCGCACACTGCCAATAGGTTTTGAAACCTATGCTGTGGTTTTCAGAAATCGCAGAGGAAATGATTGTACTTCTTTTCTACAGCAATATTCACCTTCCATTTCTTGGCTTGCCTACTCTGTCCAGATCCCTTTGAATGCAATTAATCTGCTTTACATTGGTCTCCTGCCACAAGGCTTGGTGCCATCAGCAAATCTGATGTAACTAGACGTGGTGTACTCTACATCGCCTCATCAATGAACAGCAGGGAGCCTAGAACAAATCCCTGCGGAAATCCAGTTGCTAGTCTTTCTAGGCATAAGTCGTGTTCATTTGTCAACTTTCTTTTAAACCAGGTTTCAATCCAGCTAGCTAATCTGTCATTAATTCCACGAACCTTAACCTTCTGCGAATCCTCAGCAATAGAAGCTTATCAAATATTTCCAAAAATCCAGGTACATTATATCTACTAGATAGCCTTTACCCACTATTTTTTTTGCCTCCTGAAATAATGCCAAAAGAACTTCAAGGATAGTTTGGTAAATGCTGCTAGACTGTGCTCGACATTGCTACTCAGGGTTGGAGCGTGAACAGATGCTGCTTTGTTTGCATGTGGGGGATGTACCTCATATATTCTGATATACAGACAAGGTGTTCAAGATGTAATCCAATCTCAGATCCAAGGCATCTGAACTAGCCCCTCAACTGGATGCATATAGGATAACAAGCAATTTAATCAAGGGGTTCCACTTAAAAGCACAAAAGCAAAGCTCAAAGCAGTTTCTAACTGTCAGCCGAATCCTGAGATAAGATGACAGCCTTCAAATCCCTCTTATGGTATCTGATTTCCAGTAGATACTGGGACGGGTAACATTCTGTTTCCGTCAGCTTTGCCTGCAGCCAGCAGCTGTCTGTGCACTCAGTGCCCCGGATACACGTTGCCGTTCACGTAAAGCTATTAATGCCTGTGATCCCCCCACTGTAGATTGAACCCAGACAATTAGCAGGAATTTGTATGTGCAGTATGGACACATCATGGGCTTACTACCCTCTCCCAGATGGTTGTCAGTGCCTTCATACATAGCTACAGAGCCATCTGGCGCGCCAGCGAGCGAGGGGTGGGGGAGAGAATTTTCTGTAAGGGTCACAGCATCTTAAACAAGAGCATTGCGATATAGCCGTGGTGTATTTGGGTGTCTGATAAATGATTACCAACTTCACATGAGGTGCAGGCGGTTTAGAGTCAAGGGCCTAGAAATTCGGTTGTGGGTCCGCCAGGGCTTTAGCGCCTGAAATTTTGCGCCGGCGTTAATGCCGCTGCGCCCGACGAAAATTCGGTTGCCCCGGGCCCAGACGGCGGCGGGCGCTAATGGAGGGTTTTTGCGCCTCACTATGGGCGTTCAGTGCAGTTTTGAGGCGCTAATCCCCCGCTGCGGCACCCGAGGCGGTGCGGCAGGCTGGGGTACTGCGGGCCTCCTCCTTCTGTTAAGGAGGAGCTGCCTGCAGCCGACCGCTGGCCGGTCGATTCGCCCGACAAATGAGCCCGGCACCTCGGGGAAGAGCCGGGCTCGCGGGCCACACACATCAGTGCCGCGGGGGGGTGGTGGAGGAGTCCGGGGAGGGAGGTGCGGGCAGGCGGCCGCCGGGAAAGCGGCCGGCCGCCGCTCCACCTTTATGCGCCGGCGCAAAGGTGTGTAACATCCCTTTCAACAATCGTTGGTTGCGGCTGCCACGGGCGAGGCGGCCGCAACTGAATTTGGGCTTGGGGCCGGGTTACCACGGCAACCGGGACGCTGCGCACACCGATGACGTCATCGGTGCCGGCGCAGCGCTACCGGCTAACGCCGATGGTAGGGCCCAACGCAATTTCGTTACCAGCTATAATTCCGGCGCAAGACCCTCTAACGCCTCTAATTGGGCGCTGACCCCACCGAATTTCTAGGCCATAGAGTTATACAGCACAAAAGAGGCCCTTCGGCCCATCGCGTCCGCGTCGGCCATCAAGCCCTGTCTAATCTAATCCCATTTTCCAGCATTTGGTCCGTAGCCTTGTATGCTATGGCGTTTCAAGTGCTCATCCAAATGCTTCTTGAATGTTGTGAGGGTTCCTGCCTCTACCACCCTTTCAGGCAGTGAGTTCCAGATTCCAACCACCCTCTGGGTGAAAAAGTTTTTCCTCCAATCCCCTCTCAACCTCCTGCCCCTTACCTTGAATCTATGCCCCCTTGTTATTGACCCCTCTACTAAGGGGAAAAGTTCCTCTTTATCTACCCTATCTATGCCCCTCATAATTTTGTACACCTCAATCAGGTCCCCCCTCAGCCTTCTCTGCTCCAAGGAAAACAACCCCAGCCTGTCCAGTCTTTCTTCATAGCTGAAGCGCTCCAGCCCAGGTAACATCCTGGTAAATCTCCTCTGCACCCTCTCCAATGCAATCACATCCTTCCTATAGTGTGGCGACCAGAACTGCACACAGTACTCCAGCTGTGGCCTTACCAGCGTTTTGTACAGCTCCATCATAACCTCCCTGCTCTTATATTCTATGCCTCGGCAAATGAAGGCAAGTATCCCATATGCCTTTTTAACCACCTTATTCACCTGTTCTGCTGCCTTCAGGGATCTATGTACATGCACACCAAGGTCCCTCTGATCCTCTGTCTTTCCTAGGGTCTTACCATTCATTATGTATTCCCTTGCCTTGTTAGTCCCTCCAAAATGCATCACCTCACACTTCTCAGGGTTAAATTCCATTTGCCACTGTTCCGCCCATCTGACCAACCCATCTATATCGTCCTGTAGCCTGAGGCTTCCCTCCTCGCTATTTACCACCCCACCAATTTTCGTGTCATCTGCGAACTTACTGATCATACCTTTTACATTCACATCCAAATCATTAATGTAGACCACAAACAGCAAGGGACCCAGCACCGATCCCTGCGGTACCCCACTGGACACAGGCTTCCAGTCACAAAAACAACCTTCAACCATCACCCTCTGCCTTCTGCCACTAAGCCAGTTTTGGATCCAATGTGCCAAGGCACCCTGGATCCCATGGGCTCTTACCTTCCTGCCCAGTCTCCTATGCAGGACTTTATCAAAAGCCTTACTGAAATCCATGTAAACCACATCCACTGCACTACCCTCATCCACACACCTAGTCACCCCCTCGAAAAATTCAATCAAATTGGTCAGACATGATCTTCCCTTGACAAAGCCATGCTGGCTATCTCTAATTAATCCTTGCCTCTCCAAGTGGAGACTAATTCTGTCCCTCAGAATTTTTTCCAATAATTTCCCTACCACTGATGTTAGGCTCACTGGCCTGTAATTCCCTGGTTTATCCCTACTACCCTTCTTGAATAATGGTACTACGTTAGCTGTTCTCCAGTCCTCTGGCACAACCCCTGTGGCCAGAGAGGTTCTGAAAATTTGTGTCAGAGCCCCTGCAATCTCCTCCTTTGCCTCACATAGCAGCCTGGGATACATCTCGTCCGGGCCTGGGGATTTATCCACTTTTAAGCCTGCTAAAACCGCTAATACCTCCTCCCTCTCGATGCTAATATGTTCAAGTATATCACAGTCCCCCTGCCCGATTTCTAGGTCCACATCCTCCTTCTCCTTAGTGAACACAGATGCAAAAAATTCATTTAAAACTCCACCTACATCTTCTGGCTCTACACACAGATTGCCACTTTGGTCCCTAATGGGCCCTACGCTTTCCCTAGTTATCCTCTTGCCCTTAATATACTTATAAAACACCTTAGGATTTTCCTTTATTTTGCTCGCCAGTGTTATTTCATGGCCCCTCCTCGCTCTCCTAATTTCTTTTTTAAGTATCCCCCTGCACTTTTTATACTCCTCTAGGGCTTCCTCTGTCTTTAGTCCTCTGTATCTGCCAAAAGGCCCACTTTTTTTCCTAATCCATTCTCGTATATCGCTTGACATCCAAGGTTCCCTGGGCTTGTTGGTCCCACCCTTGACCTTTACGGGAACATGTTGCCATTGTACTCTCTCAATTTCCTTTCTGAAAGACTCCCATTGCTCCAATGTGGATTTTCCTTCAAGTAGCTGATCCCAGTCCACATTGGCCAGATCCTGCCTTATCATATTAAAATTGGCCTTCCCCCAATTTAGAACCTTTATTTCCAGTCCATCCTTGTCCTTTTCCATGATTACCTTAAATCTCACCGAATTATGGTCACTGTCACCAAAGTGCTCACCTACTAACACTTCTACCACTTGCCCGGCCACATTCCCTAGAATTAGGTCCAGTACCGCCCCTCTCTTGTAGGACTTTCTACATGCTGGCTCAAAAAGCTCTCCTGGATGCACTTTAAGAATTCTGCACCCTCTAAGCCTTTCACACTCTGACTATCCCAGTTAATATTGGGGAAGTTGAAATCCCCCACTATTATTACCCTATTATTTGCACACTTCTCTGAGATTTGCCTACATATCTGTTCCTCTATCTCCCCCTGACTGTTTGGGGGCCTATAGTACACTCCCAGCAAAGTGCTTGCCCCCTTTTTGTTTTTAAGTTCAACCCATATGGCCTCATTAGAGGAACCTGTTAATATATCATCCCTCCTTACAGCAGTAATTGACTCCTTAATTAATATTGCGACACCCCCTCCTCTTTTACCCCCCCCCCCCCCGTCTCGCCTGAAGATTCTATACCCCGGAATATTGAGCTGCCAGTCTTGCCCCTCCCTCAACCATGTCTCCATAATAGCAACAATATCATACTCCCATGTGTTCATCAACAACTTCAGTTCATCCACCTTATTCGCAAGACTCCTTGCATTAAAATAAATGCCATTCAGCCTTGCCCTACTCCCTTGTGCCGTACATATTTGCTCTGCCTTCCAAACTGACTTGTTTTTTCCTCTATTTGGCTGCACATCACCCCCTATTATAGCTCCACTCTGTATCCCATCCCCCTGCCAAGTTAGTTTAAACCCCCCCCGAACAGTGGTAGCAAACCTCCCCGCAAGGATATTTGTCCCGTTCTGGTTCAGGTGCAACCCGTCCGACTTGTACAAGTCCCACCTTCCCCAGAAGCAGACCCAGTGATCCAGGAAACTAAAGCCCTCCCTCCTGCACCAACTTTTTAGCCACGCATTCATCTGCTCTATCCTCCTATTTCTATACTCATTAGCACGTAGCACCGGGAGTAATCCAGAGATTACAACCTTTGAGGTCCTGCTCTTTAATCTGCTACCTAGCTCCCTAAATTCTTGCTGCAGGACCTCATCCCTCTTCCTACCCATGTTGTTGGTCCCAATGTGAACCACGACCTCTGACTGTTCACCCTCCCCCTTCAGAATGCCCTGCAGCCGTTCAGTGACATCCTTGACCCTGGCACCAGGGAGGCAACAAACCATCCTGGAGTCACGTCTACGGCCACAGAAACGCCTATCTGTTCCCCTTACGATAGAATCCCCTACCACTATTGCTCTCCCACTCTTTTTCCTCCCTTCCTGAGCAGCAGAAGCACCCCAGGTGCCAGGAAGTTGGCTGCTGCTGCTTTCCCCTGGTAAGTCATCCCCCTCAACAGTATCCAAAATCGGTATACCTGTTTGAGAGGGGGATGGCCACAGGGGTCCCCTGCACTACCTGCCTGCTTCTACTGCTCTGCCTGATGGTCACCCATTTCCCTTCTGCCTGTGCAGCCCTTACCTGCGGTGTGACCAACTCACTAAACGGGTTATCCACGACCCTCTCAGCATCGCGAATGCTCCAAAACTCATCCATCCGCAGCTCCAGCGCCGCAATGCGGTCTGCTAGTAGCTGCAGCTGGACACATTTCTGGCACACATGGTCGTCAGGTTTCTCTGATGTTGCACGCCAATCTTTTTGCATTAGGTGAAACAAAAAGAGTTCAGCAATCATTGCTTAGCATTCTATCGTTACTATTTTGTTACTGTAATATGTTTTGTTATAAATATAGGTCAAGCTCATCACGGCTTAAATGAGTCATTTTGTGAATGAGCTTGCAACCCAAATTGAACAAAGCTTCAATGCTGTTCTTTAAAGGGGCATCTGTCAGGGAAATGTAAGGTGTCAGCCGTGGTAAATTGGCTGCCACGTTTCCTACATTACAACAATGACTACCATTCAGAAGTACTTCATTCACTGTAAAGCGCTTTAGGATGTCCTGAGGTTGTGAAAGGCGCTATATAAATACAAGTCTTTGTTTTTTAATTTCTTTTTATAAACACACGGCACAATAACATAAACCACATTGAAACACTCCATTGCATCACTTGCAATGAAGACAGTGCCCTTTGAAGGACCAGTGTTAGCATCAGTTGAGATATGAAGTTCTGTTTTTATGGTCACTGTAGAGCTACTCCTTGTCTCGTTGATTAAACAGAAACTTCAGTTATCCCTCATTTTTGCTGAATGAACAAAAACTCTAACTATTGCTTACCCTGAATAAACAGGAATTTCACGCTGAGTATTGTGAAAACAAAAAAAGTGTACAGCAAACAAAACAGTGAGCGCACAATGTATTTGACTTGTACATGTGGCTATAAATACATACAGCTTAACCATGCACACGAGGCAATGTGATGTTTCTGACTGTGCACATGTACAAAGTAGAATCCATGTTCAGTGACTCCCTCCTGTGCTTACTGTAAATCAAACGCAACAGCAGCAAAGGCCAGAAGACAGTGCAAGGCACGTCTAAAAGGGATGATTACAGGAACATGCTGAACTACCGAATGTGATAAAATTTTAGGAATACACCAGCGTATAAAAATGTAATCCAGTTACATTTTAGACTTCTGGTTAAATTCTTTGGCACTTATCACAGAGCTTTGTGAAATACTTTGATAGATTTAACAGGAATGGATTTAATGTTGGTCCACCCGACAGCTCCTGAGTGACGCGCTAACCTCAGAGCTGAAGAGTCTCCATTCAACACAGGCTGGGTGTTCAGTGCACAAGGTCTGGAAATGAATCCATGCCCCTCAGCTTCGGGAAGACCCTGGAACAGAGCTGTGTGTCACAGGCACCATTGGCACACGCACGACAAGCACTGAAATAATTCTGAGACCTCAGATTAACCTAGCTTGGCAATGGATGTGGTGCAACTTCATTTTCAACTGGCCTAACCTGAACCAGTTCAGATGAAGTAAACGGTTGATGGTCAGTTGAGGCATTACACTACGTTCATTTGACAGGAAATTACATTGTAGCTGAAAGCATTTGTTTTTCTTCGTTCTCCAAGGGTCTGACTGCTTATTATGGAATCAAACTGGGAAAAATAATATGCAACCAGCAGGTTCCCTATGGCAACAAAACAAAAACTAAAAAGGAGTACTGGCCAAATGGACAGGGTGTGCAGATTGCAGCAGAGTCTGCTGGATACAGCAATCAGCACTATGATATCACCGATCAGGTGTCTGGACTTAGCAGAGAGCTGGCCCTGGTAAAGGAAGGGCATCTGAAATATCTACTTAACTCCTGAGGGACGTTGGCAGTATTTAAACAATTTATAAAGAAAGGACAAACAAATGAAAGAACTTGCGTTTAGCCTTTCATGCTCTCAGGACGTCCCAAAGCACTTCACAGGCAAGAAGTTAAAAAGTAAATTGAAGAAGTTTTTTCCCCGAAGTACTATGAAAGAGGTTTTACTGCCCACATTCCATCACCCCAGCAGGAGCCACTTGTTCCATTTTCAAATCCTGGCTGGTGGTGGAACAAAATTTGACAGGAGAGGGGAAGAAAGGAAGTGGTATCTCTTGCTGAATTAGACTGTACAGAAGCTAGAGACAGTTGACAGGTCTGAAACACCAATCCAAACTGGGCTGATTTGAATTACTTCAGAAGAATATGTGGCTTCAATTTAGATGTGGTCTGAAGTAAAAAAAAGAGTTTTTATTTAACTGCTAACAGGAACACAAATTCCACCAGGTGGACACAATGCTGTTTCCTGGTCTCCTGTCTGGAAATGCCTGCAGTTACACAGGTGATGGTGCATCTATATGCGCACTGGTGGTAGTTTAGGGATTTTATTTGCTATTTTCCTTCTCTGGGGATTTGATGGGAGGAGGGGATTATGCCCAATAGTGTTGTGCAGACAGTGATTCACGGCTGAAGCACCAACCTCTTGATTTGGAGGACCTGAACAGCGGCCATCTACATAACATTGCTGTTTGTGGGAGCTTGCTGTGTGCAATTTTGGCTGCCACGATTCCTAAATTAGACAGTGACTACACTTCAACAGTAGTTATTTGGCTGTAAAGTGTCCTGCGGTCGTGAAAGGCGCTATATAAATGCAAGTCTTTTATCATCAGAATATTCAGCTATTGCAACACTCTCTGTCCAAGTTAGCAATAAATGAGAATGATTATGGAATATAAATATCACTACCGGACACCTGTCCTGGGAATGGGCGGGAGGTGGGGAGGATGAAATCCAGGTTTTAGGTTACTGAATACAGAGAGCAGCTCCCTCCTTCACATTTAGCTTGATGAACAGCAGGATATAAGCTGTGGACAGGTCACGGTTTAAGTTTATTAAGAAGTCTGGTGCTGCGTAATGAGCTGCACTGAATGAAATTCAGGGTTACACATTGAATGTAAACGATGCACTGCAGCTAAACCTGAAGTACTGCTGAGCTTTTACCATTAAACTGGTTAATACTCCAGTATAACGAATGATTATGATAGCAAAATACTGCAGATGCTGGAAATCCGAAATAACAGAAAATGCTGGAAAAACTCAGCAGGCCAGGCAACATCCATGGAGAGAAATTAGAGTCGACGTTTCAGGTCTAACCCTTTTTCAAAACTGGAAAGGAAATGAAATAGATTGAAAGGCAGGGCTGGGAGAGAACAAAAGAAGTGAAGAGACATTAAGAGGTATTCAAAACCAGACGAGATGGTGATAGGACTAGTAGAGACAAAAGACGGCTCCACTAGTCCTATCACCATCTCGTCTGGTTTTTAATACCTCTTAATGTCTCTTCACTTCTTTTGTTCTCTCCCAGCCCTGCCTTTCGATCTATTTCATTTCCTTTCCAGTTTTGAAAAAGGATTAGACCCGAAACGTCGACTCTAATTTCTCTCCACGGATGTTGCCTGGCCTGCTGAGTTTTTCCAGCATTTTCTGTTGTTATAATGAATGATTATCTAGTTCACAGACACTCAAAACTCCCGCTCCAAACACATATAGAATTGAAGTGTCGGGTTTAAGAGATTTAGTTCTGATACGCTGTAGGTAGAACACAGCCTACCAGCGCCTCATTAGCGCAATCCCATTTGGATCCAGGATTAGCTGACTTGGCAGTGGAGTTGCATCTGTAGGGGATCTCTCTTAAGAAAGTTTCTGATTACCTCTCAGCAATCCATGGATGATACAAGCCCTGACCTCACTGAGCTCCACACTCCTTGGCCCTGGCTAAGCTTACTGAAGTGACCTACTGAACTTCTTCAACCCAATGACTTCTGTGCAATCAGTCCCCCACCCCCATTTTCTCCCCTTTCCCGAGAGCACTGACTCCTGCAGTTCTACAGTGCAAGTAAGCCTCCAGCATCTCACTCAAGTGGCCATCATTCACACATAGATTTCAAGTATCAACAGGTTATTCAATATGAGGGGACATTCCTGTCCTCATCTAACATCCACATGTGCACTTTCTAGCAGAGGCCACTAGAAAGTCAGGAGAGGAAAGTTTGGCTAATTTTTCCCTTTCCTATCCCAGGATCACTGAGGTTAACTGTATTACCCTTGTCGGGTTAAGTGACTTATTCGATCTTCTGACTCACCCCATTCACTGAAAACAAGGGAATCAAGGGATATGAGGATAGGGTGGGAAAGTGGAGTTGAGGTAGAAGATCAGTCATAATCTCACTGTCCCATTCACCCATCACCCCTGTGCTCACTGACCTACACTGGCTCCCGGTTAAGCAGCGCCTCGATTTAAAAATTCTCATCCTTGTTTTTAAATCCCTCCATGGCCTCGCCCCTCCCGATCTCTGTAATCTCCTCCAACCCCACAACACCCCCCCCCACCCCTCCCGAGATATCTGCGCTCCTCTAATTCTGCCCTCTTGAGCATCCCTGATTATAATCGCTCAACCATTGGCGGCCGTGCCTTCTGTTGCCGAGGCCCTAAGCTCTGGAAATCCCTGCCTAAACCTCTCCGCCTCTCTTTCCTCCCTTAAGATGCTCCTTAAAACCTACCTCTTTGACCAAGCTATTGGTCACCTGCCCTAATTTCTCCTTATGTGGCTCAGTGTCAAATTTTTTGTCTTATAACACTCCTTGGGACGTTTTACTACATTAAAGGCGCTATACAAATACAAGTTGTTGTTGAATGATGGCATAGACTCGAGGGGCTGTATAGCCTACTCCTGCTCCTATTTCCTATGTTCTTACAACCATCACACACCAAAGTAACTGTACTGGGCAGAGGCTTTATAAATTAAAATAAAAGGCAAGTCATGTTATCACTATTATGGAGACTTTGAAACAGAAAGATTCTCTAATGCAGCTCTCTGCTTATGAAATTCTTGTTAGTGCCCCAAAGCTCTAGGTGTTGAGACTTAAGCCATCACTTTTCAAACAAGCAAGTCCCTCAGATGTACCAGGGGTTTTCATTAGCTGAAGGAAGTGATGTGACAGGTGAAGGACAGAAAAACTCCCCAAATTACAAATTCTCCAAAGTGAACTTTCTTTTTCTCCACAGGTTCTTCCCCCTACTCTCCTGAAGGAGATGACTCGCACCAGGGTACAACTACACAAATGCCTTAACCCCTTCGATACTCCACCCGAGGAACATTATCCATGTAAGCCTAGGCAACCTTGTTAAAATATTCTATCATGGAGAACATCTTAGCCAAGCCCAATTGGATGTCCCTTGTTGTGCGTAACTGGTTACTCGATAGCATGCATAAACCCTGGCTGATCTTCCACTTCCGGGTCTGGGGACAAGAAGACTAATTGTAGTGTCCCCAACTACACCGTGGCTAATAGCCATCTCAGCACAAATATTTCCTGGTCTAAATGACTTAGTACTGTGCAATTGTTTTGCTCGCACAGACATCAGAAGAACCTCCAAGCTAATTTAACCATAAAATAGTGGTTTATTAAAATGAGGAGCCAAGGCCTATAATGGAGAACATGACTTAGCGAAGAAAAGGTAAATCAGGAACTAGTGCTGAGTTGATGCCAAGCTTGGGTTTTAAAAGCCTGAAGATTGTAGGAGGATGGAAAGGCTCTGGGAGGTAAGAAGGAGTTCTACAATTCTAGATCCTGGGAAAGAATGAATGCGAAAGTGACTGTGAAATCAAAACTCCTCGACAGCAAGGATATATGGAGGAGAAAGAGCGTTTAGGACAGGATATTTAGGATAGCTTAGGAGGGACGAGAAAATAAATTTTATGGGGACATTGACCACAATAGTATCAATAAAATAAAGTTGGATAAGAAAGGTTGTAATGGAGAGCTTGGCTCATCGAACTGCAAAAATGTCCGTGAATTGGGCTCAGATGTCCCAACAGCGTTAAATGAGTACAACTTCCTCAGTAATTCTTGTCAGTGTTTAGCCGTTCAACAGAGCACTGCTGCTCCAGTGCAATTCAGACAACAGCTTTGTAGCACTACACCCTGATCACTGGAAAGTGTATTTAGTCTGTCTAAAAAGATAGCACCTGTCTGGGTTACATTAGAGCCTAGTCTGCAGTGTGAAAGGACATGACAGGACAAGCTGGGTTACTTAATGGTGGCTAATCGTTGCAAAGCTCTCACATATATACAAGGTATAGAACGTCACTAAGATCACAGGAATCAGGTAGGGATAGAAAGGTTTATGTCATCATTAATTAATTGAGAATTAGTGTCATGTTACAGGTTAAGCTGCATCAGTCACCTTGCTAAACACTCAGACACTGGCCACTATCTGAATTTAGATGTAGCTTCTCTAAGGTCCTGGTAAAATCAGATCCCCACACACCATTCCTTGCTCAGTTCCCCACACACCATTCCTTGCTCAGTTCCCCACACACCATTCCTTGCTCAGGCCCCACACACCATTCCTTGCTCAGGTCCCCACACACCATTCCTTGCTCAGGTCCCCACACACCATTCCTTGCTCAGGTCCCCACACGCCATTCCTTGCTCAGGTCCCCACACACCATTCCTTGCTCAGGTCCCACACACCATTCCTTGCTCAGGCCCCACACACCATTCCTTGCTCAGGCCCCACACACCATTCCTTGCTCAGGCCCCACACACCATTCCTTGCTCAGGTCCCACACACCATTCCTTGCTCAGTTCCCCACTCACCATTCCTTGCTCAGGTCCCCACACACCATTCCTTGCTCAGGCCCCACACACCATTCCTTGCTCAGGTCCCACACACCATTCCTTGCTCAGGCCCCACACACCATTCCTTGCTCAGGTCCCACACACCATTCCTTGCTCAGGTCCCCACACCATTCCTTGCTCAGTTCCCCACACACCATTCCTTGCTCAGGCCCCACACACCATCCCTTGCTCAGGTCCCACTCACCATTCCTTGCTCAGGTCCCACACACCATTCCTTGCTCAGTTCCCCACTCACCATTCCTTGCTCAGGTCCCCACACACCATTCCTTGCTCAGGCCCCACACACCATTCCTCGCTCAGGTCCCCACACACCATTCCTTGCTCAGGTCCCACACACCATTCCTTGCTCAGGTCCCACACACCATTCCTTGCTCAGGCCCCACACACCATTCCTTGCTCAGGTCCCCACACACCATTCCTTGCTCAGGCCCCACACACCATTCCTCGCTCAGGTCCCCACACACCATTCCTTGCTCAGGTCCCACACACCATTCCTTGCTCAGGTCCCACACACCATTCCTTGCTCAGGCCCCACACACCATTCCTTGCTCCGGTCCCACACACCATTCCTTGCTCAGGTCCCACACACCATTCCTTGCTCAGTTCCCCACTCACCATTCCTTGCTCAGGCCCCACACACCATTCCTCGCTCAGGTCCCCACACACCATTCCTCGCTCAGGTCCCACACACCATTCCTTGCTCAGGTCCCACACACCATTCCTTGCTCAGGTCCCACACACCATTCCTTGCTCAGGTCCCACACACCATTCCTTGCTCAGTTCCCCACACACCATTCCTTGCTCAGGTCCCCACACACCATTCCTTGCTCAGGTCCCACACACCATTCCTTGCTCAGGCCCCACACACCATTCCTTGCTCAGGCCCCACACACCATTCCTTGCTCAGGTCCCCACACACCATTCCTTGCTCAGGTCCCCACACACCATTCCTTGCTCAGGTCCCCACACACCATTCCTTGCTCAGGTCCCCACACACCATTCCTTGCTCAGGTCCCACACACCATTCCTTGCTCAGGTCCCACACACCATTCCTTGCTCAGGCCCCACACACCATTCCTTGCTCAGGCCCCACACACCATTCCTTGCTCAGGCCCCACACACCATTCCTTGCTCAGGTCCCCACACACCATTCCTTGCTCAGGCCCCACACACCATTCCTTGCTCAGGTCCCACACACCATTCCTTGCTCAGTTCCCCACTCACCATTCCTTGCTCAGGTCCCCACACACCATTCCTTGCTCAGGCCCCACACACCATTCCTTGCTCAGGTCGCACACACCATTCCTTGCTCAGGCCCCACACACCATTCCTTGCTCAGGTCCCACACACCATTCCTTGCTCAGGTCCCCACACCATTCCTTGCTCAGTTCCCCACACACCATTCCTTGCTCAGGCCCCACACACCATTCCTTGCTCAGGTCCCCACACACCATCCCTTGCTCAGGTCCCCACACCATTCCTTGCTCAGTTCCCCACACACCATTCCTTGCTCAGGCCCCACACACCATTCCTTGCTCAGGTCCCCACACACCATCCCTTGCTCAGGTCCCACTCACCATTCCTTGCTCAGGTCCCACACACCATTCCTTGCTCAGTTCCCCACTCACCATTCCTTGCTCAGGTCCCCACACACCATTCCTTGCTCAGGCCCCACACACCATTCCTTGCTCAGGCCCCACACACCATTCCTCGCTCAGGTCCCCACACACCATTCCTTGCTCAGGTCCCACACACCATTCCTTGCTCAGGTCCCACACACCATTCCTTGCTCAGGCCCCACACACCATTCCTTGCTCCGGTCCCACACACCATTCCTTGCTCAGGTCCCACACACCATTCCTTGCTCAGTTCCCCACTCACCATTCCTCGCTCAGGCCCCACACACCATTCCTCGCTCAGGTCCCCACACACCATTCCTCGCTCAGGTCCCACACACCATTCCTTGCTCAGGTCCCACACACCATTCCTTGCTCAGGTCCCACACACCATTCCTCGCTCAGGTCCCCACACACCATTCCTCGCTCAGGCCCCACACACCATTCCTCGCTCAGGTCCCCACACACCATTCCTCGCTCAGGTCCCACACACCATTCCTTGCTCAGGTCCCACACACCATTCCTTGCTCAGTTCCCCACTCACCATTCCTCGCTCAGGTCCCCACACACCATTCCTCGCTCAGGTCCCCACACACCATTCCTCGCTCAGGTCCCCACACACCATTCCTCGCTCAGGTCCCCACACACCATTCCTCGCTCAGGTCCCACACACCATTCCTTGCTCAGGTCCCCACACACCATTCCTTGCTCAGGTCCCACACACCATTCCTTGCTCAGGTCCCACAAACCATTCCTTGCTCAGGTCCCCACACCATTCCTTGCTCAGGTCCCCACACACCATTCCTTGCTCAGGTCCCCACACACCATTCCTCGCTCAGGTCCCCACACACCATTCCTCGCTCAGGTCCCCACACACCATTCCTTGCTCAGGTCCCACACACCATTCCTTGCTCAGGTCCCCACACACCATTCCTTGCTCAGGTCTCCACACACCGTTCCTTGCTCAGGTCCCACACAGCATTCCTTGCTCAGGTCCCCACTCCCCATTCCTTGCTCAGTTCCCCACACACCATTCCTTGCTCAGTTCCCTACTCACCATTCCTTGCTCAGGTCTCCACACACCATCCCTTGCTCAGGTCCCACACACCATTCCGTGCTCAGGTCCCCACACACCATTCCTTGCCGCCATTCTTCCCGGGCCACCAGGTAAAATCGTAGGCATTTTGCAGGTCGGAGGCGTCCGCCCGCAGGCAGCCTCCGTTCACGAATGTTGGCCCCATATTTCTGGATTCAGTCAATGTGTCCTGTTTACAGGACTGGCTCTCAGCAGACACCTCCACAATTAAAATGTAAACAGTTTTCCACATGTGCAAATGACACTGCGTATCCGCTGTGACAAACATAAAAGTCTGGCAATAATCTTTCTGGTAAGAAACCTACTTTGAAGGAAACTTTCCTCAAACGCAGGACCAATTTAGGACAGATGCCATACTAACTACATTGCCACTGCCGACCACAATTTAATGGAAGCCTGGTCTGCTAGACAACGCAAAAATAATTCACCTGTTTTCCCCTTGAAGTAGCATAGGCCCAGCCATTGATTGGACCACTAGTGTACCACCCAATTAGATGGTGGTTAGGGCGAGAAGATTGAGCAAGGAGAGAGTGCCAGCCTTCCCACCCGCTGGTGGGAATCGACCCAGTGATCCCGGCTGGAAGTACGTTTTTGTGGATATCAGATGAAAACAGGACTGGTCTTGGCTGTGATGCTCTTTGAATATAAAAGAAATCAGCTGGCTCAGCGAGGGGAGAAAAATGTACCTGAGGATCTTTAGAGGGACAGCTGTTTATGGAAGGGGGTTAAAATTGTTGGTAGCCAAGTTTATGGGTATGTCTGTGAATTTTTTTATGATTGATATGTGCTGTATTTATAGTTAGCTTGGTGAGGAACTGTTATGGCAGCTGCAATTCCAAATGTTTTTTTGTTAAGGGAGAAAGGTTTTGCACGATATGATTAGTAGAGAACAAAAGTAGAAAACAGCCAATTAGAAAGGAGAAAGACAGAGCATCAAACACCTAACCAGTAAAAGGAAACCTGATCGACAGCTCAAAGGCAATGACTTGGACGACAGATTCAACAAATGCAAGACCAAAGGAACTTCATTCTCAAGATTCACACGCATCGCACCTGCAGCACTTTCTGAACCAATCAGATCTGTGAAATCATAAAACCATTACATTTTAATTCAAATTTTAATTGAATGTAGCTCCACAAATTTCTTGCTTAGAAGCTCCAATGTTCGATGTTGTTAGTAAACAATCATTACATTATATAGCTCAGGGTTATAAAGAACTGAAATCTGTCCGGACTTTAATCTTGCTGACATTAGTTTGAGGGGTTATTTAAGAATACCTGTTACCGCAGTTGCACTAATTTGTTGAAGTTGTGCTAACTAATTAGAGTAGGAGATGCTGGGGTGGCTAAATTGTTTAACCAGGGGGTGAGGTCGCTGTTTAAAAAAACCCTGAAGTAGCTACTTGTGCCGGTGGGTGCCAGGGTTGCCACTTTGAATTAGTCATAGACAGGTGATCATTTGGAACACTCATTTCCCATAGCACATTGACCTCGTGTGACACACATCATAAGCTGCTACATCTCTGATCCTGAGCCTCCCTCTAATGTCAGTGGCAGTCTCAGATAGTGGAACACTGACCCATCTGTACTCAAGTGGGTATTCGCCACGTGTTTTTTTAAAAACAAGGTATGTTTGAACTAATTAAGTTGTTCGGGGTCAGCTTGACTCTTGTCTTGGAATGAGAAAGCTGAGTACATGCCTCACACAAGGACTTGAGGGCCTAGTCTAATTCTTATCTAAGCATAGTCCAGTGCAATAATGGGGAAAGTGTTGCATTGTTGTAGATGTCGTCCTTTGGAGAAGATATTAAACAAAGGCCCTGGCTGCCTGTTCAGGTGGACGAATAAACACTTGAAGAGGATCAGGGAGTTCTCCAGGTGTCCTGGCCAATATTTTTTCCTCAATGACTAATCCATTCTGTAAGACATCTATAATTGTCAAATTCATGAAAACTTTGTTTAGTGAGTTTATGTCAAGCTAGAGGGTAACTGGTGCTCAATTTTCAAACCCTTCCCAGGATTGGATTCAATCCAGCTCCCTCCCTCCCCGCCCCTTCACAGGCAATGTGGGGGCGGGCAGCGGCAGCAAATCACTTGGTACAACAGGTATCCTGACCTACAAAAGATTGCTTTTTAAACTTAGCTTCTTGGTGATCTAAAAATCCAATTCTGTTCAAGGAACTGTGCAATGCACAATAAATTACTGACCATAAATCAGTCACACACTCTCATCTGTTAGAGTTATAAGGCTTGACCTGACTTTTATATAACTTAACATAACATGGTATGGAGTACTTCCAAAGTGATGATGTCACATCCTGCCATAGAGACACAACAGGAACATTCCCAGGCTCCTTATCCCAGAAATAGGTACAGTAGCAGCAGGTTTTGTTTTGAGGGGAGGAAGAGGCCACAGGTTGTTCCAGACTACAATAGATGTTTTTCTCCCTCAGACAACTATTTATTGTTATTTGTACAAGACCATAGAAAATAAAACATGAAAACTATTCTAGCCTGACAGAAATAGGTCAGTATCAGAGTTGAAAGTGCTCATTACTCAGCACTGTGCAAAATCAGGCAAAATATTTGGTTTCCTGTCAAGAAATGTTGGCTAAAGTAAAATGGGAAAAAACATTAGTCACAACACAGCATGCAAAACAATGGGAATTTGAAGCCAATGAACTGTTAACTCTATAGCGAAACACTTGCAACACTGCTTATACATCTAGAATATACAGAAGCAACAGTATTAACCTGCAACAGTCCATCAATCAGTAAGCCTAACATGCAAGTCAGAAGTTGCTGGATTTCTATACAATTTAGGAGTGTCATACAAGGCAGTAACAAGTGAAAGGGTTAAAAGGACTTTGATGCAATCAATGGCCGTCTCTCAACCACGCCATGTTACTGCCTTATAACGCAACCCAGCCTGTGCACTATCCTGTGAACAATGAATACCAGTCTATGCTATATCCTGTATTCAATGATCACAAGCCTGCCCTTTATCCTGCATGAAACGAACACTAGCCTGTAAATGGTGGGTAAATGGAGTTGAGGTACAGGTCATCCATGATGTGCAATGTACCCTAACTTCCCAATTGAGCACCAGGCTGCATACAATGCATTCCAGCTTCTGCATTATCCTGTATACAACTCACCTCCAACCAGAGCACTATACCATATAAAATTGGACAGCAAAACTAAGGATTAAACATATTATCTGGAGAGAAGGGGGGGGGAAGAGAGAGAGAGAATGAACAAAACTTTTACATAGAGTGGATTGATACTCAATAACCGATTAAATGAATCATGAGAACAGAATGCATTGACTGTAAGCGTCTTACAATCATCATTGATAGAGAAGCAGTTGACCAAGAATAGATCATACAAATTTGAAACAACAATGACTGAGAACAGATTAAACACATCTCAGACAGGAAAGACAAACTCCATTTCCAGCTAGGACAACTAGAGCCCAATGCCTGCACGCCTCATCTGATTCTGCAAATAAAGATGTCCATATTTCCAGCAAACATATGACTGAATAACTGACATAATCCCCACTGTCCGGAGTTATTGAGAAAGATTAATGGGAAGTGTCATGTGAAATATGTCTGTTGTAAGGAGAAACAAAGCTGAAGCCAACTTCTCTGAAATGACAGAACTACAATCTGTGCTTGTCTGGCAAATAGAGTCTGAGCATTCCAAGAATGATCTGCCCTCGTCTCGTAACTCATTGCACACAATCAAAGGGAGCTGGTTGCATGCCAAACCCAACCCTGCCAGAACATTCAAGAGCTCACACCAACACCTGCTCTCCTCGCATATCTGCAGTACTGCTTACACATCATTGCTTTGGATTAGGGTGGTGTGATGTTCGGAGCTATTAAATCTCCCAATGTTGGTGCTGCTCAGCCTATTTACATTTATAAAGTCAAACCTTTAGGAGTGAAGTCAGAAAGCACTTTTCCACACAAAGGGCAATGGAATTCTAGAATCTGCTGCCCCAAAAGGCTGTGGGATGCTGGGTGAATTGAAATTCGAGACTGAGATTGATCGATATTTGTTGGGTAAGGGTATCAACGGATATGAAACTACAGTGGCTAAATGGAGTTGAGGTACAGATCAGCCATTATCAGATTGAATGGCGGAACAGGCTTGAGGGGCTGAATGGTCTACTCCTGTTCCTTTATTTTTATTAAAATAAATGGGTTAATGTTGGTGCTGTAGCGGGTTAGCATATTGTCTTTTCAGAACATAAGAAATAGGAGCAGGAGTAGGCCAATTGGCCCCTCGAGCCTGCTCCACCATTCAATAAGATCATGGCTGATCTGATCCTAACCTTGAATCTACTATCACTCTACATCCCTCCCGAACCCATGTGATCTCCTGGGAGAGGCGAAAAACCAGATAAAAAACCCAATGGTCAATTTGGGAGAAAAAAATCTGGGAAATTCCTCTCCGACCCATCTAGGCGATCGAAACTCGTCCAGGAGATCACTGTCACTATATTTTCTACAGTACTTACCTTCTGTAAAAGGTGATCTCCACCCCAGCCAGGAACAGGAATAGAACCATCTCCTGAAATCTAACACATAATTAGAACACAAGTAGGAGCAGAACCAGGCTACACAGCCCCTGGGCCCGCTCCGTTACCCACAGGGCCATGACCATTCCGAACATAGACTCATGTCCAATTTCCTGCCCGCTCCCCGTAACCCCTAATTCCCTTTACTTCTAAGAAACTGTCTATTTCTGTTTTAAATTTATTTAATGATGTAGCTTCCACAGCTTTCTGGGGCAGCAAATTCCACAGACCTACCACCCTCTGAGTGAAGAAGTTTCTCCTCATCTCAGTTTTGAAAGAGCAGCCCCTTATTCTAAGATTATGCCCCCTAGTTCTAGTTTCACCCATCATTGGGAACATCCTCACCACATCCACCTGATCAAGCCCCTTCACAATCTTATATGTTTCAATAAGATCACCTCTCATTCTTCTGGACATGAATGCAAATCTAGCCTAGACTGATGGAAGAAAAGTCTCTTTTCTCTCTTAGCTGTAATGGTCCTAAGTGTAATGGACTAGAGGCAGTCTCAACAAAGTTCAAGTTCACAGCCACCAGCTGTACAGAGCTAAATGGTCAAGAAAATGCAGTGCTAGTGCAGCAGAGTGCTTCTTTTACACAGGATTACATAGGGTATACAGCACAGAAACAGGCCATTCGGCCCATCCAATCCATGCGGGTGTTTATGCTCCAGTCAAGCCTCCTCCCGTCTTTCCTCATCTAAATCTATCAGCATAACCCTCTATTCTCTTCTCCCTCATATGCTTGTCTAACCCCCCCTTAAATGCATCTATACTATTTGCCTCAACCACTCCCTGTGGTAGCGAGTTCCACATTCTCACCACTCTCTGGGTAAAGAAGTTTCTTCTGAATTCCCTATTGGATTTCTTGGTGACTATCTTATATTGATGGCCTCTAGTTATGCTTTACCCCACAAGTGGATACACTCTCTCTGTATCTACTCTATCAAAACCTTTCATAATTTTATAGACCTCAATTAGGTCACCCCCCAGAGACCCAGCCTGTTCATCGTTTCCTGATATGTATACCCTTGCATTTCTGGTAACGTCCTTGTAAATCTTCTCTGCACCCTCTCCAGTGCCTCTATATCCTTTTTATAATATGGCGACCAGAACTGTACACATACTCTAAGTGTGGTCTAACCAAGGCTCGATACAAGTTCAGCATAACTTCACTACTTTTAAATACTATCCCTCTAGAAATAAACCCTAGTGCTTGGTTTGCTTTTTTTAATGGCCTTTTTAACCTGTGTTGCTACTTTTAGTGATTTGTGTATTGTACTCCGAGATCCCTTTGCTCCTCTACCCCACCCAGACTTGTACCCTCCAAGTAATAAGTGACCTCCCTATTCTTCCTACCAAAATGTGATGGCTCACATTTATCTGTGTTGAATTTCATTTGCCAATTATATGTCTACAAGTTTATTAATGTCTTCCTGTAATTTGTTGCAGTCCTCCTCAGTATTAACTATCCCCCTCAATTTGGTGTCATCCATAAATTTAGAAATTGCATTTTTGATTCCAAAGTCTAAATCGTTAACATAAATTGTGAACAACAGTGGTCCCAGCACTGATCCTTGTGGAACACCACTACCCACCTTCTGTCACTGTGAATAGCTACCCTTTACCCCTACTCTCTGCTTTCGGTCTTGAAGCCAGCTAGCTATCCATTCTGCTACTTGTCCCCTGACTCTGCATTCTCTGACCTTATTCATCAGTCACTCTGCTTTTTACAAACTAACAAGTCTTTATACTAACTACAGATTCTTTTGAGACTCAGTTTAAGCCACATTGCTAGTGTTCTTTGGCTTGGCTTTCATTTTTGTTTGATTATGTTTCTGTGAAGTGCTCTGGGATATTTTTTCTATGTTTTAGATGCTATATAAATGCAGGTTGTTGTAGGAGGGTAGAGCAAGTGCCATATTTCACATAGAAACGCTTGAGAAAAAATATTCCATTCCCTGGCACTGACATCTTTCACTTTGATGAGTATAAAAATAGAAATCTTCCTCAGGGTAATATGAAAAACACTTTGATATAATAATCGGTTTGAAGCAATGAAGTTTATTTGTTCGCCGATACTGGCTTCTGTACATAAGGTGAGGAGGAAGGGATATTTCCCAAAAGTCACTAATGAAATCAAAAGTCGAACTGATCCCAGTCATCCTGAACATCAGAGACAAAGGGGGGGGAAATAAATAAACTCCAGGCTGCAGCACATCACTTGGTCCATGCCATAGGGATTTAATTCATTGGCTGTGGAGCACAATTCATAAAAAGCACTGTATCTCAGAAACAAAAACACTCATCGTGACGAACTTCAAAGCATTCCTCATTAAATTTTTAACAAAGGTCCAAGCTACGCCAGAAAAAGGACACAAAATAAAACCACACCATCACAGAATAATTCAACTTGTGATCTGACCCCAACAGTATTTCAATTATTTGCGGAATATACAACAAATTGGCACGAAGATAAAACCGAAGGACTGATAACAGTGAGTGGTGCCAAACACAAAGCTATGCTTTGAATAATGCCAGTTGAGCAGGAAAAGGGTCACCAGAAATATGGTCTGCAAAAGAGGATTATATGAAACCCTACACAATGAAAGGATGTCTTTTGCTCACAGAACCTCGAACAGTTCCACCCCTTTCTCCCTTGTTTCTCTCTGGATACTTCAACTTGCCAAGTTCCAAAATTAATGGCAATATGTGAAAATACTGGCTGTGGTACCTAAAATTATGTAAAGTAGGCATTGGAGGTTTGATTCATCAGCAAAGGAAGAATCAAGTCTATCATTCAGGGTTCAACTGTAAAGTCAGATTGACACTGACATCAATCTCAAGACAATCACACTGCATCAATTCTTCCTGCTAGACCACACATGCACCAGGATTAATAGAATCCCTAACATGGACTTTGCAGTACCTGTGCCCCTAATTAGTAGCAATACCAGAAAGCCCTTACTTGATTACCCTTTAAAATACAGTTGCCTTGTATTGTATTGTATTAAACGAGAATACTGTTTGAAAAGCCTGAACCAGAACAACGGATACGAGATCGATTTAAAGAGTACTTTCTGCATACAAGTAGACATCTATTGCAATTATTTAACCTCTTCAGGGAGGGAAGGTAGGAAATGGGGGTTTTGTCCTACATGAGAACATTTTCATATTTAGTCTGGTTATTGGACACCACAGGTTGAGTGAAGAAGGGTTCTGAGATAACGTGACTCTGTACTGTCTGTTAAGGTGTGTGTGTAGGACTGGAGCAAATAGACCCCTGTTAAAAAGTTGGTGTGTTTGTGTGCACGTGTGTGCGTAGGTGTGAGGATGGGTGGGTAAGTAGGTGTGTGGGTGGGTATGACACCTAGTATTACCACTAGGCTTGTTCAGCATGTTTTTCTTTTTCTTCCATGCCTAGTGGCACATGAGGCACCCTTTTTCTTCCACTGCTCTTCGAACCAGCAGCTAGTACTCTGGGTTGTTTCCGCAACAAACGCCCTTTTTAAGTGGGATAGCAAAATACTGCGGATGCTGGAAATCCGAAATAACAACAGAAAATGCTGGAAAAACTCAGCAGGCCAGGCAACATGCGTGGAGAGAAAACAGAGTCGACGTTTCGGGTCTAACCCTTTTTCAAAACTGGAAAGGAAATGAAATAGATCGAAAGCCAGGGCTGGGAGAGAACAAGAAGTGAAGAGACATTAAGAGGTATTCAAAACAAGACGAGATGGTGATAGGACTAGTGGAGACAAAAGACGGCTCTAGATTAGGTGTGAAATGTTCTGGCAGAATGAGAGACAGCTGCCATGTGGGAGAGAAAAAAAAGTGGACAGGTTGATAGCCTGACTCTCAACTCCCTGCCAGGATGACCGACTAGATAAGATATGGGGGTGGGGAAGAGGAAGGTTGCCACTCCCCTTGGTAAACCTAGTAGTCAGAGGCCAGAGCTCTGACCTCCTGCTCGCCGGGGAACGGTGGGGGAGAGGGGCACTCCGCTGTTCATGACATTGGCAAGGAGAAAAAATATGATTTTAAAATCACATTTTTTTCCTGCCAATTTTTTTGCTTTTCTTGCAAGGAGTTGGTTTCTTTCTGAGATACAATTCCCCAGGTATCAGTCGTCCTCTGTCATCCCACCCAAACAGCCAATATTCACATTTGAGTGTTAGCAGTGAGCATCAGCAGGCTCTTCAACTATGGGGACGATTATATTGCCTTCATCCGATGCCCGCCCCCACACACACACACCCACCCACACACAAACTTTCTAACAGGAGTTGCTGGGAGACAGGAGCGAGAAACCCAGCTGACGTTTCCTCTCCCTAAACCAGAGGGCAGCCCTACCATCATCTTGGCTAAGATTTGCGAACTCAGCAAAGAGGGATTGAAACTGAGACTATTCTGGTGAGCATGGCTCATCTGCCCACTGAAGAACTTGCTGAGCCATTGCGGGCGTTGGAGAAATTGCACAATAGATTTTAATCTTGCGCCAAAACACTTCTTGTGTGAAAGTCTTAGTTCATCACCTCCAAAATACTCCCAGCGCCAGTCCTTCACTCTTATTGTATACTGCTCAGAGTGCTCTCTTCACACACAACCTATGTTTGAAATGATATCATTTGTAATTGCATTTTAGGTTTTTCTTCCAAGCACAAAGGAATGCCCACCATTATGACTTTAATGAAATTGTACTACGTAGAATGTAGCTGTATGAAGAATTTAAATGATCATTATGCTTTGCTAAATTCCCAACAACACAAGAGTATTCTTGATTCCATGCACTTAATATATGCAGTTGGGAGGAAGAAAAGAGATGAACACCAAAGAAGTAGGCTGATTTGAGATCCGAGCCCCCAGAAGACGGCCAAGTTCTGTCTGTGGTCCTTAGAGTTGAGAAAAATTGTGTATGCAGCTGTTGTAAAGAAAGAACTTGCATTTATAATAGCGTCCTTCACAACCTTGGGGATCCCAACGTGCTTTACAGTCAATGGCGTGGTAACTGTTATAATGTAGGACACGTGGCAGACAACTTGTGCACAGCAAGGTCCCACAAACAGCAAGAGCTAAATGATCAGATCATCCATTTTTAGGTGCTGGTTGAAAGATAAATGTTGGCCAGGACATGGGACTCCCCCGCTCCTCAAATAGCGCGGTGGGAACTTTTATATTCAGCTGAAATGGTAGACGGCACCTCGATTTAACGTCTCATCCGTAAGATGGCACCTCCGACAGTCCAACACTCCCTCAGTACTGCACTTAAGTGCCAGCCTAGATTACATGTTCAAGTCTCGAGTGGGGCTTGAACTTACGACCTTCTGACTCAGAGACAAGAATGTCACTGCTGAGCCAAGACTGACACCTAATACCCTTATGAAGGCTGCTACTGTAACCAAGAACTTGGTGAACCCCCAAGAAAAGATGTCAGACTCTATGGAGGCTCTTGTGATTGGTAACCCATTCCTCCTTTACACCCTGATGGCTACAATCAGCCAGTTCCTTCTTGGGCAAACTGCCTGAATAGTTTGCAGTTTCTTGTTTCATAAAATGTCAGCTTTGATTCCACCAGTCCTTCCTTAAATGGAATTCTGAGAACTTTCCCAAACATCTGATGGCAAACTAGATAAAAACTGTAAGCCAGAATATGGATAACCTACAAACTATGACCTGAGTTACAGTTTTCTACTATAATAATTTCTTTACCAAAGGGACAAAGTGCCCTTTGCAGTACAGGGTACCTACAAGGCTTGAGCCATGAACTGCATTTGAGAAAATAGGTCAAAATTAACTCTGTTTTGTGCACAGTCAAGTAAGTACACCTTGCACACCCAGATATCCAAAATGCTTGAACTTCCTATTTTGTTTAACATAGTTCCTACCCTACATTTGTAGCCGCAAAGTCACTTTTGATTACACGCTGGGACAGATAATGTGGTCCCACAGGAACCTGAAGATTTCAGAGAATTTGAAACCCATAGTTAACTGCAGAAATTCTAAACAAAAAGAGAGATTTTTGTCTATAATCAAGGCGTGGGACAATTCTGGGACTTCAGTGGTGTCCTGGAGAGCATTAACCCATTGAACGAGAGTGCCGCCAAGCAACAGGGTTTAGATACATCAGACCAGGACAACAAAAGCCCTACATAAAAGAGAGTACCATATGATTCCTCAAGTCACAAAGGATGACAAATGAAGAAATCCAGTTGTTGCGATTCACGGAGCGAATTCCTGGATCATCAAACAAAACAATTATTTCTCACTTGAAACAGCACCATGTGAAATAGATCATGGATTCAGCAACACCAGATGATCCATAAATGTCTCCCCTCCATACATCTGAACAGAATTCCTTGGAACAAGATCACCAGTGGCTAAGTGGAAATGGAAAGTTGTGTTTGGAAAGGTTAATCCCCCTCTGTTGGGTACAGGATGTTAAATGATTAATTGGGAAGAGGTGAATGGAAGAATGACAAAAGGAGTGAGGATTTGACTTAGGCTTAAAACAGGCCAATAACCTCTCAACTCTTTAGTATAATTTACAGATTGAACCCTTAAAGCCATTTAGTTTGGAATGTACCATGAAACTTTCAAAATACACTGACAATTTATAGTGCACATCTGCCGGAATGAGGTTTGATAGATTTCTAACTGTTACAAGTTGGAGCTGACAAAATGGATAGGACAGCCATTTCTTGGCTGGACAGTCAGTTCTTTTAATGGGAGGTTTGTTCTTTCTTTAAAAAATTGCACAGCAAAAGTCCATTTTCTGAGCATGTAACCTGTAGAATTTCGGTTTCCAGGCTACAACCAGTCACCATTCTCTCCCCCACCTGATGCTATCCCGTGATACATTATCTTTTCAATTCCTTAGTCTGTCTTTGCCTTCAGAGTAAGCATTTGTGTTTGGCTCCCAAACGTCAGGAATAAAAGAGGCCACATCCCTGGCTGGTTAGAGCTCACTCCATGCTTTGTCATACCCAATGCAATAGAATCAGAGAAATTTACGGCACAGAACCAAGGGTCTAATGAGGGTGAGGAACTTAACATAATTAATATAAGTAGAGAAAAAGTACTGGAGAAACTAATGGGACTAAAAGCCGACAAATCCCCTGGACCTGATGGCCTATATCCTAGGGTTCCAAAAGAGGTGGCTGAAGAGATAGTGGATGCATTGGTTTTGATCTTCCAAAATTCCCCAGATTCTGGAATGGTCCCAGCGGATTGGAAGGTCGCAAATGTAACACCGCTATTCAAGAAAGGAGGGAGAGAAAAAACAGGGAACTACAGGCCAGTTAGCCTGACATCAGTCGAGGGGAAAATACTGGAATCCATTGTTAAGGAAGTGGTATCAAGTCACTTAGAAAACCATAACATGATTAGGCAGAGTCAACATGGTTTAATGAAAGGGAAATCGTGTTTGACAAATTTATTAGAGATTTTTGAGGATGTAACTAGCAGGGTGGATAAAGGGGAACCAGTGGATGTAGTATATTTGGATTTCCAAAAAGGCATTCGATAAAGTGCCATAAAAAAGGTTATTACACAAGATTAGGGCTCATGGGGTTGGGGGTAATTTTTTTAAAATTCATTGATGGGATGTGGGCATCACTGGCTAGGCCTGCATTTAGTGCCCATCCTTAATTGCCCTTGAGAAGATGGTGGTGAGCCGCCGCCTTGAACCGCTGCAGTCCATATGGTGTAGGTACACCCACAATGCTGTTAGGAAGGGAGTTCCAGGATTTTGGCCCAGCGACAGTGAAGGAACGGCGATACAGGTCCAAGTCAGGATGGTGTGTGGCTTGGAGGGGAACTTGTAGGTGGTGATGTTCCCATGCGTCTGCTGCCCTTGTCCTTCTAAGTGGTAGAGGTCGCGGGTTTGGAAGGTGCTGTTGAAGGAGCTTTGGCGAGTTGCTGCAGTGCATCTTGCAGATGGTACACACTGCAGCCACAGTGTGCCGGTGGTGGAGGGAGTGAATGTTGAAGGTGGTGGATGGAGTGCCAATCAAGCGGGCTGCTTTATCCTGAATGGTGTCGAGCTTCTTGAGTGTTGTTGGAGCTGCACTCATCCAGGCAAGTGGAGAGTATTCCATCACACTCCTGACTTGTGCCTTGTAGATGGTGGAAAGGCTTTGGGGAGTCAGGAGGTGAGACATGTAGTATATGTACTTTGCAGAAGGAACTATATTCTGCAGCCCCTGTATACTGCAGTACCAGTAGTGACCACCCCTGTATATAAGCCTGTGTAGTAACTTTTGCATAATAGTTCCAGTTTGTCTCCACTCAGTAAAGACCTGTTATAACCAACTCCTGCAGTCCGTGTCTCAATTACACACGGACATAATACTGGCGATGAGCAGATCCGAACTTACCTACAGTCTGCACCACCTCATGGGGATCCATCCCTGAAGCGAAGTTGTCAGAGGTCGAGGCCAGAAGGAAGAAAGAAAAATATAAAACAAACAGAAGAAACGGGCGTCGACCGTGGGCAACCGCCTCTGATTCATCGGAGTTGAAGATTTGCAGGAGAGGCTGTCGAGAGCGGGGCTTGGTTATCCTATCGATGGTGTTCCAGCTAATCGGGCTGGTGGCAGGTAGTACACTGATCCTTCCTGGGCTGCGGCGGGCTAGAGCTCGATCGGGTGGCTTTTCAACGGGGCCGAGCAGCGTTGTCGGGAAGAGGAGAGAGGGTGGAGCACACAGGGCGCGGCCGGTGCTACGAAGCCGGGCAGCGTACAGACCCGAGAAGAGGGAGGAAAGTGTCCCGCAGGGTTGCTCCGACGACGGGGAAATAAAAGAAATTAGAAGCGCAGAAAGCCGTGAGGAGCTGCAGTTTGCCATGGGAACTGCGGAGAGCGGCGTTAGCAGCAGCGCGGGGGGAAGTGCGCGAAGACCATAGGGCGTCGCCATCAAGGCATAAAACGCCAGCAACAGCGCTAGCAGCAGCGGGGAAGACGGAAAGCGCGGGAGTCGCCATTTTGTTAAATCGGGGAAGAAGGCAAAGTGCGGGAGGCGCCATCTTAGATTTCCAAGATGCCGAAGACTGGCAATATCACTGCCTTCGATAATGCAATAGAAGACTGGACCACGTATGTGGAAAAAGTCGAAGTATATTGCGAGGCAAACGAAGTAGCGATGAGAAAAAGGCATCGGTACTACTAAACTTAATGGGCGCAAGAACGTACGGCCTATTGCGGAACCTGATTACTCCAGCCAAACCGATGGCGAAGAGTTTTAACGAAATTGTTGATATCCTACAGGAACACCTAAATCCTATACCGCTGCTGATAGCAGAAAGATTTAAATTCCACAGGAGAAATCAGCATAAAGATGAGAGCAATGCTGATTACCTTACGGAACTACGCAAGCTATCAAAGCACTGCCAGTTCGGAGCAGCACTGGCAGATACCCTATGGGACAAATTTGTCTGTGGACTCCTGAGTGAAGGAACCCAGAAGAGGTTACTCTCAGAGAAAGAGCTGACGCTAGATAAGGCTTTCAGCATGGCAGTATCGTACGAAGCAGCAGCAAGGGGAGCTGCGGAAATACAGCAAAAACCACAGGAATACGGCACCCACGAAATGACACGGGGATTTGAAAAATGTTATCGCTGCGGCAGAACAACCCATGACCAGAAGGACTGCTGGTCCAAGGACAAAATATGCAGGCAATGCGGAAAGATGGGACACATTGCACGAGTTTGCAGGTCTGGGAAGAAGACTAACGACAACAAAAAGGCTACTAAGGAACAGTACAGGAAAGTACCAAAGATGACGGACAGTAGTTCCGAAGACCAGATGAGCGATAGTGAATCCGGGAACAAGAGACTAAGCTGTCTCAAACTTCACAACGTAATCGCAAAAGAGGATCACCGAACCATTTGGGTCACCCTCACGATAGCAGGGTCCCAAGTCAAAATGGAATTGGATACAGGATCAGCCCTGACCGTCATGAATCGACGAGATTACGAGCGGCTATTCTCACACATACCCTTGAAAGAGCCATCCATTGTCTTGAAGACGTATACGGGGCAAAAAGTATACCCCAGAGGGAAAATAAGGGTGCCTGTCGAATACAATGGCAAGGAAATACAGAAATTGTATCTGTACATACTGCAAGATGGTGGACCACCGTTATTGGGACGTGAATGGATCAGAAAGATAAGTTTAGACTGGCACTCCATTCAGGCACTGACGGTGGCTGGTAAAAAGGATGACGACGTCACACCTGGACGATTGTCAAAAATCTTAGCTAACGCCAAAGAGGTATTTCAACAAGAACTGGGCACTCTTAAAGGCGTAACCGCCTCGATAAAAATAGAAGAGAATGCAATTCCCAAGTTTTTCAAAGCAAGACCGGTACCATATGCAATTCGCCCAGCTGTCGAGGCAGAGCTGGAGAATCTGGAGAATGCAGGCGTGTTATCTAAGGTAGACTGGAGCGAGTGGGCGACACCCATCGTTCCTGTCATGAAGAAAACGTTAAACAATAAGTCTGAGGAGCCAAGGAAGGTTCGCATCTGTGGGGACTTCAAGGTGACGGTGAACCCAGTCCTTCACACAGTACAATATCCTCTCCCGAGGATAGAAGATATTTTCGCCTCACTATCTGGAGGGAAGCGTTTTACAAAAATTGACCTAGCACAAGCATATTTGCAGATGGAGGTTGAAGAATCCTCTAGGAAGTATCTCACGATAAACACTCACAAAGGTCTTTACCAGTATAATCGACTGGTATTCGGAGTAGCATCAGCTCCGGCGATATGGCAAAGAGCGATGGAACAAGTCCTGCAAGGGATTCCGGGGACTCAGTGTTACTTGGACGACATCCTAGTGACAGGTGAAGATGACAGTGAACACCTTGCCAACCTAGAGCAGGTGCTCACTAGACTAAGAGAACATGGGCTACGAGCCAATCGCCCCAAGTGCGAGTTTTTTAAGAAACAGATATCGTATTGTGGCCACGTGATTGATGAAGAGGGGTTACATAAGTCCCCTGACAAAATTGAAGCGGTAGTTAAGGCTCCAGCGCCTGAAAATGTGTCACAACTGAGGTCATTCCTCGGATTGGTGAATTACTACCATAAGTTTTTGCCGAATTTGTCCACAATTCTGCACCCACTGAACGCCCTACTACAAACTGGAGTAGCATGGAAATGGAGCGATGAATGTAAGCGGGCCTTTCAGAAGAGTAAAGACCTAATCACTTCAAGAGAAGTATTGGCTCACTACAACCCATCACTACCGATGAGACTGGCGTGTGATGCATCTCCCTACGGCATTGGAGCGGTACTGTCACATAAATTCCTTGATGGTTCAGAGAGGCCGATAGCTTTTGCGTCACGCTCGTTAACTTCAGCCGAGCGTAACTACGCCCAGATTGACAGAGAGGCCCTCAGCCTGGTGTGGGGGGTGAAAAAGTTCAATCACTACCTGCACGGTCAGAAATTTACTCTACTAACTGATCATCAACCTCTTGTCTCCATTTTCAACCCTCAGAAGGGCGTCCCGATAATGACAGCACAACGGCTACAGAGGTGGTCCCTTTTCCTAGGGGCACACCAATATGACATCGAGTACAAAGGAACTAAACAGCATGGGAATGCTGATGGATTGTCGCGCCTACCGTTGCCGACGGTGTAAGAAGCACCTGCAGTGGATCCAGTGGAGATATTCCACTCGACCATAGTCGAATGTCTCCCTGTGACGAATGCAAACATAGAAAAGGAAACACGAAATGACCCGACACGCTCCTGGGTCTATGATTTAACGGTGAAGGGATGGCCAGCACATGGCGAACCACTGTTGCCAGCATTCTCGCCGAGAAGAGAACAGCTGTCAGTGTGCAGAGGAACCTTGATGTGTGGATCCAGAGTAGTAATTCCACCCAAATTGAAGGATAGAGTGCTCAATGAGCTTCATGAGGGTCATCTGGGAGGGGTAAAAATGAAGAACTTAGCCAGAACGTTTGTGTGGTGGCCAGGAATCGATAGAGAAATCGAAGAGATGACCAAGAGCTGTACAGGATGCCAGAAGGTCCAAAACGCCCCACCACAAGCCCCTCTACATCCATGGGAGTGGCCCTCATCTCCATGGCAAAGGGTGCACATTGATTTTGCTGGTCCATTTATGGACTCGATGTTTTTAATTGCGGTGGATGCACATTCAAAGTGGCCAGAGGTAATAAAAATGTCCTCAACCACCACAGAAAAAACTATCACAGTCTTACGAACCATATTTGCCAGAAATGGGCTGCCTGAACAGATTTGCTCCGACAATGGACCACAGTTTGTGTCTGAAGAGTTCCGGAGGTTCTTAAAGAACAATGGTGTTAAGCATTACACACTGCCCCATATCATCCAGCCACCAATGGATTGGCTGAGAGGTTCGTTCAAACATTCAAGAAGGCTATCAAGGCAATGTGTAATGAAGCCATACCCCTACAACACAAGGTGGATAACTTCTTGTTTGCCTACCGGAATGCGACACATGCGGTTACCAACCAAACTCCAGCCATGATGTTCTTCAATCGAAGACTACGATGCCGCTTGGATTTGATTAAGCCAAACATCAGAAGAGATGTGGAGAACAGGCAGTTTCAGAATATGAATGAAAGGCCGACCAGGAGTTTTAAGATAGGTCAACCAGTTTTGGCCCGGGACTACCGCACAGAGAAATGGCAGCCAGGAACGATCTGTACACGGCAAGGACCTCTAATGTATACCGTGGATGTTGGAGAGAGCATTGTAAGACGCCATGCTGACCAGATTCTAGAGTCACTGGAAAACGTCAATTCCACACCACGATCCGATACACCTGGTGATGAAACCGAAGTACCAATTGCATCTACCTCAGAATCGGTGATATTGGAAGCAGACGAACCAAACAACGACGCTGATCCCGAATCAACTTTGCCAGAAGAACCTGATACCCCAAAGAGGCGTTATCCAGACAGAATCAGGAAGCCTCCTCAAAGACTGAACTTATAATTGCTTAACTTCAGCTAATGTATCTAGCAACTGTAATTGTAAATATGTTATTTTAATTATTAATCGAATGTTATGTACTGTTTAGCTAAAAGGGGAGGAATTGTAGTGTATGTACTTTGCAGAAGGAACTATTTTCTGCAGCCCCTGTATACTGCAGTACCAGTAGTGACCACCCCTGTATATAAGCCTGTGTAGTAACTTTTGCATAATAGTTCCAGTTTGTCTCCACTCAGTAAAGACCTGTTATAACCAACTCCTGCAGTCCGTGTCTCAATTACACACGGACATAATAAGACACTTGCCGCAGAATTCCCAGCCTCTGGCCTGCTCTTGTAGCCGCAGTATTTATATGGCCGGTCCAGTTCAGTTTCTGATCAATGGTAACCCCCAGGATGTTGATAGTGGGGGATTCAGCAATGGTAATGCCATTGAATGTCAAGGGGAGATGGTTAGAGTCTCGCTTGTTGGAGATGGTCATTGCCTGGCACTTGTGTGGTGCGAATGTTACTTGCCACTTGTCAGCCCAAGTCTGAATGTTGTCCAGGTCTTGCTGCATATGGCATGGATAGAGGGTTGGTTAATGGACAGAAAACAGAGAGTCAGGATAAACGGATCTTTTTCAGATTGGCAGGCTGTAACTAGTGGAGTGCCGCAAGGATCAGTATTGGGGCCTCAGCTATTTACAATCTATATTAATGACCTAGATGAAGGGACCGAGTGTAATGTATCCAAGTTTGCTGATGATACAAAGCTAGGTGGGACAGTAAGCTGTGAGAACACAAAGGGGTCGATTTTCCCGAAGCTGTCGGGAAGAAGGCGGGACTACAACTTTCGGGTTTTAGTCCCGCCTACATCGACGTCCGGCCAATCCGCGCGATTTTCCCTTGATTGACCTTGTTGAGCTCGCCCAGCGGGCTCAGCATGCCAATTAAGGGCTACCTGGCAACAGGTGACGTCACAGACTGCAATTTAATCTGTCAAGAGCTCTTGACAGATGAAATATCAGTGTTTCACAGCTGTTTGAAGCTGCCAAACACTGGCAGTTTGAGTTCTAACATGAGTCCTTCTGCACAAACTCAGTTAGAACTCTCAGCGGCACTCAAAGCTGAAGGCTGTCACTTTTCACAGATCGCAGCCGTTCAGCTTTAAGTGCCGACTGAGTGATGCGCTCCCGACGCCTACAGGAAGAAAGGCTGTTAAGGTAAGTACAGGTAAGTAAAAGTTCTTTACACACTTTATACACACCAAACACACTTACCTTTGCACTCATGCACCCATCATTCACCTGAACACAGACATCGCGACCCCTCCAACTCCTTCAACCCGACGGCCCGCCTGCTCTAACCTGGTGTGGTTTGGAGCCGTCGGGAATCCCACACGGCGCCCCTCAAAATAGGGAT
The DNA here is from genome assembly GCF_052327205.1 of Somniosus microcephalus. Classification (NCBI taxonomy): domain Eukaryota; kingdom Metazoa; phylum Chordata; class Chondrichthyes; order Squaliformes; family Somniosidae; genus Somniosus; species Somniosus microcephalus. The sequence continues at coordinate 67,656,926 of NC_141005.1, read as the reverse complement.
TAGGCTAAAAACTGCCCGTTAACTACCTGTTAAAAGGCAGTTAATTGGCACTAATCCCTTCCCGCCTGGGATCGGCGGGTCCCAGTGCGGGGCGGGTACCCGCCGCCTCTGAAACTTGAGTGGAGCGGGGTTTTGGGTGGGATGGTGTCGGGACCCCTGAATTCGGGATCCCCCCCCCCCCCCCCCCCACACGCCTGAAACCCCGCCTGACGGCTCCAGGAAAATCGATCCCAAAGAGTTTGCAAAGGAATATAGACAGACTAAGTGAGTGGGCAGTAAGGTGGCAGATGGAGTATAATGTAGGGAAATGTGAGGTTATTTACTTTTGTAGGAAGAATAGAAAAACAGAATATTTTTCAAATGATTAGAAACTTTCAAATGTTGGTGTTCAGAGAGATTTGGGTGTCCTCATGCAAGAAACACAGAAAGCTAGCATGCAGGTACGGCAAGCAATAAGGAAGGCAACTGACATGTTGGCCTTTATTGCAAGGGGGTTGGAGTATAAGAGTAAGGAAGTCTTGCTACAATTGTACAGGGCCTTGGTGAGACCACACCTGGAGTACTGTGCACAGTTTTGGTCCCCTTATCTAAGGAAGGATATACTTGCCTTGGAGGCGGTGCAACAAAGGCTCACTGGATTGATTCCTGGGATGAGAGGGTTGTCCAATGAGGAGAGATTGTGTAGAATGGGCCGATACTCTCTGGAGTTTAGAAGAATGAGAGGTGATCTCATTGAAACATACAGGATTCTGAAGGGGATTGACAGGGTAGATGCTGAGAGGTTGTTTCCCCTGGCTGGAGTGTCTAGAACTAGGGAGCATAGTCTCAGGATAAGGGGGAGGCCATTTAAGACTGAGATGAGGAGGAATTTCTTCACTCAGAGGGTTGTGAATCTTTGGAATTCTCTGCCCCAGAGGGCTGTGAATGCTGAGTCTTTGAGTACATTCAAGGCTGAGATAGATAGATTTTTGGACTCTAGGGGAATCATGGGATATGGAGATCAGGCGGGTAAGTGGAGTTGCAGTCGATGATCAGCCATGATCTTACAGGCTCAAGGGGCCGTATGGCCTACTCCTGCTCTTATTTCTTATGTTCTTAGAAGGAGGCCAGTCGGCCCATTGTGTCTGTGCTGATCGAAAAAGAGCTATCCCGCCTAATCCCACTTTTCAGCTTTTGGTCCGTAGCCTTGTAGGTTGCAGAATTACAAGTGCATATCCAAGTACTTTTTAAATGTGATTAGGGTTTCTGTCCCTACCACCCTTTCAGGCAGTGAGTTCCAGACCCCCACCACCCTCTGGGTGAAAAAATTTCTCCTCAACTCCCCTCTAAGCCTTCTACTAATTACTTTAAATCTATGCACTCTGGTTATTGACCTCCCTGCTAAGGGAAATAGGTCCTTACTATCCACTCTGTCTAGGCCCCCCAGAATTTTATACACCTCAATCAAGTCTCCCCTGAGCCTCCTCTGTTCCAAAGAAAACAACCCCAGCCTCTCCAATCTTTCCTCACAGCTAAAATTCTCCAGTCATGGCACCATCCTCGTAAATCTCCTCTGTACCCTCTCCAGTGCAATCACATCCCTCCTGTAATGTGGTGACCAGAACTGTACGCAGTACTCGAGCTGTGGCCTAACTAGTGTTTTATACAGTTCAAGCAAAACCTCCTTGCTCTTATATTCTATGCCTCGGCTAATAAAGGAAAATATCCCGTATGCCTTAACCACCTTATCTACCTGTCCTGCTACCTTCAGGGATCTGTGGACATGCACTCCAAGGTCCCTCTGTTCCTCTACACTTCTCAGTATACAACCATTTACTGTGTATTTCCTTGCCTTGTTAGCCCTACCCTAATGCATTACCTCACACTTCTCCGGATTGAATTCTATTTGCCACGTATCTGCCCACCTGACTAGTCCATTGCTATCTTCCTGCAGTCCACAGATTTCATCCGCAATATCAACCACATGGCCAATTTTTGTATCATCTGCACACTTCTTAATCATGCCCCCTACATTGAAGTCTAAATCATTGATATATACCACAAAGAGAAAGGGACAGAGTATTGAGCCCTGTGGAATTCCACTGGACAACCTTCCAGTCACAAAAACACCCGTCGACCACTACACTTTGCCTCCTGCCACTGAGCCATTTTTGGATCCAGCTTACCACTTTCCCTTGAATCCCATGGGCTTTTACTTTTCTGACCAGCTTGGCATGTGGGACCTTGTCAAAAGCCTTGCTAAAATCCATGTAGACAACATCAAATGCACTACCCTCATCGACCCTCCTTGTTAACGCCTCAAAAAATTAAATCTAGTTAGTCAGACACAACCTTCCCTTAACAAAGCCATGCTGACTGTCCATGATTCATCCGTGCCTTTCTAAATGACGATTAATACTGTCCCTCAGAAATTTTTCCAATAATTTGCCCGCCACTGAGGTTAGGCTGACTGGCCTGTAGTTACTCGGTCTATCCCTTTCTCCCTTTTCCAACAATGGCACAATGTTAACAGTCCTCCAGCATCACACCTGTAGCTAGAGAGAATTGAAAAATGATTGTCAGAGCCTCCGCTATTTCCTCCCTTGCTTCTCTCAACAGCCTGGGATACATTTCATTCGGGCCTGGCGATTTATCTACTTTCAATGATGCTAAACCCTTTTAATATATCCTCTCTCGCTATATTTATCTCATCTAATATTTCACACTTCTCCTTAACTACAATGTCTGCATTGTCCCTCTCTTTTGTGAAGACAGACGCAAAGTATTCATTAAGAACCATACCCACGTCTTCCGCCTCCAGACACAGGTTACCTTTTTGGTCTCTAATAGGCCCTACTCTTTCTTTAGTTATCATCTTGCTCTTTATGTATGGTAGATTTTCAACTTGCCGAATGAGGGCAAGACTGACTTTGCAGATCGGCTGCCCATTATAAAAATCGCCCACCTTCCCTTTCCACTGAAATCAATTTTATGCCTGAGCAGCAAATTGAAAATATACTCTCAAATGCCCACTTCTATTGGGATGTATTGCTCCTGTGATCCAAAATGCGAATTTATGTTTAAAGTACCATAGGATAGCATCCCACTGGCCAAGCAATTAACTTTGTTTGTTGTTGGTACGAACACTGGAAATAGTATAGATCACGCCGTACACTCTTGGACTCTTTGACAGACCTTGTCAGACTAAAACTCAGGCTGAAAATGAAGAATGACGTTTATTGGTAAGTAAATAAAATAAGCAAATTTAGCTAGATTACAATATTAAATTACCGTATGTTTCTAAACAATACAAATCCTGAAGCTGGAGTAACGTGGATGACATGTTCATGAGGAAAAGCTTTTATGCAAGATAGGCATTTGCCCCCAGTCCATATAGCTGTATAACAAGCAGCAAACTGAGGAACATAAGGCATCAATTAGTCTTTCTTTTGATCCAGGTTGATACAAAACAAAGATAAGCAGATATCATTTACAATTAATCAAAGCTGGCCCACTGAAAAACATTTTCAGTGACAGACCTGCCATTTACAGACAACATGTCTATTCCAACTACATACACAAAAGAGAGAACAACCCCTTCTCAGCAAGCAGTAACAGAAACTATTTTTGAGTTGTTACTGTACTGCTACACCTTGATGGAGAGAGTGGGAGACAGTATGAGAGAGAGCATGAGTGAGAGGATCTTGGTCTGAAACAGGATGGACTCTCAGTGGTTCAAACAGCAGGATTTTTGCTTTGGTGTTTCAATGGTGTGCTCTATCACAATTCCACTTTAGGCATGTCCCTCATTGTATTTAGGGTCCATTGCTATTTGGGGATTTCTCAGTGTGGCCTGCTCTCTCAGCAGCCATCCGTTCAGCCTACTGGAGTCTTCAAATAATTCAGGCATTGTGGGCTGTTTCACAATGAAGCAGTATGGGTCTTTCCTGGATAACTGGCACTTACACAATTTGACGTTTGTGTGACCAGACACCACCTGAACATTAATTGAATGGCAGCACGTTGACCCCTCTGTAAGCAATGGGGTTGATGTGAAGAGTCCTGATGGCACCAAGGGTGCCATTTACCACACCTGGACTCTTGGCAATCTTGTGACCCAGCAAAAGTTCTGTGCCCTGTCCAGCTGATGCTTTTTTTTGGAGAAAATGATGAAGGAGTATTGCCTCTTGAAAACATGGCATCTTGTCACTTGCTTGATGCATTCATGGACTACAGACTGGCTGATTTGGCAGACGTCCCCTACGATGGCGTTTAAAGATCTGGTCATATAAAAGCTCAATGCTGTGGTAATCTGTACAGCTATGGGAAAAGCATTCCCTATGTTAGAATTTTTCCCTCCATGTCAGCCTAGAACAGATGGCACAGCTTCTGTGACAGACTCTCTGGTGAAGAGAAGGTGGTAAAGATTGGCCTATTCCAACATGCCAGGTAGGAGTGTCGTATTGTGTAAATGCAGGATTTGAGGTATTGTTGGGGTTCAACAGATGTTGGTGTACTTGCATTTGGAGTCGCCTCATAAAACCATTTTCTGCATCTAAATCATGGAGCGCTATGGGAATCCCCAAATGAATTACCATCCTCAGCAAATTGTTTGCTGCAACTAATTGGCAAACAATGATGTAGAACAGCAACGGGAGACATTTAAAACGATGTTCAACAGAGTCCAGGAAAAATATATTCCGCTAATAAACAAGAACAAGCTAAACACTAATGAGAGACCGTGGATGAATAAAGCCATAAGGGAAAAATTGAGGGCAAGGAAAGAGGCATACACTAAGTACACAGACAGCAGGGGAGAGCATGATAAGGGAGAATATGAAGGGATTAGGAGAGAAGTCAAAAAAACAATTAGGAAGGCAAAGCAGAACTATGAAATTAAATTATCAAGGAACATAAAACAAAACAGTAAACTATTTTACAGGCACATAAATAAAAAAAAGTCGGGATGGGAATAGGGCCACTAAGGGCTGGAGAGGATAATACCACAGGCAGCAATAGAGAGATGGCAGGGATACTAAATAATTAATTTGCTTCAGTATTTACCAGGAAGATAGAACAGGTGGAGATGACGTTGGATGATGAGATTAGTAATGAGTTAACTGCATTTAAAATAAAACGACTGATATACTAAATAAACTAATGAAACTCAAAGAGGATAAAACCCCTGGTCCAGACTGATTACATCTGCGCATTTTAAAAGAATCTAGGGAAGAAATTAATGGGACTGAAAGCCAATAAATCCCCTGGACCTGATGGTCTACATCCTAGGGTTTTCAAAAAGAGGTGGCTATAGAGATAGTGGTTGCATTGGTTGTCATTTTCCAAAATTTCATAGATTCTGGAACGGTTCCCGCAGATTGGAAGGTAGCAAATGTAACCCCACTATTTAAGAAAGGAGGGAGAGAGAAAACGGGGAACTACAGGCCAGTTAGCCTGACATCTAGAATCTATTATTAAGGACATGGTAACAGGGCACTTAGAAAATAATAATAGGATTGGGCAGACTCAACACGGACTTTTGAAAGGGAAATTATGTTTGACAAATCTGTTAAGAGTTTTTTCAGGTTGTAACTAATAGAATAGATAAGGGGGAACCAGTGGATGTGGTGTATTTGGATTTTCAGAAGGCATTTGATAAGGTGCCACACAGGAGGTTATTAAACAGAATTAGGGCTTATGGGATTGGGGGTAATATACTAGCATAGATTGAGGATTGGTTAATGGACAGAAAACAGAGAGTAGGAATAAATGGGTCATTTACAGGTTGGCAGGCTGTAACTAGTGGGGTACCACAAGGATCAGTGCTTGGGCCTCAGCTATTCACAATCTACATCAATGATTTGGATGAGGGGACCAAATGTAATATATCCAAGTGTGCTGATGATACAAAGCTGTGTGGGAATGTAAGTTGTGAGGAGGATGCAAGGAGGCTTCAAAGGGATATAGACAAGCTAAGTGAGTGGGCAAGAACATGACAAATGGAATCTAATGTGGAGAAATGTGAAGTTATCCACTTTGATAGGAAAAATAGAAAAGCAGAGTATTTTTTAAATGGCGAGAGATTGGGAAATGTTGGTGTTCAGAGGGATCTGGGTGTCCTTGTACACGAATCACTGAAAGTTAACATGCAGGTACAGCAAGCAATTAGGAAAGCAAATGGTATGTTGGCCTTATTACAAGAGGATTTGAGTATGAGAGTAAAGATGTCTTACTGCAATTATATAGGGCCCTGGTGAGACCACACCTGGAGTATTGTGTACAGTTTTGGTCTCCTTACCTAAGGAAGGATCTACTTGTCATAGAGGAAGTGCAACAAAGGTTCATCAGACTGGTTCCTGGGATGGGGGGATTGTTGTATGAGGAGAGATTGAGTAGGCTAGGCCTATATTCTCTAGAGTTTAGAAGAATGAGAGGTGATCTCATTGAAACATACAAAATTCTTACAGGGCTTGACAGGGTAGATGCAGGGAGGATGTTTCCCCTGGCTGGGGAGTCTAGAACCAGGGGTCACAGTCTCAATTCAATTCAATTTTATTTGTCATAAATGCAGCAGACGTGTGTACTGCACAATGAAATGTTGATTTTTACGAGTCCTCCCAACATTGGAATAAATATGGCATAACAATGATAAAATACTAATAGAAATACAGTAATAATAAATAAAACAGTAATAAATAATAATAAATTATACGTTCATGAGTCTTATGGCCTGGGGGTAGAAGCTGTTTCGAAACCTGCTGGTACGAGACCGTATGCTTCGGTATCTCTTACCAGACAGGAGCAGGGTGAAGAGGTTGTGGCTGGAGTGGCTCGCGTCTTTAATGATTCTCAGGGCCTTCCCCCGGCACCTCTCGGGGTAGATATCCTGGACAGCAGGTAGTTTAATTCCTATAGTATGTTGTGCAGCTTTCACCACCATCTGTAGAGCCTTGTGGTCTGTAGCGGTGCAGTTGCCATACCAGGTAGTGATGCAGCCGGACAGGATACTCTCGATGGTGCACCGGTAGAAGTTGGTGAGAATCTGGGGGGCCATTCCAAATTTCTTCAGTCTCCTGAGGAAGAACAGGCATTGGCATGCCTTCTTCGTTACGACGTCGATGTCGTGTGACCACGTTAAGTCCTCCGTAATGAATACACCCAGGAATTTGAAGCTGCTGACCCTCTCCACCTCAGCCCCTTCGATGTAGATTGGGGTGTGTCCCTCCCCCTGCCGCTTCCTGTAGTCCACAATCATCTCCTTTGTTTTGCTGATGTTGAGGGAGAGGTTGTTGTACTTGCACCATTCTGCTAGAGCTCTTACCTCCTCCCTGTAGCCTGTCTCGTCGCCATCTGTGATCAGGCCTACAATGGTAGTGTCATCAGCAAACCTGATGATGGAGTTGGAGTTGTGCGTGGCCACGCAATCGTGAGTAAACAGGGAGTACAGAAGGGGGCTGAGCACACAACCCTGGGGAGCTCCCGTGTTCAGGATCAGTGTTGAGGAGGTGTTACTGCCTATTTTCACCACCTGGGGTCTGCCCGTCAGGAAGTCCAGGATCCAGTTGCATAGGGAGGTGTTAAGTCCTAGCTCACTGAGCTTGTTGTCTCAGAATAAGGGGTCGGTCATTTAGGACTGAGATGATGAGAAATCTCTTCGTTCAGAGGGTGGTGAATCTTTGGAATTCTCTACCCCAGAGGGCTGTGGGGGCTCAATCGTTGAGTATATTCAAGACAGAGATCGATAAGATTTTTGAATATTAAGGGAATCAAGAGATTTGGGGATAGTGCAGGAAAGTGCAGATGAGGTAGAAAATCTGCCACGATCTTATTGAATAGCAGGCTCGAAGTGCCAAATGGCCTACTCCTGCTCCTATTTCTTATGCTATGTTCTTAAATAGCAGAGGCATTACTACACATATTTAGTAATTAGTTAGAAAAAGGTGTAGGGTCAGAGGACTGGCGGATAGCTAACGTAATACCTATATTTAAGAAGGGAGAAAGAACATGTCCAAGGAACTACAGGCCAGTCAGCTTAACATCAGTGGTCGGAAAAATAATGGAATCCCTGCTAAAGGAGAAAATAGCAGAAAATCTAGAAATGAAAAATCATAATAAATAGTCAGCATGGATTTCAAAAGGGAAAGTCTTGCTTCACCAACCTAAGTGAATTTTTTGAAGAGGTAACAGAGAGAGTAGACAAGGGTAATGCAGTAGATGTAATTTATCTAGATATTCAAAAGGCCTTTGATAAGGTACCACATTGTAGACTATAGAATAAGGTCAGGGAATGTGGAGTCAGGGGACAAGCAGCAAAATGGAGAGCTAGCTGGCTTCAAGACAGAAAGCAGAGAGTAGGGGTAAAGGGTAGCTATTCAGAGCAGCAGAAGGTGGAAAGTGCTGTTCCACAAGGATCAGTGCTGGGACCACTGCTGCTCACAATTTATACTAACGATTTAGATCTTGGAATCAAAAACACCATTTCTAAATTGTGACACCAAATTGGGGGGGGAAGCCAATGCTGAGGAGGACTGCAACAAATTACCATCGCCAAATCCCCCACCATCAACATCCTGGGGGTCACCATTGACCAGAAACTTAACTGGACCAGCCACATAAATACTGTGACAACAAGAGCAGGTCAGAGGCTAAGTATTCTGCAGCGAGTGTTTCACCTCCTGACTTCCCAAAGCCTTTCCACCATCTACAAGGCACAAGTAAGGAGTGTGATGGAATACTCTCCACTTACGTGGATGAGTGCAGCTCCAACAAGCTCGACACCATCCAGGATAAAGCAGCCCGCTTGATTGGCACCCCATCCACCACCTTAAACATTCACTCCCTCCACCAGCGGCGCACCGTGGCTGCAGTGTGTACTATCTACAAGATACACTGCAACAACTCACCAAGGCTTCTTTGACAGCACCTCCCAAACCCACGACTTCTACCACCTGGAAGGACAACAGCAGCAGGTGCATGGGAATACCATCACCTCCAAGTTCCCCTCCAAGTCACACACCATCCTGACTTAGAAGTATATCGCCGATCCTTCATTGTCGCTGGGTCAAAATCCTGGAACTCCCTACCTGACAGCACTGTGGGAGTACCTTCACCACATGGACTGCAGCGGTTCAAGAAGGCGGCTCACCACCACCTTCTCAAGGGCAATTAGGGATGGGCAATAAATGCTGGCCTTGCCAGCAACACCCACATCCCATAAACAAATTAAAAAAAATTACAAGACATTAATAAACTTGCAGAATGGGCATATAATTGGCAAATGTAATTCAATACAGATAAATCTGCGGTATTACATTTTGGTAAGAAAAATAGAGCGGTCACATATTACTTGGAAAATAAGAATCTAAATGGGGTAGAGGAACAAAGGGATCTTGGAGTACAAATACACAAATCACAAAGTATCGACACAGGTTAACAAGGCCATAAAAAAGCAAACCAAGCACTAGGGTTTATTTCTAGAGGGATAAAATTGAAAAGTAGTGAAGTTATGTTAAACTTGTATCGAACCTTGGTTGGACCACACTTAAGAGTATGTGTACAGTTCTGATCGCCATATTATAAAAAGGATGTGGAGGCACTGGAGAGGGTACAGAGAAGATTTACAAGGATGATACCAGAAATGCGAGGGTATACCTATCAGGAAAGGATGAACAGGCTGGGTCTCTTTTCTCTTGAAAAAAGGCTGAGGGGTGATCGAAGAGAGGTCTATAAAAGTATGAAAGATTTTGATAGAGTGGATACAGAGAGAATGTTTCCACTTGTGGGGAAAAACACAACTAGAGGCCATCAATATAAGATAGTCACCAAGAAATCCAATAGGGAATTCAGAAGAAACTTCTTTACCCAGAGAGTGGTGAGAATGTGGAACTCGCTACCACAGGGAGTAGTTGAAGCAAATAGTACAGATGCATTTAAGGGGAAGCTAGATAAGCATATGAGGGAGAAGGGAGTAGAGGGTTATGCTGATAGAGTTAGATGAGGAAGGAGGAGGCTCGAGTGGAGCATAAACGCTGGCATGGACTGGTTGGGCCGAATGGCCTGTTTCTGTGGTGTGTACCTTATGTAATCCTATGTAAACTTCAGCAGTCCAGACCAGTGGATTATGGCCATTTTATATGGATGAGGTATGACAGCAGTGGAGCTCACTGAAGAACGTGAAATTTGCTGTGGGAACTAATTAATGCAATTGTGGTAGAGCCACCAAGGGACTCTTATATCGATGTACATAATTATCTGTAACAGAATGAATCTGTACCTGTATTCGTTTTACTGCATGTAAATAGCGCGGTCTCTGCAGGATTAAGACCGAACGCGATGACGTCACCACGTGGGTCACGTGATGTTCCCAATGGCGGGAAACGTGATGACGCCATGACGTCAGACTGAGGAGCGTTTTCCCTCAGTCCTCGTCGAGCCAGCATTGAGCATAGACCTGTTAGTTAGTTCTCCTGCGTTTTGATTGCCATTTCTGCAAAACAGTATTAAACTTCGTTTGGTTGACAGACTGACTCGATCTCAGTCCTTTGGTTAGGAATCTAGCAATTCCTACAGTGGTGACCCCGAACTTTCGCGAACGATCTTCGCGGAGGAAGCGCAACGTAACGAAACGAAACGATGGAAGCGAACACGGTGGCTTTGAAGCTCCCTCAGTTTTGGGAACAACAGGCGGCCTCCTGGTTCGTGCAAGCGGAAGCTCAGTTTGACCTTCGAAACATTGTGGCGGATCAGACCCGTTACCTCTACGTGGTCTCTGCACTTGACGGCTCCACGGCTTCGAGGATCATCAACCTGCTGGAAAACCCCCCGGCCGATGGCAAGTACAGCACGCTAAAAGCGCGGTTAATTCAGGTTTTCGGCCTCACGAAGGCGGAGCGCGCATGCCGCTTACTGACGCTACCCGGGTTAGGCGACTCCAAGCCATCGGAGTTAATGTGCCAGATGCTCACACTCCTTTGCTCCGAACCACAATGTTTCCTCTTTCGAGAGTTGTTCTTGAGTCAATTGCCCGAGCAGATACAGGCAGCCCTCGCAAGATCGGATACTACGGATTGCGTAGTGCTTGCCGCCGAAGCGGACACCATTTATGCGGCCACGCAGCAATTCTGCACCGCCACGAGTCGCCCCTCCCTCGTGGACTCCGCCCCGACGCCTCCATCGCCCGGCTTGTGTTTTTACCACGCCCGTTTCGGCGCGAGAGCCAGATGCTGCCGGCCTCCCTGCAGTTTCACGCCTCAAACGAAGAAAAAACGCCAGCACCAAATACGGGAAAGGAAGATCGAGCCTGACGGATGTTCCACGGCCGCGATGGCGGTTGGCGATTCCGGGAAGCTCCTTTACATTACCGATTCCATCTTGGGCTGATGGTTTTTATGCGACACAGGGGCGCAGTGTAGCATCCTTCCCGCCTCCGTCCTCGACATCCGGACGGGGAGGCGTGGTTTTCCCCTCCAGGCCGCCAACGGCGGTGCCATCCGTACCTTTGGTAAACGGCGGGCCCAGGTGTGTTTCGGCGGACAGCTTTTTCAATGGGACTTTATCACTGCCAAAATCTCGCAAGCCATCCTTGGCGCAGATTTTTTATGCACCAACAGCCTTTTGGTGGATGTGAGAAATCGTCGACTGATTAACGCGGCCACTTTCAACTCCATCCCTTGCTTCCGCAGTGCAGTTGTGTCGCACGCGGTCTTCTGCGCCTTGCCTGCGCCTAATGAATTCACTCGCCTTCTCAGGGAATTCCTGGAACTAACCAAGCCCACTTTGTCCTCCTCGACCGCCAAACACGGTGTGGAGCATCACATCGCTACGACCGGTCCTCCAGTTTATGCATGGGCTCGGCGCCTAGAACCCAGCAAACTTGCGGCTGCAAAGGCAGAGTTCGCCGCAATGGAGTGGCTGAGGATTATTCGCCGGTCGAATAGTCCCTAGTCCTCGCCTCTCCATATCGTCCCGAAACCCGGTGGCGGATGGCGGCCATGCGGTGACTACCGATGCCTTCGTGACGTCACAACTCCCGATTGGTATCCAATACCGCATATCCAGGATTTCTCCGCGAATTTGGCGGGAAAGTCAATATTCTCCAAGGTCGACCTCGTACGTGGATACCATCAAGTGCCCGTACACCCCCAAGACATCCCAAAGACGGTGGTCATTACTCCCTTTGGCCTGTTCGAGTTCCTCCGGATGCCATTTGGGCTCAAGAATGCGGTGCAGGCGTTTCAGCGCCTGATGGATTCGGTGCTGCGGGACCGTACCTTTTTATTTGTCTACCTTGACGATATCCTGATCGCCAGCTCTACCAAAAAGGAACACATCTGCCAGTTGCGCACCCTCTTTCGCCGCCTCCATCAACATGGCTTGATAATCAACTCGGCCAAATGTCAGTTCGGCCTACCACAAATCGACTTCTTGGGCCACCGCATCACTTCGGAAAGCGCGATGCCGCTTCAGTCGAAGGTAGAGGCGATTACAGCTTTCCCACGGCCGCAGTCCATCAAGGCCCTCCAGGAGTTCCTGGGTATGGTAAATTTTTACCACCATTTCGTTCCTAGGGCTGCGCAACTTATGCAACCACTCTACGAGACTCTCAGAGGCAAGCCGGGAAAAGGGCCCGTGGCTTGGACGCCCGAGATGGACTGCGCCTTCAGCGACACAAAGACCGCTCTAGCAAATGCAACTATGTTGGCGTACCCACTGCCTGGTGCCACCATCGCTCTCACGACCGACGCTTCTGACTACGCCATAGGCGCCGTGCAAGAACAGTGGGTCAGCGGCACGTGGCAGCCACTAGCGTTTTTTAGTCGCCAACTACGACGTAATGAACGCAAATACAGCACGTTCGACAGGGAGTTGTTGGCGTTGTTTCTGGCTATCTGCCATTTTCGATTTTTATTAGAGGGACGCCAATTCACCGCGTTCGTGGATCACAAACCACTGACGTTTGCTATGGCCAAGGTCGTCGAACCGGGGTCGGCTCGGCAGCAGCGACAACTTACCTTTATTTCGGAGTTTACGACCGAGATTCAGCACGTGGCCGGCAAGGACAACGTGGTGGCTGATTGTCTTTCACATGCGACCGTCCAAGCCGTTCAGCTGGGAATAGACTATTCCTGCATGGCTGCCGACCAGGCAACCGATCCGGAAACACAGGCGTTCCGCACTGACTCCTCCTGCCTCCAGCCAGTAGATGTGCACTTCCATTCAGCAGGCACCTCCATGCTCTGCGACGTCTCCTTGGGAGATCCCCGCCCGATTGTTCCGACTTCCTGGCGTCGCAAAGTTTTTGATGCCATACACGGACTTTCGCATCCTGGCATGAAGGCATCTCAAAGATTACTGGCATCTAAATTCGCCTGGAGAGGAATGCGTAAAGATGTCCGCGACTGGGCTAACACCTGCGTCATTTGTCAAAAATCTAAAGTGCAACGGCATGTAAAAGCCCCCTTGGCCACTTTCGAAGTGCCAGAACACCATTTTGACCATGTCCACGTAGACCTCGTTGGGCCGCTTCCGCCATCACAAGGGTTCATGCACCTCCTGACCATGGTCGACCGCACTACAAGATGACCAGAGGCGGTTCCTTTGGCGTCTACTACCTCCGCTGATGTCGCCCGGGCTTTTATCTCCTCGTGGGTCGCATGTTTCGGTGTCCCGGCAAATATTTCGTCCGACCGCGGTCCACAGTTTTCGTCTGAACTTTGGAACGCTGTAGCCTTAGGTTTGGGCACCAAGCTCCATCGCACCACGGCTTACCACCCGCAGGCGAATGGGTTATGCGAACGTTTTCATCGGTCGGTAAAGGCATCGCTACGGGCCAGCCTGCAGGGCACCGCATGGGTGGATCGGCTTCCGTGGGTTATGCTTGGTTTGCGCACGGCGCCTAAAGAAGACCTGCAGTCATCTTCTGCGGAGCTGGTGTACGGCCAGCCACTCCGGGTGCCAGGCAATTTCCTGCCATCGCCGACTAAGCCGTGGTCCGCAGCCGACCAACTCAGCACCCACCGGGAAACAGCCGACTCCTTTAAGCCAATTCCAACGTCGCACCACGGCCTTCCTTCCTCTCACATACCAACAGCGTTAATGCAGGCTGAGTTTGTCTTCGTTCGCCATGATGCCCATCATGGTCCACTCAAGCCTCCTTATACGGGCCCCTTCCAAGTACTGGAGGCAGGCGACAAGAGTTTTTTGGTTGACATTGGTGGCAAACCCGACTACATTTCAATTGACTGCCTCAAGCCCGCGCACCTGGACCTCGACCGGCTGGTCGAAACTGCACAACCACCACGTCGTGGTCGACCGCCCGCCGCTACTACATCCGATTGGGTCGCTCCACCTGTCAGCCCTTCCACTGCTCAGCAAATTCCTCTCCGGAAATATAGGAGTCGTTCGAACAGGCTTGTCCGACCTCCTCTTCGATTGACTTTCACTGCTAAAGACAATTCTGGGGGGGGCGCATGTGGCAGAGCCACCAAGGGACTCTTATATCGATGTACATAATTATCTGTAACAGAATGAATCTGTACCTGTATTCGTTTTACTGCATGTAAATAGCGCGGTCTCTGCAGGATTAAGACCGAACGCGATGACGTCACCACGTGGGTCACGTGATGTTCCCAATGGCGGGAAACGTGATGACGCCATGACGTCAGACTGAGGAGCGTTTTCCCTCAGTCCTCGTCGAGCCAGCATTGAGCATAGACCTGTTAGTTAGTTCTCCTGCGTTTTGATTGCCATTTCTGCAAAACAGTATTAAACTTCGTTTGGTTGACAGACTGACTCGATCTCAGTCCTTTGGTTAGGAATCTAGCAATTCCTACACAATTATCATATTATGAGGTCGACCCTGGCCAGCAGCACTGCCTCCCTTTGCTAGTCATTTTTTTTTCACGACAAAATGCAGGACGGTGAGAATTTCACAATTGTGCTGGCAGCATGGAGCCTCGCAAAATTGGGGCTATGTTGTCTAATGGCAGAACAAAAGTGTTTGCAGTACCCCTGTTTCTCACAGTGAGGAGTGTTGGGAGAGATAATGCAAAAGCATTACAAGTAGTGAAGATATTTATATTGCAGTAGATTATATTTTTTTTAATGAACCAGCAGCTGTCTTTGGCCAATTTGCAAATAGGCACAACAGTGACATCTAATGGCAGGCCAACACTGTGCAAGTTTTTTTCATTTTTGCTGAAATCCGCCAAATTCCAAACCGTCTCAGCCCTAATGTTGTAGTTGAGCTGGAGTCAGCTCACCTTGTAAGCAGCTGATTCTGTTCCCACTGGAGTCACGTCAGCCATTCGCTAAGACACAAACAGATCTGGAAACACTACACTATTGAGCTGAGCAAAGTACTGGTCAATGTAAGATCTGGGGTATAAGTCACTCCTTTGTAGATGTGCTTTTATGCTTTTCAACCACAATTGTATTAATTCTACACAATTGCAATCTGCACAGCCTTTTGCCAAAATGTACACTGTGGCAAAACCACTAAGTGACTTACATAATTGTCTGTAACCAATGGTATTACCTCTAGCATTAATTGTCTGTAACCAATGTTATTACCTTTCAAGTTGGCTCTGGTTAAACAGAGCTAGATCGACAACATCGCGATCTGACGCGATGACGTCATCACGTGGGTCACGTGACGTCCCCTTCGGCGGGAAACGTGATGACGTCATGACGTCAGAGGTAGAGGGCGGGGCCAGCCAGTCCTCGTGTGGATTGACAAGGTGCCACACAAAAGATTATTGCTTAAGATAAAAAATCACGGGATTGGGGGTAATATTCTGGCATGGATAGAGGATTGGCTATCTAACAGAAGGCAGAGAGTTGGGATAAATGGTTCATTCTCAGACTGGCAATCAGTAACCAGTGGTGTTCCGCAGGGGTCAGTGCTGGGTCCCCAACTCTTTACAATCTATATTAACGATTTGGAGGAGGGGACCGAGTGTAACACATCAAAGTTTGCAGATGATACTAAGATGGGAGGGAAAGTAGTGAGTGAGGAGGACATAAAAAACCTGCAAGGGGACATAGACAGGCTAAGTAAGTGGGCAGAGATTTGGCAGATGGAATACAATACTGGAAAGTGTGAGGTTATGCACTTTGGCAGGAAAAATCGTAGAGCAAGTTATTATCTTAATGGCAAGAAACTTGAAAGTACTGAAGTACAAAGGGATCTGGGGGTCCTGGTGCACGAAACTCAAAAGGTTAGTATGCAGGTGCAGCAAGTGATTAAGAAGGCCAATGGAATGTTGGCTTTCATTGCTAGGGGGATAGAATATAAAAATAGGGAGGTATTGCTTCAGTTGTACAAGGTATTGGTGAGACCGCACCTGGAATACTGCATACAGTTTTGGTGTCCATACTTAAGAAAGGACATACTTGCTCTCGAGTCAGTACAAAGAAGGTTCACTCGATTAATCCCGGGGATGAGGGGATGGACATATGAGGAGAGGTTGAGTAGATTGGGACTCTACTCATTGGAGTTCAGAAGAATGAGAGGCGATCTTATTGAAACATATAAGATTATGAAGGGGTTGGATCGGGTGGATGCAGGGAGGATGTTCCAGATGATGGGTGAAACTAGAACTAGGGGGCATAGTCTTAGAATAAGGGGCTGCTCTTTCAAAACTGAGATGAGGAGGAACTACTTCACTCAGAGGGTGGTAGGTCCATGGAATATGCTGCCCCAAAAAGCTGTCGAAGCTACATCATTACATAAATTTAAAACAGAAATAGACAGTTTCCTAGAAGAAAAGGGAATTAAGGGTTACGGGGAGCGGGCAGGAATTTGGACATGAGTCTAGGTTCGGATAGGTCATGGCCCTGTGGGTAGCGGAGCGGGCCCAGGGGCCGTGTAGCCTGATCCTGCTCCTATTTCGTGTGTCTAATTCTGTTAGCTTCAGGAGATAGTCCTGTCATAGTGGATTGGCGGTTAGGATCAGATCAGCCATGATCTTATTGAATGGCGGAGCAGGCTCGAGGGGCCAATTGGCCTACTCCTGCTCCTATTTCTTATGTTCTTATGAAAGAGAAAAGACCTGTTTTGAGCTTCTCCTGTAGTTTCTTGTTTTGTAAAGTTCTTAGACAATAAATTCAGTTTGTTAACTTCCAGTAAGTTATAGATTCTTTGTTAGGAGTGCAGAGACTCCTACAACACCATAAAACTTGTACGGTGACTTATCCATCAGATGTCACCACATTTTATGAACTGTGCATTCAGAGAATGGATTCAAAGCAGCTACTTCACTGATTTGGATATCTGAGGGCAACAAACAGCCACAAGTGTAAGATTAACTAAAATCTGGAGTGCTGTTTTCAAGGATCTGAGGTGTAGAGATGATCTAATGCTCCAGAATTCAATTATCACTGGTTGTAATCACTGCTCATCTGGAGCTGCATCAGAGATCAGATTGCAGGCCATTGGTGAAGCAAAAATAATACTTTACAGCACACCTTCAGTGTGTCACATTTTATATTGAGCATCACTGTCTCATTCATAGTCCATCTCTGAATACATATTCACTAACATTCATTAACAATGTCAGCCTATTCATCACCCAGACACGCCAATGCGGCAATTCCTGGAAAATTGAGGCGTTGATTGAATGGTGCAGTCAAATGTGGGGCACAATTAGCTTCAATGCAATATGTCACAATGGAAACATTGGAGACAGAAAATAGAGTAGTCCACACCAACCAAAGAGAGTGCTCAGCATTCTGGGACTCTGCAACAATACAGACAGTCAGTGTTTATTGTTTTCTGCATCTCAGGACTGTGTACAGAAAACTCTTGCAAGGTGCTGGGTCTAGAATCTTAAGGTTTGGCCTATTTATAGGTATATATACTAGCTGGGGGTGAGCCCGGCGTTGCCGAGGTTTTTTCGAGGGCATGTTGTTGTTGAAGAGAGAGAGAGAGCGACTGGGGAGGGGGTGGGGGGGCGGCAGAGAGAGACTGGGGGGGGGGGGGAAAGAGAGAGAGACTGGGGGGGGGGAAACAGAGAGAGACTGGGGGGGGGAACAGAGAGAGACTGGGGGGAGGGGGAACAGAGAGAGACCTGGGGGGAGGGGGGAACAGAGAGAGACTGGGGGGAGGGGGGAACAGAGAGAGCGGGGGGGGGAACAGAGAGAGACTGGGGGGGGAACAGAGAAGCTCTCCCGCCCCCCCCCGCGATTTCCCGACAGAGAGAGACTGGGGGGGGAACAGAGAGAGACTGGGGGGGGGGGGGGAGAACAGAGAGAGACTGGGGGGGGGGGGAGAACAGAGAGAGACGGGGGGGGGGGGGGGGGGGAAAGAGAGAGACTGGGGGTGGGGGGGGAACAGAGAAGCTCTCCCCACCACCCCACCCCCCCCGCGATTTCCCGAGGCTCTCCCCCCCCCCCGCGATTTCCCGAGGCTCTCCCCCCCCCCCCGCGATTTCCCGAGGCTCTCCCCCCCCCCCCGCGATTTCCCGAGGCTCTCCCCCCCCCGCGATTTCCCGAGGCTCTCCCCCCCCCCCGCGATTTCCCGAGGCTCTCCCCCACCCCCCCGCGATTTCCCGAGGCTCTCCCCCCCCCGCGATTTCCCGAGGCTCTCCCCCACCCCCCCCGCGATTTCCCGAGGCTCTCCCCCCCCCGCGATTTCCCGAGGCTCTCCCCCCCCCACCGTGATTTCCCGAGGCTCTCCCCCCCCCCCACGATTTCCCGAGGCTCTCCCCCCCCCCGCGATTTCCCGAGGCTCTCCCCCCCCCGCGATTTCCCGAGGCTCGCCCCCCCCCCGCGATCTCCCGAGGCTGTGTGCTGGCGTCACGGGGGCCGTGCGCATGCGTGCCGGCGTCAAGGCGGCTGCGCAACTGGCGGCCTCTTCATTTTTTTTAAACTGATGCGTGCTGGCGTCACGGGGTGGCGGGCCGTGCGCATGCGTGGTTTCAAGGACCGCCGGCGTGCCCCGTTGCCGGGGTAACGGGGGCCGTGCGAATGCGTGCCGTCGTCAAGGCGGCCGCGCAACTGGCGGCCTCTTTTTTTTTAAAACTCATCTTTCGCCAAGTAAGAGGAGATTAAATAAATAGAGAGCAGCAAAAGAGGAGGAGGGAGTAGGAGTCGCTCGGTAGGGCCCATGCAAGAAGGACGGTAGATGTGAATAGGAGGCAGGGCTCGGCTGCCGGTTAACTAAGTGGCCCCTCGGGTCGGACGCAGGCCTGGTCTCGAACGAGGAGCCAACTGCCCCGCCCACCGCGTGCGCATTTGCTAAACACAATTTAAAACACAAATAAATTGTAATTTAATTCCCTAACACATCATTAAAATATTTACCTTAGTTCCCTAACACACAGAAAAGTGTGGGGGAAAAAATTGTGAAAAATCAAGATGGCGGCCACTCACCTCGGTTCAGAAGGATAAGGCCCGCCCACACACGCACCGATTGGTCGACCGGTCAGGTCACCGAAGCGTAGGATTGGTCAATCGTCGAGTCACTCGACACTCAACTGTAGGACGGCACGCGCCAGGAACCCGCCGTCCGATTGGTCGACCTTGACGTCACACGGTCGCTAATGAGATGCTAATGAGCGGAACGCTGAACGTTTTTCGGATACCGCGGGCGGGATTTTTGTCTGGCCGAAATGTAAATATGCCTATGACCGGTCCGGAATCGCAAGCTTTCTTTTGAGGCGACGCACGCGTCGGTACGCTCTGTAACTTTCAAACGTCTAGAGAACGGACAGACAGACATCGGGACAGACAGACAGAAGAGCCGCTTTATATATATAGATTGGTGAACAATTGGTAACTTGCAGATTTGTTGTGTTACAATGTTTGCTGCAGATCATGAGTTTATTCTACTGCAGGGCATCAAATGTATTGCACCTAAACCTGAATACCAACCTGTAACATTACAACACATGACCAACCCATCATAATGTATTGGGGTTTTTTTTGCTTATGGATTATGGAGGCGAGTCACTCTTTCACACTTGCCTGAATTTAGTGCTGTGCTGAGAACCTAAGATACCAGTCAGTGGTTTAACAATCATAATAGATGTTCTTGGTACGCAGTGATATGCAACACAACAGCCATGTACCAATCAAGGAATCCAGTCGCACCAACGCAAATAAAAACACTGCCAGTTTGCAAAATAGGCTGATGGTTACTCGAAACAAAACTATCCCTTTGCAGAGCTTTTGCACAAAGTAAATATGGAGAAGGAAGGCTATTCGGCTTTTACTGCCGTACAGCACTGTGTGTGAACAACTTTCCGACATCAGTCCTATATTTGCCTTTCACGAGTTTGTAACTGTGCCACCTTGTAATAGTGACACGGTTTAGTGCATTTATGTCTTCTAACCTGTTTACTATTTAAAATGCCTCTAAGAAGCGCTCTCCTTTTTGAGGCAGACTAGCTCACAGTATTTCCTCACAATTCACTTTTTTGACTGAATCAACTCAAGGACTTGAATGTCACTCTTGCATCTCAGTCACTGGACACAGTACTCAAGGTACAGTTGATGCGAGCACCTTACAGTTTTAGCACAACTTCGAGCTTGTACTGCAGTGTTTGGCTATTTATTTCCGCATGCTATTTGCATTGTTGATAGCTTGTTTAATCACTGCAGAACAGTAAAGTACCAGTGTCTACGATTATTCCCAGATTTCTTTTTAATTTCATCTTTCACTATTTCAACATCATTCACGAGTATATACGTTGCTATTTTTCTTCCTGTGTTCAGTTGCTTACACTTTCCTGTACTAAATTCCACTATAACTGGCCCATCTACCAATGGATTCTAAGTTGCTTTGGCTGCCTCTTCAGATTTGATTGTCCCCTTTATGTTGATATAATTTACAAATCTGACCACTTTGCATTGAGCTCCTGAATGCAAGTCATTAATAAAAGAAAGTCTTGCATTTATCTAGCACCTTTCACGACCTCAGGATGTTCCAAAGCGCTTTATAGCCAGTGAAGTATTTTTGAAGTATAGTCACTGCTGTAATGCAAGAAACGTGGCAAGGTCCCACAAACGCACACAGCAAGGTCCCACAAACAGCAATGTGACAATGACCAGATAATCTGTTTTAGTGATGCTGGTTGAGGGATAAATATTGGCCAGGACACCAGGGAGAACTCTTCTGCCCTTCTTCGATACAGTGCCGTGGGATCTGAAAGGGCAGACGGAGCCTTGGTTTAATGTCTCATCCGAAAGAGAGGCAAATTAGAAACTGTAGGGGTCCCAACGATACCCGGGACACTCCATTCAGCACTAGCCCCCCACCTCATTCCAATAACAAATGCCGCTGCTTCCCACCCTTCTGCCTATTTCCCAGCTACTCTCAGTTTCACCTTGAACCTGTGCCAAGTTTCAACCATCACTTACTGAACCCAGGGGAATACACCGAGTTGTGAAGAATCTGTTGATCACTGATAACCCTAGCATAACTTTGTCTGAGTGTGTTCTACCAGGATTAGATTCACGAGACATCTGCCCCTGCTACAGCTCTCCTGCTGCACCTGGTTATATCATCTACAAGACAAAATAAACCTGCTTCGTCAATTCACAATGTGATGCAACTTTAGATCCATATCTGGGCACTCCACCAGTAGAATCGTGTGCTGGATATCAATCATCTATTTGGAACATGTAGGTGTCTTTTGTTCAGAAACTGATAAAAAGCTTATTTTAAGCACAACTTCATATTCATTAATCTGGTGCTCACAAAACACTGTCAATCAGTGGTTTAATTAACTTGGATTAAAGGGACTCCTCCTTGTCCCCAGGTTATTTGTGATTTTATTAGTCTCTCTGCTGCAATATATGATCTGCATTCTGATTATATCGGTTTACAGTCAACTAAGCAGTGAGGAATGTTGATTGATGCTGACCAATAAGGTTACTGTGACTTTTTTGTGTAACACCCACCATTTGTATTGAAGTTCAAACAGAAAATACAAAGGGATCTGTGTCAAGTCCTGGTGGCAACAAAATCTGGGCTCAACTGAATTTCCGCATGCGGAAAAGCAGAAACTAGCAGAAAGAAAAATGCACTGTCCAGTCTTTTGGGATTTGTGTCATTAACTTACCGCTCAATTAAAAAATCATTCTGGGGATATGGGCGCTGTGAACAAGGCCAGCATTTATTGCCCTTCTCTAGTTGCCCTTGAAAAGGTGGCGGTGAGCCTTCTTCTTGAACTGTTGTAGTTTATGTGGTGAAGGTACTCCCACAGTGCTGTTAGGTTGGGAGTGCCAGGATTTTGACCCAGCGACCATAAGGAACGGCGATATATGTCCAAGTCAGGATGGCGTGTGACTTGGAGGGGAACTTGGAGGTGGTGGTGTTCCCATGCGCCTACTGCCCTTGTCCTTCTAGGTGGTGGAGGTCATGGGTTTGGGAGGTGCTGTCAAAGAAGCCATGGCGAGTTGCTGTCGTGCATCCTGTAGATAGTACACACTGCAGCCACTGTAAGCCGGTGATGAAGACAGTGGATGTTTAAGATGGTGGTTGGGCTGCCGATTAAGTGGACTGCTTTGTCCTGGATGGTGTCTAGTTTTTTTTGAGTGCTATTGCAGCTGCACCCATCTAGGTAAGCGGAGAGTATTCCATCACACGCCCGACATGTCCTGTAGGTGGTGGAGAGCCTTTGGAGTGTCAGGGGATGAGACACTCATCACAGAATACCCAACCTCTGATCTGCTCCAGTAGTCATGGCATTTTTGTGGCTTGTCCAGTTGAGTTTCTGGTCAATGTTGATCCCCAGGATGTTGATGGTGGGCCAATAGTAATTGACACTCGAATGTGACCATTCTAGGCTTGTGCATTTAAGAAAAGGATCCAAGGGTTTGTGAAGTAAAACAAACTTTTGTTGGACGCTTTACTTTTATTGTGCTATTAAAATGCATATCAAAAATGTTGTTACACAATACAAAAAGTTTAATTGGAATTCCTGACTAAATATTTTTGCTCAATGAGTAACCTTTTGGCAAGCACTTTAGTCACTGAACTGGAATCAAGTTCCATTTCTAATGAAAGTTGTAGTGCCTTGAGGCAGGCAGGACTGTCAGGATGCTTAGGTCTACAAATCCAAACAATGCAGGTGTTTTACTGCCAATATCTTAATAACAGAGGCTTGATTCACTAAGTTTAAAAATAATCCTTGCTCAAGTACTGAAGGTTAAACCTGAACATGAGAGTAGTGTGTGTAATTCTGGGCACACTGCAAACTCAAACACATAATTCTCCTTTTACAGAGGATATGGCACCATCAGCAGATAGCTCAGGCATTACCATTGCGCACACAGGCTATTTTTCCCCTTTCTAACTACCTGACTTTCAAATTTGAAAGGCTAGTTTCTACAGCACAAAAAAGTGCTGCTGCTGATACTGCACTCACGCCCATAATGTCTGCATAGAGAATAAAAAATCCAAAGCAATCACCAATCCCAAACACAAAGAAACAATGAAATGAGATGGAAATATGCTATAAAATAGCTCAACAGAGTGATTAGCTCAGAAGGACGTGATGTAATCAAATGTTTTGAAATCTGTACTAAAAGTGAGTTAACACTCCATTGCCCAGATACAATCATTGAGATGTGGTTTATATCATTAATCCAGGTGGTCTACTCTTAACTCTACAGTACACATCTTAAGCACTTTCATTTAATTTCCATACTTTCTAATAAACCACTTCCTTGTTTCAAGAAATCAAGATTGAAGAGCAGAGGGGAGAAACTATCGGTTACCGTGGCAGATTCAAACAACGAATAACTCCAATGTTACACACAAGTGTTGAAGTTATTGGTCTAGTTGGGCTCACTGATAGTATAGATGTTTCTCACAATTTTAGCCATTGTGGACACTTGTTAAATAATAAACGTGCTGGGAAATGTCAACCCTCCCAATCATTGTAAGAATTCGCAATAATTTACAGTTCTGAAGATTCATGTTATTGATTAAAGGATCCCTGAGCGATGTGCTTTTAAATTTCCAGGGATAAAATGGCTGTCACCACATGGCCGAAGACAAGGACAATGCTTTGTTTACAAAGCAATTGAATGCTATTAGCATTTGTTTGTATGTCGAGTGGATCCAAAGGACATCTAAACTGCAGAAGTGACTTTTTGTATCTTAAATGGGAAGCGTTAACATTTGAAAGGATTTTAAATCACCCAGTACTGGACTATAGAGCAGATGTATCTCCCTTTTGTTTCAGCAAAGGGAGCTCTGAAAATCACATTAACTCAATCTAACCACTTTGAGTTAGCCTATCACAGCTTTGGGGTTAATTTTGCACACAGCCCTTGCAAGGCAGGATGTGAGGGGCTCACCGGGTATAAAAAAAGGGCTGAGCAGCCAGCTCGCTCGGTTGGCTCTTGACTCTCTTGACTTCCTGGGACGATAGGTGAGCTCTCTCTCTCTCTCTTCGCTGGACCATGTGAGCAGAGTTTCTGACTCCTCAACAAGGCAACCTAGTAGGAGTTAAGGGGGGATGGTGATTTAAGGGAATTGCTAAGATTGTTTAAATAACATTGTAGCCATTGTATCCCTCGTTTTCACCGTCTGCAACCCCCCTGCTGTATAGTTTTACAATTTTACTGTGTTCGTGTGGGATAGTTTGATATTGTGATTGTAGTTTCTTTTAGTTAATAAAGATTGATTTTTTTCTCTCATCCAAACCACGTGTTCCGTTTTAATATCATTAATTATAAGTTCCTCCACTCAGAACTAAAGGAGGGGTAGCGATTTGAAACCGCTGTTTTAAAATTGGTTTTATTGGAATTGGTCTGATGTGCAGGCAAAGGCTGCAAGACCAGGAAAATTACTTTAAACCAGTTTAAAGGAAGCCCCCGGAATCCTTACAATGGCGAGTCAGGCAGGAGTGGAGGCAGTTTTGATATGCTAAGTGGTCTGGATCTGGAGAAAGCATCAGCTCTTGATTCTCTCGTTGTTTTCAGTATGTGGGTAGCCCTGCGGATGTTAGCAGCAGCGTGTAGGCTGACCTATCGGGGTATAGGTGGCTGCGTTAGGAAGGGTGTGAAGAGAGAGCAGGAGGAAAGGTTTAGGGAAGCAAAGGCAGTTTATAAGCTGGCCTGCGCCCTAAGGTTTGAGGAAGCAGATCATGGCCCCTGTAGGGCAGAGATAGAAAGCCTTAACATGGCTTTAAATGCAGCAAAGGGAATGATTTGCGTGATCAGCCCGAAGGCAGGTCAGCTGGATTTTACTGGCAGCCCAAATCAAACCGCCCCACAGGCATCACCCAGGGAAAGGCTGGCTAGGGAATTAGAGATCCCAAGACAGCAGCCCACAGCTCCGGGTTTTGAGGAGCTCTGGCAGGAAGGAGGGGTGGACAATGGGGTGGCAGGAGACATAGGGAGGGAGCTGACACCAGGTTTTAAACATGGGGAGGAAAATTTCCAGCCACCAGCTGCGGGTGGTGAGAGTATACCTGCCCCCAGCACAGGAGTGGGCAGGGAAGAGCAGACAAACCCAGAGAGAGATTTGCACCGGCAGGCTGCCAGGTACATTATACAGTGCGGGCTATTTGGACATGGGGGAGAAGGCTCCCAGCCAGCTGGGGCTGTGACCCAAGCTCAGGGTCCGCCAGCCAAAGTTTCCCCCATAGAGACACCCCTCAGAAGGTCTCAACGGATGCCCCGGCCTAAGAAAGCATGGTCACCCGCTTTACAGTGGAGTAAGGCGGACTCCCGAGCCGGGGAGAAGCCAGAGAACAGAGGCCCCCACTCAACAGCCATAAGCTGCGGGGGACCAGAGACAGGAGACAGTCCAGCTTCGCTGCAGCCAGCAGCAATCTGCGACAGTGCCAGAGATTAGACTGGCCGTCCGGAGACGGGCGGCATTTGTATTATAGCTATGTGTGTGTATATAGCTTGCTTTAAGGTGTATTTTAAGTTTTGTTGATTTAACTAGTTTTAGGTTTAAGCAAAGAGTTTAAGTTCACATGTGTGCCAAATGTTTGTATTTTGGTCCGAGGTCGAGGGACCCGACCATGTCTCCACCTAAGGCAGCAGATCAGTGAGACCTGGCTGCATGTCCCTTTTAAGTTTTTGCAGGAGATGGGAAAATGAAGCAGCCATGTTCGCCCAGCCCGAGCTGGACATCGAATGAAGATACGGAATGTTGGGGATCACCTCGCCACTGGACGAATCCAGGAGACCCCGCAGCGATCTTCGGGAAAAAC
This sequence comes from Somniosus microcephalus, assembly GCF_052327205.1. Classification (NCBI taxonomy): domain Eukaryota; kingdom Metazoa; phylum Chordata; class Chondrichthyes; order Squaliformes; family Somniosidae; genus Somniosus; species Somniosus microcephalus. Next base: position 67,630,767 of record NC_141005.1, on the reverse strand, counting down.
CGGACAGAGTCTGGAGGAACTTGCCTACTCCTCCTACGGGGAGGAGATGGCCCCAGCTGGGTGGGGCATGGCCCCCAACCCAGCACTATCCTGACCGAAGTTCACGTGTGGGAGACCTCGCTGTTGAGTCACGATGGGGAAGCGCGGGCGCCTGGTCATAGGGACGCGTTCCCCGGGGATGGGTGGTGATGGCCCGGGAATGATTGTATAGAGGAGGGGGAGACCCAAGAGTCGCGTGGGTGCGGTCGGGGGAGGGAGGAACTCACGCGGGGGCCCACGGGCAAAGAAGATAAGTTGTGGCTGGGAAGGATGAGTGGGTGGCCGGATTGGTGTGGGGCCAGGGAGTGCCGCCACACAGGCACCCATCATTTTCTGCAGCCAGTCGAGGGAAGACGGGAGGGGGAGGGACTGGGAGTCATGAGATCCCATACTCCCCGGTCTCGGTCTGTGCCAAGGTAATTTTAAACGTGAGGGGTACCCCGCCTCCACAAAAGGACAAGGGAACGGCTCGGGGCTGGCGGAGCAGGCTGGTCGCAAAATCCATTCTGCCTGTTTTAAAGTTTAAGCTGATCATAGGGGGTGGAAGGTACTTTTACTGCCCGAGTGGGAGGAGCAATACCCACTCGAATTTCGCGACCCATCATCGGCACGTGATGATCGGGGTTCATTTAAGCATGTTGTTTAATGATTTTTTGTATTTTGTGTTGCAGCCCCAAGTTGAGCAGAGGTGTGAGGTCCTCTCCGTGCTTGGGACCAGTTTGTGACAACTCCAAGTTGAGCAGGGGCGTAGGACCCTCTCCGTGCTTGCGATAATTTTTGAGTACATTGTGTAACTAAGATTGCAACATTTTGTAATAACTTATGATGTAAAAAAAAAGGTGATTGTAAATTTGGTTTACACTGTATAATTTTACAAGCGTGTAGGGGTATGAGACCCCTTAGTGAAAACTGAAGTATCTGTAAGATGCCTACCGTACCATGGTTTTTTTCCTTGAATTTAAGGGGAATAGACGGGACGGGGATCAGTGGCAGATAGCTATTAGGTAAATACAGGGGATGGTTGTTTGTGGGGGGTCAGAAATTATTGCTCATTTCTTCAAGAGGATACTACAAGCAAGCTGGAAGTATCCAAGGGCGGACTGTAAGAATTCGCAATAATTTACAGTTCTGAAGATTCATGTTTTTGATTAAGGATCCCTGAGAGATGTGCTTTTAAATTTCCAGGGATAAAATGGCTGTCACCACATGGCCGAAGACAAGGACAATGCTTTGTTTACAAAGCAATTGAATGCTATTAGCATTTGTTTGTATGTCGAGTGGATCCAAAGGACATCTAAACTGCAGAAGTGACTTTTTGTATCTTAAATGGGAAGCGTTAACATTTGAAAGGATTTTAAATCACCCAGTACTGGACAAAAGAGCAGATGTATCTCCCTTTTGTTTCAGCAAAGGGAGCTCTGAAAATCACATTAACTCAATCTAACCACTTTGAGTTAGCCTATCACAGCTTTGGGGTTAATTTTGCACACAGCCCTTGCAAGGCAGGATGTGAGGGGCTCACCAGGTATAAAAAAAGGGCTGAGCAGCCAGCTCGCTCGGTTGGCTCTTGACTCTCTTGACTTCCTGGGACGATAGGTGAGCTCTCTCTCTCTCTCTCTCTTCGCTGGACCATGTGAGCAGAGTTTCTGACTCCTCAACAAGGCAACCTAGCAGGAGTTAAGGGGGGGGATGGTGATTTAAGGGAATTGCTAAGATTGTTTAAATAACATTGTAGCCATTGTACCCCCCGTTTTCACCGTCTGCAACCTCCCTGCTGTATAGTTTTACAATTTTACTGTGTTCGTGTGGGATAGTTTGATATTGTGATTATAGTTTCTTTTAGTTAATAAAGATTGATTTTTTTCTCTCATCCAAAACACTTGTTCCGTTTTAATATCATTAATTATAAGTTCCTCCACTCAGAACTAAAGGAGGGGTAGCGATTTGAAACCGCTGTTTTAAAATTGGTTTTATTGGAATTGGTCTGATGTGCAGGCAAAGGCTGCAAGACCAGGAAAATTACTTTAAACCAGTTTAAAGGAAGCCCCCGGAATCCTTACATCATTAACTGCAGGGTTTTTAAAAATCAGTGATAGTTGATCTCCCATGGCATTAGTCAAAGAGTCTCTTCCTGTAAATGTCTTTGCTTGCTTCTCACTCTAATTTTCCTGTCTCTCTTCGCCTCCCTCTTGCTTTCTCGCTCCACGTATGGCGCTCACATTTTCTTTTGCCATTTCTAACTTTCTTTCCCTCATTCCTTCTCCCTTTTTTCTATAATAGAAATAAGATCAGATTCCCTCTTCATTCAATCTATGTGACCTTGTTGCAATCCAGTTAACGTTGCTCTGGCAATGGTTGTGAATGTTGCTGTCGAGCTTTTTTGGGGGAAATATACAGGCATCCACGAAAGTTGCTTTACTAATCTGTTTCTTGGATATTTCCCCATCCCATCATACTGAGGAGTTTGCTACCAACACAGCCAGCGGCGGAACTGGGTTTTCTTTCTGTGGAACATGTCTTGATATGGGCTCGAGATCCGTGCTTAGTTGGGTCACTGAACAAGATAGAATGTCTGAACTGCCTCCCTCCTCCCACCCTCTCTTGTCACCTGTTTGAAGTATTGCTCTTGCTAAAGGTTAACAACTTATATAATTTGTTTCTGATTGTGTTTCAAGTTGCCATTTTGTATCAAACTTTTTTAAGCTATTTCAGTTGACCACAAGCATCAATCACAGCTTCTCCCTCTCTCTCGTTTGTTACTATATCTAGGTTTATACTACACGCATGATATAATCGCTTGATGTTATAATGCAAGAGAGACATTGCACAGTGAGAGGGGTAATTCATGGCAAACTATAACCAATAATGCAGGTTTTAGAGATCTGGAAACTGATTGGAAAGAAGATATTTCTAGACTGACAAAATCTTATAAATGTAGCCATGCTTGGCTGTTTTCATTAGTTCCACACGTATCTTTATGAAGTTACATTTGTTGAAACCCCACCGTTGTGAAAATGTGTGAAACCAACCTGTCCTGGATCATGGACTAAATATATTACATATCTTCCACAGACCAACTGGTTCATTCAAGATACTCTCTCTTTTTAATAAATAGAGTGAATTAAAATGTTTGGTGCACATTGTTTCTGCAGATATAGAATCATAGGGCACAAACAGAGGCCAATCGTGCTTGTAGCGGCTCTTTGAAAGAGCTCTCCAATTAGTCCCACTACCCTGCTCCTTCCCCATAGCCCTGCAAATCTTTCCTTTTCAAGTATATATCCAATTCACTCTTGAAAATTACTATTGAATCTGCTTCCACCATCCTTTCAGGTAGTGCATTCTGATGCGCTATCAATTACTCATAAAAGACGGAGAGTTAGGAGAGTAACTAAAAGGCTTTTATTAACAAAGAACAGAGCATGCCTCTCGTGGTTGACTGGTTTCCAAGAAGGCAGGGGGGCTGCAGAGCAGTCACCTTTATACCTGGGCATGTGGGTGGAGCCAGGGGCGGAGCCAGCTGAGGCATGCATAGATACAACAGTGTGCAACAACAACAACGGTGAACAACAATAACAGTGGTTTACCACATTCACCCCTTGTTTAAAATTGAGTCCGGCGGGGTGAAGTGTACTAAAGGTTCGTGTAAGTGAGTCTATCAGGTGGCCTTGTATGCCGTCCTGATCGTCGTGGTGGCGGCGGTGATGGTACAGCATCAAACGTTGAATCAGGCGTCTCATTGAGTGGTTGGGTGGTCAATGACGGGTTCTGGGGCTGCGGCATGCCGTCTACAGGGGTTGGGTTGTGGGTAGTGGTGGATGGCAATGGTAGTGTTTCAGGGGCACCCAAAGGTGCGAGGTCTCGTATGGAGACTGTGTCCTCCCGCCCGTCCGGGTACGCCACGTAAGCATACTGTGGGTTGGCGTGGAGGAGGCTCACCCTCTCGACCAGGGGGTCCGTTTTATGGGACCTCATGTGCTTCTGCAGTAGGACGGGTCCTGGAGACGTCAGCCATGTCGGTAGCGAGGTCCCCGATGTGGACTTCCTGGGGAAAGTGAACATTTTTTCATGGGGGGTGGCATTAGTGGCCATACAAAGCAGTGACCGAATGGAGTGGAGCGCCGCAGGGAGGACCTCCTGCCAGCGAGAGGTCGGAAGGCCCTTAGATTTTAAGTTTAAGAGGACGGCCTTCCAAACCGTCGCGTTCTCTCTTTCCACCTGGCCGTTCCCCCGGGGGTTGTAGCTGGTGGTTCTGCTTGTAGCAATACCTCTCGTGAGCAGGTACTGACGGAGTTCGTCGCTCATAAAGGATGAGCCCCGGTCGCTATGGATATAGCTAGGGAAGCCGAACAAGGCGAAAAGGTCATTCAGACATTTAATGACCGTGGTACTGGTCATGTCTGGGCAAGGGATGGCAAACGGGAAACGGGAGTACTCATCAATTATGTTGAGGAAGTACACGTTGCGGTCAGAGGAGGGGAGGGGCCCTTTAAAATCGACGCTCAGGCGCTCGAAGGGGCGAGTGGCCTTGATCAGGCTTGCTCTGTCTGGCCTATAAAAATGCGGTTTGCACTCGGCACAGGTTTGGCAGTTCCTGGTCATGGTCCTGACGACCTCGATGGCGTAGGGCAGGTTACGGGGTTTGATGAAATGGAAGAACCTGGTGGCCCCCGGGTGGCAGAGGTCATTGTGGAGGGTCTGCAGTCTATCAACCTGCGCGTTGGCGCATGTACCACGTGATAGGGCATCTGGGGGCTCATTGAGTTTCCCGGGCCGGTACAAGATATCGTAATTGTAGGTGGAGAGTTCAATTCTCCACCTCAAGATCTTGTCGTTCTTGATTTTGCCCCTCTGCTTATTGTTAAACATAAAAGCTACTGAACGCTGGTCAGTGAGCAGGGTAAATCGTTTTCCGGCCAGGTAATGCCTCCAATGTCGCACCGCTTCCACAATGGCCTGGGCCTCCTTTTCGACAGAGGAGTGTCGAATCTCGGGGCCCTGGAGGGTCCTTGAGAAAAAGGCCACGGGTCTCCCCGCCTGGTTAAGGGTTGCAGCTAGGGCGAAGTCGGATGCGTCGCTCTCCACTTGGAAAGGGATGGACTCATCCACTGCGTGCATTGTGGCCTTCGCAATATCTCTTTTTATGAGAGTGAAGGCTGCACATGCCTCTGCTGTCAGGGGGAAGGAGGTGGACTTGATGAGGGGTCTGGCTTTGTCCGTATAGTTGGGCACCCACTGAGCATAGTAAGAGAAAAACCCTAGGCATCTCTTCAGTGCTTTTTGGCAGTGGGGGAGGGGGAGCTCCATAAGGGGGCGCATTCTGTCGGGGTCGGGGCCGATGACTCCGTTCTCCACTACGCAGCCAAGAATGGCGAGGCGCGTGGTGCGAAACATACATTTGTCCTTGTTGTATGTTAGATTCAGCCGCTGGGCCGTACGGAGGAATTTCTCTAGGTTAACGTCATGGTCCTGCTGGTCGTGGCCGCAGATGGTGACGTTGTCTAGATAGGGGGAGGTGGCCTGCAGCGCGTTCTGGTCAACCATTCGGTCCATCTCCCTTTGGAAGACCGAAACCCCGTTGGTGACACCGAAGGGGACTCGGAGGAAGTGGTAGAGACGACCGTCAGCTTCAAAAGCTGTGTACTGGCGGTCCTCAGCCCTGATGGGGAGCTGGTGGTATGCCGACTTCAGATCAATCGTCGAGAACACCCGGTATTGTGCTATCTGGTTGACCATGTCAGATATGCGGGGGAGTGGGTATGCATCTAACTGGGTGTAGCGATTGATTGTCTGGCTGTAGTCAATAACTAGGCGCTGTTTTTCGCCAGTCTTCACTACCACCACTTGTGCTCGCCATGGGCTAGTGCTACCCTCAATAATCCCTCCCTTCAGGAGTCTTGCTACTTCGGATTTAATGAAGCTCCTATCCCCGGCACTGTACCGCCTGCTTTTGGTAGCGATGGGCTTACAGTCGCGGGTGAGGTTAGCGAACGGGGGGGGGGGGGGGGGAGACTTTAAGCGTGGAGAGGCTGCAAATGGTGCGCGGCGGGCGATTTAAAAGCTGCTGGCTGCAGACTGTGAGTGGGGGGAGGGGTCCGCCGTACGCTCGTGTGACACTTTCAAGGTGGCACTGAAAATCCAACCCCAGTAAAACGGCAGCGCAGAGATGGGGCAGGACAAGAAGTTTAAAATTTTTGTATTCTGTGCCCCTTACTGAAAGGGTCACTACACAGTAGCCACCAACGTCTGCTGAATGGGATTTGGAAGCCAGAGATCCGATGGCGCGTTGGCAGGACCGGGAGAGAGTAACTGCGCACCGTGTTGGGGTGGATAAAGCTCTCCGTGCTCCCGCTGTTGAAAAGGCAGGTAGTGGCGCGGCCGTTTACCGTCATGTCCATCATGGACCTGGACAGTTGGTGAGGGAGAGATTGGTCCAGCGTCACGGAGGCCAGCGTATGGTCGAGCGAGTCGCTGTGGTCGTCAGACGAGGTGGTGGTTGAGTCCGGGTCACCCGCGATTGGAGTTGGAGGCGTCCAAGATGGCGGACAAAATGGCTGCGCCCATGATCCCGATCCCCACGCGGCTGGAGGTGTCCAAGATGGCGGACAAGATGGCTGCCCCCACGGTTCACACGCGGCGCTGCTGGCGTTAGCGGTTTTACCTTTGCAGGCGCTGACGTAGTGTCCTTTCTTCCCGCAGCCAGAGCAGGTAGCGTTTTTCACCGGGCAGCATGCTCTGGGGTGTTTTGCCTGGCCACAAAAGTAACATTTCGGGCCCTTGGACATCGCTGCAGCAGTTGGTGCCGGGGGTGGCGGTCCCATGACCCAAGGTTGCGGCGTCCACGGTGCGGAACGGTTAGGGGAGAATGCGTCCATATTCCGGTGGGCCACGTCTAGCGAGAGCGCGAGGGACACTGCCTTCTTCAGGTCGATTTCGCCCTTCTCCAGCAGTCTCTGCCGGGAGTAGTCGGACTTGAGGCCCGCAACGAAAGCATCTCGGATAAGTCCCTCCGTGTGTGTCGCGGCCGATACCTCTTTACAATCGCAGGCTCGGCCGAGTATCTGTAGTGACCGTAGGAATGCCTCCACCGATTCCCCGGACTGCTGTTTGCGGGATCTCAGGAGGTGTCTGGCATAAACCGTATTTACCGGGTGTGTGTATTGTCCTTTTAGCAGATCGATAGCCGCCGCGTAGGTAGTCGCGTCCTGGATGAGCGTGTAGACTTGGTGGCCCACCTTGGAGGCCAGGATTTTTAGTTTGTTTCCATCTAGTGTCACGGCTGAGGCTTCCAGGTAAGCTTCGAAGCAACGCAGCCATTGTGCGAACTTGGTAGACGAACCCGCCTCGAGGGTCTAGGTCCAGGCATGTTGGTCTGAGGGCATGCAGCAGCGCCTGCTGCTCAGCGTTTGGTCCCGTCATTTGCTGCAGTGCCTGCTGCTCAGCATTTGGTGCCGACATTTTGTTTTTGTTAATAAAATTGATGCGCTATCAATTACTCATAAAAGACGGAGAGTTAGGAGAGTAACTAAAAGGCTTTTATTAACAAAGAACAGAGCATGCCTCTCGTGGTTGACTGGTTTCCAAGAAGGCAGGGGGGCTGCAGAGTAGTCACCTTTATACCTGGGCATGTGGGTGGAGCCAGGGGCGGAGCCAGCTGAGGCATGCATAGATACAACAGTGTGCAACAACAACAACGGTGAACAACAATAACAGTGGTTTACCACACATTCCAGATCACAATTACTCGCTGCATAAATGTTTTTTTCTCTTCTTCCCCCATGTTCTTTTGCTGACAGGGGCCGGTACCTGCTACAATCCAGCAATGCAACACCTCCCTTGCCATTGCTAAGATGCTTTCTGCTGTCATAATATCTAATTTTACACATGCCCAAACCATTAAGTATTTAATAGAAAACAGACCGCACTACAATTCCTGGCAACAGCTGCTCAGCTCAATGGAATGTGTCCAATGTAAATTACAGACAACAAAAGGGTAAAGCAATGTTTGTAGTGGAAGGGAAGAGCCAATGTTTTTGCAAAGAAAGCACGGAATCAGAGAACCACAACAAGCATTGTCCCAGGCCCAATGACTTGCACACTTTCGTGGCACTTCAGTGGCTAAACATTTGTCTAAATAATGTGATTGATCAATAAATGCAGTGTCAAGTTATTCAGACTCAGTCTTCATTACAACAACTTGCATTTATGTCGTGGGATCAATTAAATGAGAATGTTAGATTTGAGAAGGGTTTGGAGAGCTCGAGTCTAACACCATGGTCGCAATTTCTCAAAACCACTAGTCTAGTGAGGTTGTATGCCAGGAAAACAGCCATAGTGAATTTGCCCCAGGGCATAGAAAATGTCCCAAGGCGCTTCACAGAGGAGAAATGGACACAGAGCAGTAATATAATGGTTGGCAGAGATGAGCAAAATCATGGCTAAAAAGAAGGTTGTGAGGACATTTTTTTAAATGGGGAAAGGAGCAGCGAGGCAGAGGGTTTAGGGAGGGAGATCCAATCAATAGGGCCGAAATGGCTGAAGGCTCAGTTACCAGTCGTGGAGCAGGAGGAGGAGACAGGAGACCAAAAGCAGAGGATTGAAGAGCACAGGCTGGGGGAGGGTACAGAGGTCGTAGAGGGATTTATAAATGACAACATGGATTTTGAACTCAATGTGTTGGGGGACAGCAAGTTAGGGGAGGTTTGTGAGGTGATGGGAAGCACTATAAAGGCTAATTTTCACTCTTTTTTGAAAGCCCATTGTAAACAATTTCAAACCAGAGCAGTGGGTGAGGGAGCCTTCAGAACCCAACATAGCTCTCAGGATCTCTACTGCTTTGTAGATGAGGCAGGATGGAGGCTGGGTTCACGTGAACTTCAGTAACTACTTGGGATGAAGGATGAAGACACTTTTCTCATGTACACATTGACAGAGATGCATAGTGTGAATGCAGACTAGGGTACAAATCTATAAAGAAACTGATCCAATGAAGCTCAACGTACGCTCGAGGAACAGCATCTCATCTTTCGATTAGGCACTTTACAGCCTTCTGGACTCAACATAGAGTTCAACAGTTTCAGACCATAACCTCAGCCCCTATCCTTTTTTTCATTTTCTTCTCTCTCTCTCTCTAACAGGCAGCTGTTGATGATTCTGCCATTGCCATTTACACTTCATCTAGAGTCATCTTTTGTTTCTTAACTTGTCCCATTACCATCTCCTTTTGCCTTGCACCATCATCCCTTTTGTCTCTTAATCTCTCCTGCCTTCCACCCTATCACAGACCTTCCCTTTTGTTCTTTCCTCCCCTCCCCCCTTTCCCTGCCCCTACACTTGCTTAAAAACCTGTTCCATCTCCAGCTTTTTCCAGTTATGTCGAAGGGTCATCGACCTGAAACGTTAACTCTGTTTCTCTCTCCACAGATGCTGCCTGATCTGCTGAGTATTTCCAGCATTTTCTGTTTTTATTTCAGATTTCCAGCATCCGCTGTATTTTGCCTTTGTATTTGTGCCAACATACCATTTTCTTTCCCAATTGCTTGCTGTACCTGCATGTTAACTTTCAGTGATTCATGTACAAGGACACCCAGGTCCTGCTGAATACCAACATTTCCCAATCTCTCTCCATTTAAAAAATACTCTGCTTTTCTATTTTTCCTACCAAACTTCACATTTCTGCACATTATATTCCATTTGCCATGTTCTTGCCCAGTCACTTAGTCTGTCTCTATCCCCTTGAAGCCTCTTTGCATCCTCCTCACAACTTACATTCCCACCCAGCTTTGTATCATCAGCAAACTTGGATATATTACATTTGGTCCCCTCATCCAAATCATTGATGTAGATTGCGAATAGCTGAGGCACAAGCACTGATCCTTGCGGTATCCCACTAGTTACAGCCTGACAACCCAAAAATGACCCATTTATTCCTACTCTGTTTTCTGTCCGTTAACCAATCCTCAATCCATGCTAGTATATTACCCCCAATCCCATGAGCCCTAATTTTGTTTAATAACCTCTTGTGTGGCACCTTATCAAATACCTTCTGAAAATCCAAATACACCACATCCACTAGTTCCCCCTTATCTATTCTGCTAGTTACAACCTCCAAAAACTATCAACAGATTTGTCAAACACAATTTCCCTTTCATAAATCCGTGTTGACTCTGCCCAATCCTATTATTATATTCTGCCCAATCCTATTATTATATTCTGCCCAATCCTATTATTATATTCTGCCCAATCCTATTATTATTTTCTAAGTCCCCTGTTACCATGACCTTAATAATAGATTCCAGCATTTTCCCTACCACTGATGTCAGGCTAACTGCTCTGTCGTTCCCCGTTTTCTCTCTCCCTCCTTTCTTAAATAGTGGGGTTACATTTGCTACCTTCCAATCTGCAGGAACCGTTCTAGAATCAATGGAATTTTGGAAAATGACAACCAATGCATTTACTATCTCTATAGCCACCTCTTTCAAAACCCTAGGATGTAGGCCTTCAGGTCATGGGGATTTATTGGCTTTTAGTCCCATTAATTTCTCCAGTACTATTTTATTACTAATACTAATTTCTTTCGGTTCCTCATTCTCGACTCGAAGGGGGCGATTTTGCCGGCGCTCAGGGGTCGCATTTGGAGATGGGGCTGCTGGCAAAATCAAAAAGATTTGTCGCGGGTCCCGAACCTGCTTCCAATCGATCTTCCCGGGAGTCGGGTCCCTGATTTACGCAGGGACCCGACTCCTAGCAGCGGGAAGAGGATTATAGCCACTGGAGAGCATGGGTGCAAGGGCTCACCTTTGTACAGAGATTGTCAGTGTTTGCAGCACCTCAATGCTGACAAACACTGGAAAAAATCATCTGTTGAAAAGAAATGGTAGTGTCCCCTTTAAGAAAACCGGCAGATGACGCGTCATCAACTGACATCGGCTTTCTCTTAATTGGCCGGCAAGCCCGCAGGGTGGGCTTAACAAGGCCAATTGATGCAAAATAGCGTCTGTGCGTCAGACATCGCTGGGGGCGGAACTATAACCTGAAAGGCAGCAGTCCCGCCCCCAACGCGCCTCTTCAGGTAAGATCCCAGCCAAAGTATTTGTTTAATTTCTCTGCCATTTCATAGAAACATAGAAGATAGGAGCAGGAGATGCGATCATGGCTGATCATCCAAATTCAGTACCCGGTCCCTGCTTTCTCCCCATACCCCTTGATCCCTTTAGCCTTGAGAAATATATCCAACTCCTTCTTGAATATATTTAATGTATTGGCCTCTACTGCCTTCTGTGGTAGAGAATTCCACAGGTTCACCACTCTCTGGGTGAAGAAATTCCTCCTAATTTCTGTCCTAAATGGCCTACCCCTTATCCTTAGACTGTGACCCCTGGTTCTGGACTCCACGACCATCGGAAACATCCTTCCTGCATCTAGTCTGTCTAGTCCTGTCAGAATTTTATAAGTTTCAATGAGATCCCCTCTCATTCTTCTAAACTCCAGCGAGTACAAGCCCAATCGTCCCAATCTTGTTTACGTCATTCCTGCCATCCCAGGTATCAGCCTGGTGAATCGTCGCTGAACTACTTCCATGGCAAGAACATCCTTCCTCAGATAAGGTGACCAAAACTGCACACAATACTCAAGGTGTGGTCTCACCAAGGCCCTGTACAACTGCAGCAAGACATCCTTGTTCCTGTACTCAAACCTTCTCGCTATGAAGGCCAACATACCATTTGCCTTCTTAACCATCTGCTGCACCTGCATGCTTACCTTCAGCGACTGGTGCACAAGGACACCCAGGTCTCGTTGCACTTCCCCTTCTCCCAATCTATTGCCATTCAGATAATAATCTGCCTTCCTGTTTTTGCCACCAAAGTGGATAATCTCACATTTATCCACGTTATATTGCATCTGCCATGCTTTTGCCCAATCACCCAACTTGTCCAAATCATCTTGGAGTTTCTCGGCATCCTCCTCACAGCACACACGCCCACCCAGCTTTGTGTCGTCTGCAAATTTGGAGATATTACATCTAGTTCCCTTGTCTAGATCATTAATATATATTGTGAATAGCTGGGGTCCAAGGACCAATCCCTGCGGTACCCCACTAGTCACTGCCTGCCACTTGGAAAAAGACCCATTTATTCCAACTCTTTGCTTTCTGTCTGCCAACCAGTTCTCTATTCAAGTCAATACCTTGCCCCCAATCCCATGTGTCTTAACTTTATACGCTAATCTCTTATGCGGGACCTTATCGAAAGCCTTCTGAAAGTCCAAATACACCACATCCACTGGTTCATCCTTATCTATTTTACCAGTTACATCCTCAAAAAATTCCAGTAGATTAGTCAAGCACGATTTACCTTTTGTAAATCCATGTTGACTTTCTCCGATCCTGTCACTGTTTTCCAAGTGCTCTGCTATTACATCTTTTATAATGGACTCTAGCATTTTCCCCACTACCGATGTCAGGCTTACCAGTCTGTAATTCCCCGTTTTCTCTCTACCACCTTTTTTGAATAGTGGGGTAACATTAGCTACCCTCCAATCCATGGGTACTGTTGCAGATTCCATCGAATGCTGGAAGATGATCAGCAAAGCATCAAGTATTTCTAGGGCCACTTCCTTAAGTACCCTAGGGTGTAGATTATCAGGCCCTGGGGATTTATCGGCCTTCAATCCCATCAATTTCCCGAACACCATTTCTCTACAAATACTGATTTCTTTCAGTTCCTCCCTTTCATCAGACCCTATGTTCCCCGACATCTCTGGGAGGTTATTTGTGTTCTCCTTGTGAAGACAGAACCAAAATATGTATTGGTCTGCCATTTCTTTGTTCCCCATTATAAATTCCCCTGATTCTGACTGCAAGGGACCTACGCTTGACTTCACCAATCTTTTTCTCTTCACATATGTATAAAAGCTTTTACAGTCAGTTTTTATGTTCCCTGCAAGCTTACTCTCATATTCTATTTTCCCTTTCTTAATTAATCCCTTTGTCCTCCTTTGTTGAATCCTAAACTGCTCCCAATCCTCAGGTTTACTGCTTTTTCTGGCCAATTTATATGTCCTCTCCTTGGATCTTATGCTATCCCTAATTTCCCTTGTTAGCCACGGTTGAGTCACCTTTTTTGTTTTATTTTTATGCCAAACTGGGATGAACAAATTCTGTAGTTCATCCATGCCGTCTTTGAATGTTTGCCATTGCCTATCCACCGTCAACCCTTTGAGTGACATTCCCCAATCAATCCTACCCAACTCGCGCCTCAGCCCATTGTAGTTTCCTTTATTTAAATTTAGGACCCTAGTCTCTGAGTCGACTGCTTCATTCTCCATCTTAATGAAGAATTCGATCATATTATGATCGCTCCGACCCAAGGGGCCTCGTACAACAAGATTGCTAATTAATCCTTTCTCGTCTAGTCTAAGATGGCCTGATCTCTGGTTGGTTCCTCGACATATTGGTCCAGGAACCCATCCCGTAAACACTCCAGGAATTCCTCCTCCACAGTATTGTTACTAATTTGGTTAGCCCAATCTATATGTAGATTAAAGTCACCCATGATGACTGCTGTACCCTTATTGCACGCTTCTCTAACTTCCCTTTTAATGCCATCCCCAACCTCCGCATTACTGTTTGGAGGTCTATATACCACTCCCACTAACATTTTCTGCCCCTTGGTATTTCTCAGTTCTACCCATACAGATTCCACATCATCAGAGCTAATATCCTTCCTTACAATTGTGTTAATCCCTTCTTTAATGCTACCCCATCTCCCTTTCCTTTTTGCCTATCTTTCCTGAATATTGAATTCCCCTGGATGTTGAGTTCCCAGCCTTGGCCACCCTGGAACCATGTTTCCATAATCCCAATCAAATCATATTCGTTTACCTCTATTTGCGCAGCTAATTCATCCACCTTATTACGAATGTTCCTCGCATTAAGACACAAAGCCTAAAGGTTTGTTTTTTTAACGCTCTTAGACCTATTAGAATTATTATTTCCTTATTCCCCATTATGATTTCTCCTGTCTCAGCCTGTAAGGGACCCACATTTAATTTCGCTAATCTTTTCCTTTTTACAGTCTGTTTTTATGTCGCTCGCTAGTTTACTCTCATATTTTATTTTCCCTTTCTTTATTAATTTCTTGGTCCTCCTTTGCTGAATTCTAAAATTCTCCCAATCCTCAGGCTTGCTACTCTTTTTGGCAACATTATAAGCCTCTTCCTTTGATCTAATACTATCTTTAACTTCTCCTGTTAGCCATGGATGGACCACTTTTCCTGTGGGGTTTTTGTGCCTTAAAAGAATGTATATTTGTTATAAGTTATGTATTAACTCTTTAAATGCTAGCCATTCCTGCTCTACTGTCATACTTTTTAATGTAGTTTCCTAATCTACCTGAGCCAACTTGCCCCTCATACCTACACAGTATTTTTAAAAACATTTTATTTGTTTTATGGGATGTGGGCATCGCTGGCAAGACCAGCATTTATTGCCCATCCCTAATTGCCCTCGAGAAGGTGGTGCTGAGCTGCCTTCTTGAACCACTGCAGTCCGTGTGGTGAAGGTACTCCCACAACGCTGTTAGGTAGGGAGTTCCTGAATTTTGACCAAACGACGATGAAGGATCGGCGATATACTTCTAAGTCAGGATGGTGTGTGACTTGGAGGGGAACTTGGAGGGTGGTGGTGTTCCCATGCGTCTGCTGCCCTTGTCCGTCTAGGTGGAAGAGGTCATGGGTTTGGGAGGTGCTGCCGAAGAAGCCTTGGCGAGTTGCTGCAGTGCATCTTGTAGATGGTACACACTGCAGCCACGGTACGCCGGTGGTGGAGGGAGTGAAAGTTTAAGGTGGTGGATGGGGTGCCAATCAAGCGAGCTGCTTTGTCCTGGATGGTATCAAGCTTCTTGAGTGTTGTTGGAGCTGTACTCATCCAGGCAAGTGGAGAGTATCCCATCACACTCCTTACTTGTGCCTTGTAGATGATGGAAAGGCTTTGGGGAGTCAGGAGGTGAGACACTTGCTGCAGAATACCTAGCCTCTGACCTGCTCTTGTTGCCACAGTACTTATGTGGCTGGTCCAGTTAAGTTTCTGGTCAATGGTGACCCCCAGGATGTTGATGGTGGGGGATTCGGTGATGGTAATACCATTGAATGTTAAGGGGAGGTGGTTAGACTCTCGCTTGTTGGAGATAGTCATTGCCTGGCATTTCTGTGGCGTGAATGTTACCTGCCACTTATCAGCCCAAGCCTGAAGGTCGTCCAGGTCTTGTTGCATTCGGGCATGGACTGCTTCATTATCTGAGGAGTTGTGAATGGCGCTGAACACTGTGCAGTCATCGGTGAACATCCCCATTCTGACGTTATGTTGGAGGGAAGGTCATTGATGAAGCAGCTGAAGATGGTTGGGCCTAGGACACTGCCCTGAGGAACTCATGCAGCAATATCCTGGGGCTGTGATGATTGACCTTCAACCACCACAACCATCTTCCTTTGTGCTGGGTATGACTCCATCCAGTGGAGCGTTTTCCCCCTCAATTCCCATTGACTTCAGTTTTACTAGGGCTCCTTGATGCCACTCTCGGTCAAAAGCTGCCTTGATGTCAAGGGCAGTCACTCTCACCTCACCTCTGGAATTCAGCTCCTTTGTCCATGTTTGGACCAAGGCGGTAATGAGGTCGGGAGCCAAGTGGTCTTGGCGGAACCTAAACTGGGCATCAGTGAGCAGGTTATTGGTGAGTAAGTGCCGCTTGATAGCACTTTCGATGACACCTTCCATCATTTTGCTGATGATTGAGAGTAGACTGATGGGGCGGTAATTGGCCGGGTTTGCTTTGTTTAGATGTAAGACCCTAGTTTTGGATTTAACTGAATCACTTTCAAACTCAAATTCTATCATATTATGGTCACTCTTCCCTAAAGGCCCCTTTACTACAAGGTTATTAATTAACTCTTTCTCATTGCACAATACTTGATCTAAAATAGTCTGTTCCCTAGTTGGTTCCTCAACATACTGATCTAGAAAACTATCTTGCATATATTCCATGAATTCGTCCTCCACATTATTACTACAAATTTGGTTTGCCCAGTCTATATGTAAATTAAAGCCCATGATTACTGTATTACCCTTGTTATAGGTGCTTCTAATTTCCTGATTTATACTCTGCCCTACATTACAACTACTATTTGGGGGCCTATAAACAACTCCTACCACTGTTTTCTGCCCCTTGCTGTTTCTTAGCTTCACCCAAACTGATTCTACTTCCTGATTTTCGGAGCTAAGATCCTTTCTCTCTACTGTCTTTATCCCATCCTTTATCAGGGCTACCCTGCCTCCTTTTCTATTTTGCCTATCTCTTCTAAAAGTTATATATCCTGAAATATTTAGTTCCCAACCTTGGCCACATTACAACCACATCTCTGTAATGGCTATTAGATGTAACCTATTAATTTCTATCTACGCTATTAATTCATCTATTTTGTTGCGAATGCTTCGTGCATTCAGATATAGTGCCTTTAGCTTTGACTTATTTCTACTTTTCCCTGATGTCATCTTAGTCACTGATACCTTATTACCCTCTCTGTCCCTTCTTGACCCACACTGCTTATTTTTATCCAAAACTCTACTCTGCTCTAGAGCCTTGACATTTCTCTCGCTGCTTTTAAATTTACTCTTTCCTGAATCCTCCCACCCCCACTTCATTAGTTTGAAGCCCTGTCTACTGCTCTAGTTATTCGGTTCGCCAGGACACTTGTCCCAGCCTGGTTTAAGTGGAACCTGTCCCAACGGAACAGCTCCCTCATTCCCCATCAACTGAAACCCCTTCCTCCCACACCACTGAGCCACGCATTTAAACCTCAAATCCGTTTGTCCCTATGCCAATTTGCGCATGGGTCAGGTAACAATCCAGAATATTATTATCGTTGAGGTTCTGCTTTTTAATTTGGATCCTAGCTCCTCAAACTCCCTCAGCAGAACCTCATTCTTAGTTCTACCTATGTCGTTGATTTCTACGTGGACCACAACAACTGGATCCTCCCCCTCCCACTCCCACTCCAAGTTCTCCGCTAGCCGAGAGTCTTTAACCCTGGCACCGGGCAGGCAACATAACCTTCGGAACTCTCGGTCGCGGCTGCAGAGAACAGTATCTATCCCCGTGACTATACTGTCCCCTACCACAGCTACGTTTCCTTTCACTCCTGCACCATGGTGCCATGGTCAGCCTGCTCATCCATGCTGCAGGCTTTCCCCTCATCCACACAGGCAGCAAGAACCTCATACCTGTTGGACAAGGGCAAAGGCTGAGTTTCCTCCAGCACTGCACCTCGGGTCCCCTTACCTGCCTGAGTTGCAGTCACACCCTCCTGTCCCTGACCACTAACCAGACCTGTACCACTACCTAACCTAAAGGGTGTGACTGCCTCCTGGATCAAAGTGTCCAGGTAACTCTCCCCATCACTGATGCCCGGCAATGTCTGCACCTCAGACTCCAGCTCAAAAACTCTGAGTTGAAGTTCCTCAAGATGCAGGCACTTACTGCAAACGTGGTTGTCCGAGATCACAATGCTCGCCACAAACTCCTACGTGCTGCAGTTGCAGCACACCACCTGCACTCCCATCCCTATATGACCTTGTTTTATTTAATTAAATTTGTAATTAGGTAACTTAGTTTACAGTGTAGTTTCTTGACTACTTACTTGATCTAGATTAAGTTATGGGTACTAAATTAAATATCTACCTGTAACACAAAGCACTACAAGTAGTGTAGCCAAAAAGCAGCAACTCCTTTCCCCTCTTCTCTGAATTCCCACTCTTTCCATACTCCCAAATAAAACTCTGATTGAGTACACTCCATTGTGCTCTGCAGACTTGTTTACTCTTATACTCTAGGAGCCTCACCTAATTTACAAGTAAAGATCCACGCGGACAAAGGGACACCCCCAAAATATTAAACTGTCCTTTCTCTTCACAGATGTTGACTGACCTGCTGTGTACTTCCAACATTGGCAATTTTTTTTTTTCCTTTTCAGGTACCCTCTGCGATGTGCTGATAACGTAAAGTATCTCTTACCTTCCAAAGATGGTGTGCTTCTTGTCCAGGTAGACGCATGAGCGAAATGTAATGAAGCTGAGAAGACAGAGGAGACCATTGTAAAAACATGCTCTTGGGCATGTGGCTGCCATTTAAAAAAAAATCTTTTTCGGCTTGTAAGTTGCAGAGCTGCTATTAGCTGGGTGTAGACAAGTGAACAGTTCCTGTCTGTGAGCACCAGGAAGGAACAAATCAAAGCAAAAAAAAATCACAACTTAAAAAAACCCAGCAGATTTTATCTCCAGGTTTAAAGGACCCTAAAAAGAGCACTTAACATATACAGGCAGAAACCAACACTTTCTGTAAGTGGAAAGGTAAACGGGCTGTACATTTAACAGGCATTAAACAGGCACTTCGTTTATGGCCATTACTGGTGGATGTTTAAAGAGGCTTCCAATCACGGTGTCATAGGCTTCAAACAAAAACCCATTATCTGCTCTCCTGATGTGAATATGTTTGAGATTAGATCATTGGTGGGGGGGAAGAGGCATTAAAAAGCATACCCATTAGTTTAGAATGTAGACGTTAAACATATGGATCTGATCCTTTGAAATTTAATGACATGGGGCAGAGGGGTCAGGTGAAGGGAAATTTAGAAAGCTAAAGAGAAAGGTCAAGGTAATACAGCAGTGTAGCGATTTGGGTAAAAATAAGCAGAGCGTGACAGGAAGGGACAGTGAGTTTAACGGTAGCAGTGCAGCAGAGAATAAGGTCAAAGCAGGGAATAATGGTAAAAAATTTAAATTAAGGGCTCTTTATCTGAATGCACGAAGCATTCATAACAAGATAAACGAACTAGTGGCACAAATAGAGATAAATGGGTTTGATCTAATAGCCATTACAGAGACGTGGTTGCAAGGTGACCAAGGTTGGGGACTAAATGCTCCAGGGTAAACACAGAAAATGCTGGAAATACTCAGCAGGTCAGACAGCATCTGTAGAGAGAGAAACAGAGTTAACGTTTCAGGTCGATGACCCTTCGTCAGAACTGCAAAAAGTTGGAGATGTAACAGGTTTTTAAGCAAGTGTAGGGGCAGGGAGGGGGGAGGGGAGGAAAGAACAAAAGGGAAGGTCTGTGATAGGATGGAAGGCAGGAGAGATTAAGAGACAAAAGGGATGATGGTGCAAGGCAAAAGGAGATGGTAATGGGACAAGTTAAGAAACAAAAGATGACCTGATCAAACATGGGAAGGGAAACAGAAAGCAATGAAGATGAACAAGGTAAAAGAGACAAACGGAAATCCCATCAGAGAGAAGAGCAGAACTTCTTCAAGGTGGGCATTCCTCGAAGAGAAGTGGCTGTAAATTAAATGCTAATACAAAAACAAAAAAATACTGCGGATGCTGGAAATGTTCTAGGGTATTTGACGTTTCGTAAAGACAGGCAGAATGGAAAAGGGGGGGGGGGGGTAGCCCCGATAATAAAGGATGACATAAGGACAGTAGAGAGAAAGGATCTCGGTTCAGAAGATCAGGAAGTGGAATCAGTATGAGTGGAGATAAAGAATAACAAGGAACAGAAAACACTGGTGGGAGTAGTATATAGGCCCCCTAACAGTAGCTATACCGTTGGACAGAATATTAATCAAGAAATAGTAGGAGCTTGTAACAAAGGTAATACAATAATCGTGGGTGACTTTAATCTTCATATAGACTGGACAAATCAAATTGGCAAAGGTAGTCTGGAGGACAAGTTCATGGAATGCATTCGGGACAGTTTCCTGGAACAATACATCATGGAACCAATCAGGGAACAGGCTATTTTAGATCTTGTATAGTGCAATTTTTTGGGTTAATTAGCAATCTCATGGTAAAGGATCCTCTGGGGCAGAGTGATCATAATATGATAGAATTTCACGTTAAGTTTGAGAGAGACTTTCCTAAGTCCGAAACTAGAGTCTTAAACTTAAATAAAGCCAATTATATAGGTATGAGGGGCGAGTTGGCTAAGGTAGATTGGAAAAATAGATTAAAAGGTATGGCGGTAGATAAGCAGTGGCTAGCATTTAAAGAAATATTTCATAATTCTCAACAAAAATACATTTCATTGAGAAGCAAAAACTCCATGGAAAAAGTGATCCATCCGTGGCTAACTAAAGAAGTTAAGGATAGCATTAGATTGAAAGAAGACGCTTATAATGTTGTGAAAAACAGTAGTAAGCCTGAGGATTGGGAGAGTTTCAGAAACCAGCAAAGGATGACCAAAAAATTGATGAAAAGGGAAAAAATAGAATGAGAGAAAACTAGCAAGAAATATAAAACAGATTTTTGGACTCTAGGGGAATCAAGGGATATGGAGATTGGGCGGGAAGGTGGAGTTGAGGTTGATGATCAGCCATGATCGCACTGAATGGTGGAGCAGACTCGAGGGGCCGTATGGCCTACTCCTGCTCCCATTTCTTATGTTCTAGATTGTAAGAGCTTTTACAAGTATGTAAAAAGGAAGAGAGTAGCAAAAGTAAACATTAGCCCCTTCGAGGCTGAGACAGGAGAAATTATTATGGAGAATAAGGAAATGGCAGAAACGTTAAACAAATATTTTGTATCTGTCTTCACAGTAGAAGACACAAAAAGCATACCAAAAATGGTGGGGAACCAACGGTCTAATGAGGGTGAAGAACTTAATCTAATTAATATAAGTAGAGAAAAAGTACTAGAGAAATTAATGGGACTAAAAGGCAACAAATCCCTTGGACCTGATGGCCTACATCCAAGGGTTCTGAAAGAGGTGGCTGCAGAAATAGTGGATGCATTGGTTTTGATCTTCCAAAATTCCCTAGATTCTAGAACGGTCCCAGTGGTGTGAAGGTAGCAAATGTAACCCCACTATTCAAGAAAGGAGGGAGAGAGAAAACAGGGAACTACAGGCCAATTAGCCTGACATCAGTAGGGGGGAAAATGCTGGAATCTGGGCACATAGAAAATCATAATATGATTAGGCAGAGTCAACATGGTTTTATGAAAGGGAAATCGTGTTTGGCAAATTTATTAGAGTTTTTTGAGGATGTAACTAACAGGGTAGATAAAGGGGAACCAGTGGATGTAGTATATTTGGATTTCCAAAAGGCATTCAATAAGGTGCCATAGAAAAGGTTATTACACAAGATAAGGGCTCATGGGGTTGGGGGTAATATAGTAGCATGGATAGAGGATTGGTTAATGGACAGAAATCAGAGAGTAGGGATAAACGGGTCTTTTTAAGATTGGCAGGCTGTAACTAGAGGGGTGCCGCAAGGATCAGTGCTGGGGACTCAGCTATTTACAATCTATATTAATGACCTAGATGAAGGGACCGAGTGTAATGTATCCAAGTTTGCTGATGATACAAAGCTAGGTGGGACAGTAAGCTGTGAGGAGAACACAAAGAGTCTACAAAGGGATACAGATAGACTAAGTGAGTGGGCAGTAAGGTGACAGATGGAATATAATGTAGGGAAATGTGAGGTTATTCACTTTGGTAAGAAGAATAGAAAAACAGAATATTTTTTAAATGGTGAGAAACTTTTAAATGCTGGTGTTCAGAGAGATTTGAGTGTCCTCGTGAAAGAAATACAGAAAGCTAGCATGCAGGTACAGCACGCAATAAGGAAGGCAAATGGCATGTTGGCCTTTATTGCAAGGGGGTTGGAGTATAAGAGTAAGGAAGACTTCCTACAATTGTACAGGGCCTTGGTGAGACCACACCTGGAGTACTGTACACAGTTTTGGTCTCCTTATCTAAGGTAGTTCTTGCCATGGAGGGAGTTCAGCGAAGATTCACCAGGCTGATAACTGGGATGGCAGGAATGACGTATGAGGAGAGATTGGGTCGATTGGGCTTATACTTGCTGGAGTTTAGAAGAATGAGAGGGGCTCTCATTGAAACTTATAAAATTCTGACAGGACTGGACAGGCTAGATGCAGAAAGGATGTTCTCGATGGTCGGGGAGTCCAGAACCAGGGGTCACAGTCTCAGGGTAAGGGGTAAGCCATTTAGGACAGAAATGAGGAGGAATTTCTTCACCCAGAGAGTGGTGAACCTGTGGAATTCTCTACCACAGAAGGCAGTAGAGGCCAATTCATTAAATATATTCAAGAAGGAGTTGGATATATTTCTTAAGGCTAAAGGGATCAAGGGATATGGGGAGAAAGCAGGGACAGGGTACTGAATTTGGATGATCAGCCATTGTTGTGTATGTACCTTTAAGAGAGAACTGTTTTACAGCTCCTGTATACTGTAGTACCGGCAGTGACCACACCTGTATATAAAGCCGCAGCAGGCTTCTGTACTTCAGTCTTGAGACTACTCTACTCCAGTAAATACCTGTTGATTGTTAAGTTACAGCATCCGTGTAGTTCTTGGGGAAACATCCTATTTAAAGAATCACGGATCTAACAGTGGCGACAAGTGTCGATTCGAATCTACCTGCAACTCTGCATTTCCCTTCGAGGATTTGCTCCGGGAGGGCGGTGGAAGAAAGTCGAGGCCAGAAACACGGGCGTCGACCACGAGCAACCGCCCAGTCGTCCGGCAGAGAGTGAACATCGCAGGGGAGGCTGTGGAGAGCCGGGCTTGGTTCCCCAGCCACGACGATCAGCAATAGACTGACGACAGGTACAGCGCAGACCCTTCCCGGACAGCGGCGGCTGGAGCCGACCGACGGCAGAGAAAAAGCCGAGCAGCGTCGACGGGATAAGATAGAGGGTGAAGTGCACAGGGCGCAGCCGGGGGTTGAAAACCGAGCGGCGTCGAGGAAAAACAAAACGGAGAGAGGGTAAAGCAGCAGCCGGGTTCAGGACCGAGCGGCGGAAACGGGAAAGGCGCACAGAAAAAAAAAACCGCGCAGAGCACAGCCAGGGCTCAAGGGCTGAAGTGTCCGCGGGGAGAAGAAGGGAGAGCGCGGGAAACGCCATTGAGCCGCGGAAAAGAAGGAAGAGCACGGGAGACGCCATTTTTAGAAGCCGCAGCGGAGAAGAAGGGCGAGCGCGAGAAGAAAGGAAAGCACAGGAAACGCCATTTTGTGCCAGTGGAGAAGAAGGGAAAGCGCGGGAGATGCCATTTTTGACAGTTAAATCACACCCAGGGATGCCGAAGAGTGGCAGTATCTCTACGTTCGACAATGAAGTCGAAGATTGGGCGACATATGTGGAACGTATTGAGGTGTACTGCAGGGCGAATGAAGTGCCAGATGCTTGGAAAGCACTGGTTTTGTTAAATTTCATGGGTGCAAAAACTTATGGGTTACTGCAAAACCTAATAACCCAAGAGAAGCCTGTGAATAAGAATTTCGAAAGCATAGTAGAAATCCTACAGGACCACTTAAACCCCACACCGCTGCTGATAGCAGAACGATTTAAGTTCCATAAAAGGAACCAACACAAAGACGAAAGCAATGCTGAGTACTTAACGGAACTGCGCAAGCTATCGAAACACTGCCAGTTTGGAACGGGACTAGCAGATACCTTAAGGGACAAGTTTGTGTGTGGGCTTCAAAGTGAAGGAACCCAGAAACGGCTTCTATCAGAAAAGGATCTTACGCTGGACAAGGCTTTCAGTATGGCAGTATCACATGAAGCAGCCGCAAGGGGCGCTGCAGAGATACAACGGAGACCGCAAGAATATGGCACCAATGAAATGTCATATGGAACAGGGAAGTGTTATCGCTGCGGCAGAACAACACACGACCAGAAGGATTGTTGGTTCAAGGACCAAGTGTGCAGACAGTGTGCAGGTCTGGGAAGAAAACCAACAGCAAGAAATCTCCACAGGAGAAGTACAAAAAGGTACACAAGGTGACGGACAGCAGTTCAGACGAACAGAAAAGTGACACAGACTCCAGAAGCAAGGAGCTGGGTTGTCTGAAACTACATAAGGTAACCAAAATGGAGGGTCACCAGACTATCTGGGTTACACTCAAGATAGACGGAGTCCAAGTGAAAATGGAATTGGACACAGGATCAGCCCTAACAGTCATAAACCAAAGGGACTACAAGCGGCTATTCTCACATATACCCTTGAAAGCTACAGAGATTGTCTTGAAGACGTACACGGGGCAAAAAGTCTACCCCAAAGGAAAAATAAGGGTGAAAGTGATATACAAAGGCCAGGAAATACCTAAAATGGACTTATATGTATTGCCAGATGGAGGACCACCACTGCTAGGACGTGAATGGATCCAGAAGATACAATTAGATTGGCATTCCATACAGGCACTGAAGGTTGAGGCCAAAAAGGATGACGACGTCACACCTGGACGACTGTCAAAAATGCTAACTGATGCAAAAGAAGTGTTCCAGGAGGGACTCGGAACACTAAAAGGCATAACAGCAACGATTAAAATAGAGGAAAATGCAAGCCCAAAGTTTCTTAAGGCCAGACCAGTGCCTTATGCGATCAGACCAGCCGTCGAAGCAGAGCTGGAAGGGTTGGAACGTTCAGGAGTACTGTCCAAAGTAGACTGGAGCGAGTGGGCTACACCCATCGTTCCTGTAATGAAGAGGTTGTTGAGTAATACGCCTGGGGAACCAAAGAAGGTCCGCATCTGTGGGGATTTTAAGGTGACAGTGAACCCAGTCCTTCACACGGTACAATATCCGCTTCCACGAATTGAGGATATTTTCGCCTCACTATCTGGTGGTAAACGCTTCACCAAAATTGATCTAGCCCAGGCGTACTTGCAAATGGAGGTAGAAGAAGCCTCGAAACAATAGTTCACGATCAACACTCTTAAAGGTCTCTATCAATACAACCGCCTGGTGTTCGGGGTAGCATCGGCTCCGGCTATTTGGCAAAGGGCGATGGATCAAGTCCTGCAAGGGATTCCAGGGACCCAGTGTTATTTGGATGACATCCTGGTCACGGGCGAAAATGACAGTGATCACCTCGCCAACTTGGAGAAGGTGCTCACCAGATTAAAGGAATATGGGCTACGAGCTAATCGCCACAAGTGCGAGTTTTTCCAGAAGCAGATCTCGTATTGTGGCCACGTTACATAAGTCCCCTGAAAAGATTGAGGCAGTAGTCAAGGCTCCAGCACCGGAAAATGTGTCACAACTGAGGTCGTTCCTCGGGCTGGTAAACTACTACCATAAGTTCTTACCAAATTTGTCCACGGTATTACACCCACTGAACACCCTACTGCAAACAGGGGTGCCATGGAAGTGGAATGACAAACGTAGACGAGCTTTCCAGAAGTGTAAAGAATTGATCACATCAAAAGAGGTGTTGGCCCAGTTCAACCCAGCACTACCAATTCGTTTGGCATGTGATGCATCACCCTATGGTATTGGAGCAGTGCTGTCGCACAAATTCCCAGACGGGTTGGAGAGGCCAGTAGCCTTTGCGTCTCGGTCACTAACCTCAGCTGAGCGCAACTACGCCCAGATTGACAGGGAGGCCCTCAGCCTAGTATGGGGAGTAAAAAAATTCAACTACTATCTGCATGGGCAGAAGTTCACCTTGCTGACTGACCACCAACCACTTGTCTCCATCTTTAATCCTAAGAAGGGCGTTCCAGTGATGACTGCACAACGGTTACAAAGATGGTCCCTGTTTCTAGGGGTGAATCAATATGAAATAGAATATAAAGGCACGAAACAGCATGGAAACGCTGATGGGCTATCACGCCTGCCAATGCCTACTGTGGAGGAAGCACCAGCAGTGGACCCTATCGAGATATTTTATTCGTCAATAATTGAACGATTGCCAGTAACGAACGCGGATATAGAGAAGGAGACCCGCAATGATCCGACACTGTCTCGGGTATATGATTTGACGGTGAGGGGATGGCCAACACATGGCGACTCACTGTTGCAGCATTCTCATCCAGAAGAGAACAGCTGTCAGTATGCCAGGGGACAGTGATGTGTGGATCCCGAGTGGTGATTCCACCCAAGTTAAGGGAGAGAGTGCTAAATGAGCTTCATGACGGTCATCTGGGAGGGGTGAAAATGAAAAGCCTTGCTTA
Source organism: Somniosus microcephalus (assembly GCF_052327205.1). Taxonomy (NCBI): domain Eukaryota; kingdom Metazoa; phylum Chordata; class Chondrichthyes; order Squaliformes; family Somniosidae; genus Somniosus; species Somniosus microcephalus. Next base: position 67,604,696 of record NC_141005.1, on the reverse strand, counting down.
TGTGTGGTGGCCGGGGATCGATCAACAAATCGAGGACCTAACCAAGAGCTGCTCAGGATGCCAGAAGGTCCAAAATGCACCACCACATGCCCCTCTACACCCATGGGAGTGGCCCTCCTCTCCATGGCAACGGGTGCATATTGATTTTGCTGGTCCATTCATGGACTCAATGTTCTTAATAGCAGTGGATGCTCACTCGAAATGGCCCGAGGTGATAAAAATGTCCTCAACCACTACAGAGAAAATGATTGCAGTCCTACGGACCATATTTGCCAGGAACGGCTTGCCAGAGCAGATTTGCTCTGATAATGGACCACAGTTTGTGTCCGAAGAGTTTCGAAAATTTATGAGAAGGAATGGGGTAAGGCATTACACATCCGCCCCGTATCATCCAGCCACAAATGGATTGGCTGAAAGGTTCGTGCAAACCTTTAAAAAGGCGATAAAGGCCATGTGCGACGATGAAATTCCACTACAGCATAAGGTGGACAATTTCTTATTAGCCTACAGAAATGCGACACATGCAGTTACCAACCAGACCCCGGCCATGATGTTCTTTAACCGAAGGTTGAGATCTCGTCTGGACTTGCTCAGACCCAATGTGCGAAGAAATGTTGAGGATAAACAATTCCAGCACATCAATGAGAAGCCGACAAGGAGCTTCAATGTAGGACAACCAGTCTTGGCCCGTGACTACCGAACAGAGAAATGGCAACCCGGAACGATATGCACAAGGCAGGGGCCATTAATGTACACAGCGGTTGTCGGGGAGAACATTGTGAGATGCCACGTCGATCAGATCTTAGCATCACAGGAACGAGTCAACCCCATGTCTCGAGTACCTGGGGGTGAACCCGACATACCGGTAGCATCTACCTCCGAACCAGTAGCAGTGGAAACCGATGAACTAGCCAACGAAAAGGGGCCAGAATTGCCTCCGCACCAAGAACAAGAACCTCAGGAAAGGCGCTATCCCAAAAGGATCAGGAAGCCGCCCCAAAGACTGAATCTATAAATGGACTATTTTCAGTTAATGTTGCATGTTAAAAATGTTAATTGTTAAATGTTATGGTACTGTTAATCTAAAAGGGGAGGAATTGTTGTGTATGTACCTTTAAGAGAGAACTGTAGTACCGGCAGTGACCACACTTGTATATAAAGCCGGAGCAGGCTTCTGTACTTCAGTCTTGAGACTACTCTACTCCAGTAAATACCTGTTGATTGTTAAGTTACAGCATCCGTGTAGTTCTTGGGGAAACATCCTATTTAAAGAATCACGGATCTAACAGCCATGATCTCATTGAATGGCGGAGCAGGCTCGAGGGGCCGAATGGCCTACTCCTATCTTCTATGTTTGTAAGGAAGGATATACTTGTCTTGGAGGAGGTGCAACGAAGGTTCACTAGATTGATTCCTGGGGTGAGAGGGCTGTCCTGTGATGAGAGATTGTGTAGAATGGGCCTATACTCTCTGGAGTTTAGAAGAATGAGAGGTGATCTCATTGAAACATATAAGATTCTGAAGGGGATTGACAGGGTAGATGCTGAGAGGTTGTTTCCCCTGGCTGGAGTGTCTAGAACTAGGGGGCATAGAATCAGGATAAGGGGTAGGCCATTTAAGACTGAGATGAGGAGGAATTTCTTCACTCAGAGGGTTGTGAATCTTTGGAATTCTCTGCCCCAGAGGGCTGTGGATGCTGAGTCTTTGAGTATATTCAAGGCTGAGATAAATAGATTTTTGGACTCTAGGGGAATCAAGGGATATGGAGATCGGGTGGGAAAGTGGAACTGAGGTGGATGATCAGCCATGATCTTATTGAATGGCGGAGCAGGCTCAAGGGGCCGTATGACCGACTCCTGCTCCTATTTCTTATGTTCTTATAATGACTTCCAATTTGGCGGTTTTAAGGGATATCTGGCGCCCAGCAGTGAACTCATTCCTTTCATTACATTTCCCGTTATTCCATCCATTTAATGCTATTTCTGATTACTCTGCTCAGAGTATTCTGTGGTCACCTATCAAGGTCATGATAATTTTTTTTTACTAAGCATTGTGGGTAAAGGATGTAACCACATGACAAACTAGATTCAGATTCCCAACTGTCCTACAACATAGTCCCCTACTTACCCCAGTAACCATAAAAGGTAGAAGAAAGTTCTATTTAAACACTACAGTATAACTGCATCCCAGCCATGAACAATACACATCTCATCTACCAAGAAATAATTATCCGTCTTGTGAATTTTTTGTTTTTGTCTCTCATCGTTTCTTTGCTCAGAGGACAGGCACTGATCTACTCCAAAGCCTCTGCCAAAGATGCCTGGAATTGCCCACTAGATGGTGATCAAAACTGGCTTAGGTAACTTGCCCTCTCGGAAAGTAATACCTTCACTCTTTTTACCTTACCCCACATGCCTGAATTGAAGAACTCACCATGTTAAGAAAACCTGAGGGACGAACAGTATTCAGTGCACCAATCAACAGAAATCAAGGTAACTGGTATATTTTTCATGCCTGAAACCAGGACTTGTGGCAGTGAATGAGAATTCTACATGATGGAAATGAAGGGGGAGTGGTTTCATCCACAGGCACTCTTAATGGTTCAGTTTTAATGATGAACCAGAATTTAAACAGATTTATGCACTTTTTCCCTTTGGTGTGAAATATTCAAAATGTTTGAAATAAAGGCCTAGAAATTGAGTGGGCTTAGCGCCCATTTTGCGGTGCTAGAGGGCATTGCGCTGGACTTACAGCCGGTTTTGAAATTGACTAGGGCCCAACATCGGCGTTACACCGGTAGCGCTGCGCCGGCACCGATGACGTCATCGGTGTGCGCAGCGTCCCGGTTGCCGTGGTGACGGGCCCCAGCGCCGAAATTCAGTTGCAGCCGCCTCGCCCGTGGCAGCCGCAACTAAGACTCTGGCAACAGAGTCTTACACGACTTTGCGCCGGCGCATAAAGGTGGAGCGGCGGCCGGCCGCTTTCCCGCCGGCCGCCTGCCCGCACCTCCCTCCCCGGGCTCCCCCACCCCCCCCCCGCGCGGAACAGATGCTTCTCGGCTGCGAGCCCGGCACTTCCCCGAGGTGCCGGGCTCATTTTTGTGGCGATTTAACCGGCCAGCGGGCGGGTGCAGGCAGCTCCTCCTTAACTGAAGGAGGAGGCCTGCACTTCCCGAGCCTGCCGCACCGCATCGGGCGCCGCAGCGCCGGAATAGCGCCGCAATGCGGCGCGTAGCGCCAGTTTTCAGGCGCAAACAGCCTTCAGTAGCGCCGGCAGCCGTTTGGGCGCGGCGCTACTGAATTTTTGGCGCGCACAGCGCGACTTAGCACCGGCGCTAAATTTCCAGCGTTAAGCCCCGGCGCAGCGCAAACTCAATTTCTAGGCCAAAGACTTTCAGAAGGAGAATTTTATGAACATGTTACTTTCAGAAAACTATCTTGCTCTCTTGAAGGATTGGAGAGAACAAACGGAGGCCATTGGACAGTCACTTACAATTGCGACTTATTGGTGTTGGGTCCCGAGTTGGCCATGCTGAGGATGCCTCGACCTGCATGAGAGAGATTGGGCTTGAACTCATCCTTGAAAGGTTTCCCCCAGTACGACTCTCCACCTGAAAGCATACGAGGGAGAAACATTTGATATAAAGCACATCTCCATGTTTACCATCTAGGCTTTCAATCACAAGCGGTTCATGTCGTACACAATAACCATAAAAGGGTCATTACCGGGCATTTGCATAGAAGGGAAATGATCGTAAAGGGAAGCGGAGTGCTTCACTCCCACAATTCTGTACTGCTGCTCCCCAGAACATGCAACTGGTAGCAAGTGGATGTGGACCATCACCACTTCCGGAGCAAAGAATCATTTTGAAGCAACATATATCCTTATTTCTGCTCACCAACGATTACGATTGATATGGTGTGCCAGAGCATGAGAGTAACCACTAACCCCATGATTAATGAGTTTTTACTCTTTTAAATGTAGTGCTTTATTTTAGAATGCGTCATTGAAAAATACTGCAATTCAGTGGCACTGTAGGCAGATCATCAATATCACACGCCAATGTTATCCAACAATGCCAAACACAAGCAGTCTTGCAAAACCTTCCCCTTTCAGCATCACATTGGCTGCTGCAGTGCTCAAATGCAGCACCTGGAGACTGCATTCTTGATCTTTTTTCATTCACGAGAATGATTCTGATAATTCATTTGCTCCTCATAAATTATGGGCGTCAATTCACCAAAACTAAAATTATGGCAATCAGCAGTTAGGAGTGCAAGATTCTATAATCTGTAGTTGCATTTCACTGCTCAGTGAGGCTATAATGGGACACAAGTTGCTGTAATGGAGAGTTTTGCTTGTGAATGATGTTGATTGGACTTTTATGCTCACCATTATATTTGCGCCGCTAATTGCCGGCACGTCGATCCGATAACGGAGCAGCGATGTCAATGTCACATCTGGGACCTCGTGAAAGCCATGCCCAATGGCTTATCTCCTTAACCAATGAAAGAAAAGAATAGAGAAAGAAACAGAGTGAAAGACAGAGAAGAAAATAGGATGAATTAGAGTCAAACAAAATGTAGAGATAGAAAGAGGAATAAAGAGATGGAAAGAAAGAGTGGATTAAGTGAGAAAGAGAAAAAAAGAGGAAGAAATTTTTTTTTAAGCCAAGCAGAAGAGGACATTGTAACCCAGTTGTGTTTGAGAACTGCTGTATTGGTCGCTGAGAAATTAATGAATGAATGGCAGGGTAGGTGTGCAAAATGTACTAACACTCTTGAACGATGAAGTATAGAACCATGCGGTCCCATCCATCAAGATCAGGAACTGTGGAACACTTAGTGGGTACACTATTGCACTGCTTTAATAGGAACATAGGAATTGTTAGACAAAAATAAGAACAGGGTCCATCTCGTTCGCCTTCTACCATCCTGGTAGTCACATGATACAATGATAATGGCATTGTTGACTAATCATGGCAATCAATCTTTATCAATTAATCTACAACAAACCCAGACAAGAAAAATCCCAGTGGTGGGGAACTTTGGGAACCATAGGTCCAAAAGCACCTTTTTTTCCTCTCAAGCCTGCTACACTTACCTCATGTCATATCTCAAATGACTCATATATTGTATCCCAAAATGTTATTTTCTGAAAGAAATTTAGCTAATTTGCATTTGATTGAGTGATCTTCTTCTGAGTGTCTAAACAGTTTTGAGCCCTGAAAATTATTGCCTTCCAAAATTAACAAGAGCATGGATAGCAAGACTGGCACAAAAATATCAAGACAGATAAAAATGATTAAAAGAACTCAGAACAATTCTGGAGTGAGATTCCACAGTTTCATTGGTCCCTTTCTGGGCCTCCAAGGCCGAGTGCCAAGTCAGGTCGATAAATCACGCCATTACCAGGGTCCTCTATGATATTAATTATCAGCCCTAAATGGCTGCGGCAGGAATCATTCACAATAACGTCGTAAATCCAGCAATTTCACAATCATCATCAAGTTCAATGGGGAGTCTTACAGCGAGAAGGGACTTTTATCAACTTTGGCGAGGCTAACAGCGGATTGGCACAAACTGTCAAGCAATTTACTCTGCAAATTCATGGATTTTTAATAATTAATAATGACGAGTGTCGTTAATGCATCATTATAATGAAGCAATTACCCAGAAATTTGCCCAAAAAATGAGTTCAGATTAAAAGCTTGCAAGTTTGTAGCAATAATAAATGCAGTTGATTACGAAAAACAGCTATATGCTTTAATCCCATCAGTGAATAGTGAACAGATTAACAGCAATGTGCCCAGCACCAGCCTCTTCTAGACTGTCATTCTGGTTGAGGTTCAAAAGTAACCGTTGGTGTCCTGATTGTTTGCAACTGCTCATTATTACTTTTAAAGGCGTGCATTTATACTTATGTTTATTAATAGCTACTCTGCATTGGCTTTGCTGATAATAAATTGGAGGATACTTGGTTTATAACAATAGGACTTTTATGCCATGTAATGAACAATGTTTTATTCTATAATACTGATAAATCTCCCAAAGGGTTGCTTGTGGTGAATCAAAGGATATGAAAACTCCTAGGGTGTAACCTTTATTGGAGGAGGGCTTGGCGCAGGCAAACATTTCCAGATATGAAACAGGAGCATTCTTGGGTTGGTTCCGAGGCAATATGAGCCCACTGGAAAAGCATGACTTTTTTTTGAACTCGTCGGCCCGGAATTTGCAGTCAGCGGCGAAGGGAATCCATTCACTGCTGGCCCCGAAGTATGCTTCGCACAAAGATCTCGCAATCTCTGTGTCGAGAACTGCGTGATTTCCACTCTTCAATTTAAATCAGCGGAGGTTAGTGGGGATTCCCTTGTGTGAGCTGCTGTGATGACAACGAGCTGTCTAAGCAGCCAATCAGAATGCAGAATTCTTACAAATAGCGAAGAAGGAAGTGAGTAAGCTCTTAAAATGCAAACATTTAAAAAATGTTAGAGAGAGAAAAACAAAGATTGGGACTCTCACATGGGGAAAAGGAAAACCTGAAATAAAGATCAACAAACTTAAAAAAAAATGTTTAATAAAATTTATTAAAAATTTAAATTTTTATGAAAGTGGGTAAATTTCACGCTGCACAAAATTAAAATCAGTTTTTCAGGGCCATAACCTTTGTTTAGCAGTCAATGCGCTATTAAAGCCACAGTTACACCTAATCCCTTTGGGTCTAACTTTTAGTAGAGAATTTAACAGCGTAATTACTGCGGAAGAGCTGAAGATTCCGTCAGTTTCTCTGATTTGAGTGATTACACTGATTGATGGCTCTGTTGGGGGGGGGGGGGGGGGCTGGTGCAGTGCACAGCGCAGCCTGTGTCGGAGCTGTGAATGACAGACCGCAACTTCAGGATTTCCGCATGCGCCTGCCCCAAATCCCAATGTTGTGATCAGCTTCAAAGGTGGAATGGCATTGGTACTGGAATGGTTCCCGTGGATTGGAAGGTAGCAAATGTAACCCCACTATTTAAGAAAGGAGGGAGAGAGATAATGGGGAACTACAGACCAGTTAACCTGACATCAGTAGTAGGGAAAATGCTAGAATCTATTATTAAGGACATGGTAACATTGCATTTAGAAAATGATAGGATTGGGCAGAGTCAACACGGATTTATGAAAGGTAAATCGTGTTTGACAAATCTGTTAGAGTTTTTTGAGGTTGTAACTAGCAGAATTATTAAGGGGAACCAGTGGATGCGGTGTATTTGGATTTTCAGAAGGCCTTCGATAAGGTGCCACACAAGAGGTTATTAAGCAAAATTAGGGCTCATGCGATTGGGAGTAATATACTAGCATGGATTGAGGATTGGTTAATGGACATAAAACAGAGAATAGGAATAAACGGGTCATTTACAGGTTGGCAGGCTGTAACTAGTGGGGTACCACAAGGATCAGTGCTTGGGCCTCAGCTTTTCACAATCTACATCAATGATTTGGTTGAGGGGACCAAATGTAATATATCCAAGTTTTCTAATGATACAAGCCTGGGTGGGAATGTAAGTTGTGAGGAGGATGCAAGGAGGCTTCAAGAGGATATAGACAAACTATGTGACTGGACAAGGACATGGCAAATGGAATATAATGTAGAGAAATGTGAAGTCATCCACTTTGGTAGGAAAAATAGAAAAGCATAGTATTTTTTAAATGGAGAGAGATTGGGAAATGTTGATGTTCAGAGGGACCTGGGTGTCCTTGTACACGAATCACTGAAAGTTAACATGCTGGTACAGCAAGCAATTAGGAAAGCAAATGGTATGTTGGCCTTTATTACAAGTGGATTTGAGTATAAGAGTAAAGACGTCTTACTGCAATTATAGTCATCTTCTTCTTCTTAGGCAGCCCCTCGGAACCGAGGATGACTTGCTTCCACATTAAAAATGAGTTCGCAGGTGACTGATTAGTCCAATGCGGGACCTACAGTCTCTGTCACAGGTGGGGCAGACGGTGGTTGAAGGGGCGGGTGGGTGGGGTGCTTGGGTTGACGTGTGCTCCTGGCGCTGCCTGCGCTTGGCTTCCGATTGCTCCCGGCGAAGAGACTCGAGGTGTTTGGCGCCTTCCCGGATGCTTCTCCTCCATTTTGTGCGGTCTTGGGCCAGGGATTCCCAGGTGTCGGTGGGGATGTTACACTTTTTCAAGGAGGATTTGAGGGTGTCCTAGAAGCGTTTCCTCTGCCCACCTGGGTCTCTCTTGCCGTGCCGGAGCTCCGAGTAGAGCGCTTGTTTTGGGAGTCTTGTATCGGGCATGTGGACAATGTGACCCGTCCTTCGGAGCAGATTGAGCGTGGTCAAAGCTTTGATGCTGGGGATGTTGGCCTGAGCAAGAACACTGACGTTGGTGCGCCTATCCTGCTAATGGATTTGCAGGAACTTGCGGAGGCAGCGTTGGTGGTACCTCTCCAGTGCTTTGAGGTGCCTACTGTACATGGTTCATGTCTCTGAGGCATACAGCAGGGCGGGCATCACTGCTACTCTGTAGACCATGAGCTTAGTGCTGGGTTTGAGGTCCTGGTCTTCAAACACTCTCTTCCTCGGGCGACCGAAGGCTGCACTGGCACACTGAAGGCGGTGTTGGACTTCGTCGTCGACATCTGCCCTTGTTGACAGTAGGCTCCCGAGGTATGGAAAGTGGTCCACGTTGTCCAAGGCCTTGTCGTGGATTTTGATAATCGGGGGCTTATTTGATAATAAGCGCAAGGCAATTATATAGGGCCCTGGTGAGACCACTCCTGGAGTATTGTGTACAGTTTTGGTCTCCTTACCTAAGGAAGGATATACTTGCCATAGAGGGAGTGCAACAAAGGTTTACCAGATGATTCCTGTGATGTGGGCATTGTCCTATGAGGAGAGATTGAGTAGATTAGGCCTATATTCTCTAGAGTTTCGAAGAATGAGAGGTGATCTCATTGAAACATACAAAATTCTTACAGGGCTTGACAGGGTAGATGCATGGAGGATGTTTCCCCTTGCTGGGGCGTCTAGAACCAGGGGTCACAGTCTCCGAATAAGGGGTCGGCCATTTAGGACTGAGATGAGGAGAAATTCTTTCACTCAAGAGGGTGATGAATCTTTGGAATTCTCTACCACAGAGGGCTGTGGAGGCTCAGTCATTGAGTATATTCAAGACAGAGATCGATAGATTTTTGGATATTATAGGAATCAAGGGATATGGGGATAGTGCAGGAAAGTGGAGATGAGGTAAAAGATCAGCCATGATCTTATTGAATGGCGGAGCAGGCTCGAAGGGCCAAATGGCCGACTCCTGCTCCTATTTCTTATGTTCTTATGTTATGTTCTTATCCGGACCACAAATTCTAGGCCATTATGTTTCAGCATTTTTGATCATCTTTCAATGGAAAAGATTTGGGATGTGGAGTAGTGCTGGGTTTTTAAAGCAATGCGCATTCTCATTAGTTCTTTTTTTTTTAAAAAGGCACCCAGAGGAAGGACAGTTAATATGCTAAATGGAAGTTGTTTTCCCAGTGACTAAACAATGAACTATATGTTAGTTTGACTGGATAACTGGAGCAACACCCCTCACTCATTGTGCTAGATAATGCTTTGAAATCAGTCCATCTATGAAGGGTAGCTTAAGAAGAGAGAGACAGTAGTCAAAAGCCAGTCTATTATTTTGGGGAAAAGGACACTGCACAGGCAGTCAGGCTGCAAAAGACAGGAGACTGCAGGAGGAGGAGGCTCAATCTTGGAATGTTAGATAGAATGCAGAAGTTTTATTTTGTTTAAGTTAAGAAAGATGACCTACAGAAGTGGGGGTAGCATAGCATGTTCTTTATTTTTATGTGATCATGCAACGATGGCCTGTATCGATTGAACTTAGCAAATCTGATCATACCTATTGCTCTGTACATCTGCTTTACTGTGGAGCAACACAGCTTAATAATTCAAACTAGGTCATGCCTCATCCAATATGAAGTTGGGTCTGTCTTTGGACAGATTGAAAAAAGACAAGTGCAAAAGGCACGGATATCCAGTTCAGCGGTTGCATTATTACACAGGGTCCAGCTATCGTATAATAAGTAGATATAAGGCAGCGTGAGTCAACTTCCAGAAAAGGTGCTTGGATCACCTATGAGGAGTTACTGATGCTACTTAACCTGAGAAAGCATCTGCAGCAGACATGGTTTATCAATGAGCCATTCCAGGCGTCGTCACAGGACACACTTGCCCGTGATTTTCCACACAGGTGCTTCCATACTGCAGCAAGATAATTGCTATCTGTTTGAACCCTTCTTGCCTGTCGATTTTGGCTAATGCTCCTCTGAGCTATCCCCTCCTCTTCCTGCCAAGCAACCAAACATGCTTTGCCTCCTCTCAACATCCTCACTGTGTTGAAATCAAGACACATCTCAAAAACTCTTACTCTGACTCAATATTTAACAAAACCTAAAAATCTTGCAACTACTTACACCCTCATTCCTTCTACAATCTTCAGACTTTTCAAACCCAAGTTTGGGGTCACCTTACCACAACGTTCTAACTTAATTCTTCATCTCTCTTTTTTTCACCCTTGGTGCTGCCCTCCACTGTGGGCCTTTGTTTTAATTGGGAAACTGAAATGAAGGGCAAAGGCTGTTTTGATGTGAGCGATAAGCAAAATATTTCAATAGTGGAGGAAAGGATAACTAAAATGGAGAGCAAGTCAACCCATACAACTGCTGGCTCAAAAGTGGCAGTGATAGTTTGACTGGGAACATCTCACACAGTCATGGGACAGTAGGTAACATGGAAGGGACCTGAAGACAAGGAGAAACAAACTTTTAAAATGGGGAGAAGTTAACGTAACTGTAGAACTGGAGCGCCTTGCTCGAACTTCAGATCTAATTATTCAAAGATTGTGATGAATTGCAGTCACACTCCTAAAAGGAAGTCTAGAGACTGCCAATCTGTTAATCAATGTCATGGTTGTGCTATTTTGAATTATCCTAGTATTACTTTCACAGTGCCCTGGCTTTGCTCCAAGGCACCTAATTTGATATTGATTACATCAGGATAAACATCCATAAATTGGGATAATACTGTTGCATACAATGGGTCAGGACCCACAAATCTCAAATTGCCTATTACTTTGTATAATCAGGGCTGAATATAGTAACTGAAGTCAGGAATAAAGAAGCATACAAGAGGAGATTTTGGTCATATTTGTATCCATCTGAACTTGACTGTATTGAAAACCACACACAACATAATACCTAATCCTGTTAAAGGTGCTGCACAGGTCCCTATACAATGAAGCTTATGTCTGTTATTATTAAATAGCGTTATCTTTTAAAATTTCAAATTCTACCAAGAATTACTCACATTTCAGGATTTTTTGATAATTTCTTTTCTTCACGGAAAGGATTTGGGAATGACTCAAGTTGTGTTTTAATACAGTGAATTTGCACAGGTTTAAAAAAAGTTCCAAGCATTGAAGATGTGCATTAAAGCTAGATGATTCAGCTTGTAGAATGTCATGGCGTACCGTCTCCTTCAAAAGGAGACAATAGGAGTCAACTGACTCATCCTAGACTCATTATGCCAGAAAGGTCTCTATTCATTGAGAATAGCAGGTGATATTTTCCTTAAACCTACACCACACAGAGGGGAAGGTGAGATAGCCAGTTGTATTGACACACATACTGGCAGATCACTGAATGGGGAAGAAGTCAGAGAGGCAGCTGTTCCACTGCTTGGGAACAGAAGGAGAAAAAGACAAAGACATGCAGTCAGAGAGCTAGTTAGTTAGCTAGGAAGCCTAGTGAGGGGAAACTTGCTCATCTCAAGCCCCAAACCACTCAGATTCAGAAGGCTGACCAAGAAAATTTAAGCGAATATTTATTATTTTTCCATGTTCCTGAGAAGGGTACTAGAGTTAGTTGAATTAAGCTAAAATCTGATAACATCTGTTACTCGCTATTTATAAAAGAAAGCAGCTGAACGATTTGTATTTAACCATGTCTCACTAAGCGTTTCAGTCCTCCTTTGTGTGAAAGACACGGTATCCACTTTGGATAGTAAAGGGGATCCTATTGTTATACCTTGGGTTACGTAATTGTACAACTAGATATTGAGCAGTACAGGCGCACTCCTAAATGCAAGATTTTCAGAATACTTCCAGCACTACTGGAACCAATACTTACGGCAGACTTGAAAAGTGCAGTGATAATCCAGGTTACCCGCTTTATTATAACTACAAAGGGGCATTAGAAAAGGTATACAAAAGGTCAATCTGATGGTTCTTGGTCTCGGGCCCATCAACCTTCAGTGACTGTGCATGGCTCAGACTCTTCTGATGCTTTCTGACTGTGCACACCCTCGACCCTCCCTGCTGCTCACTCACCAATTCTGACTCTGACCCACCCAACTCATGCCTACTGACGCCTGCAGTGCATTCCTCAGATCCCCAACACTCAGTAACTGTGCGCTCTTCAGAGCTCACTGGCACTCGCTAAACTGTGAGTGCCTCAGGCTCTACCGATACAGATTAGCCACGAGGGACAGATAAGTGACAGTGTGGTATCTTCATCGACAGAAGCAAAAAGCTCTCCTGATAACTCTACAAGGCTGCAGATAGTAAGTTAAATGCAGTTCCTTTTTTAAAAAAGAAAAGGAATGCTGAAAGCTGCAGAACAGCATCATGCGTTCTCACGTATCCTAAGATAGGATACCACATGGAGTAGTTGAGGCAAATAGCATACATGCCTTTAAGGGGAAGCTAGACAAGTACATGAGGGAGAAAGGAGTCATAGAGCCAGAAATTCAGTGGGCTTTGCACCCAGTTACCGCCCAAAGAGGGCTTCTGCGCCAGTAGAGGAGTTTGCGCTGATATTCAGCGCTGCGGTAATGGCGGCGGTAGCCGGTAGCGCTGCGCCGGCACCGATGACGTCATCGGTGTGCGCAGTGCCCCGCTACCGGCCCGACCCCCATATTTATTTGCGGCCGCCTCTTCCGCAGCGGCCGCAAACAACGATGTGAAGACCGGGCCGTGCTGCAGCCTTAGTGGCGCTAGTTAAGGCGGAGGTGCGGCCGGCCGCTTTTTCGGCGGCCGCCTGCCCGCACCTCCATCCCCGGCCTCCTCCACCGCCCCCCCCCCCCCACCCCCACGGCATTGCCGGCTGCTTTCCGGGAGCCCGGCACTTCTCCGTGGTGCCGGGCTCATTTGCCGGCACTAGCGAGTGGCGATCTCCGAGTTGCAGGCACCTCCCCCTTAAGAGGAGGAGGCCTGCAGTACCGCAGCCTGCCGCTCCGCAGCGGGTGGCGCTGCGGCACCTACAGCGCTGAAATTCAGTTTAAGCGCCCCAACAGGGGGCGGGCACACCCTGGAATAGCGCCCGGTTCCGACTTGGGGCGCAAAAACTGAATTTCTGACGGGCGCAACTGGCTCCGCGCGCAGCGCTAACTTTTGGGCGCTAGCCAGCTGGTGGGGCCAAAGTGAATTTCTAGCCCATAAAGTCATAGAATTTTACAGCACAGAAAGAGGCCCTTCGGCCCATCGCGTCTGCGCCGTCCATCAAGCCCGGTCCAATCTAATCCCATTTTCCAGCATTTGGTCCATAGCCTTGTATGCAATGGCATTTCAAGTGCTCATCCAAATGCTTCTTGAATGTTGTGAGGGTTCCTGCCTCTACCACCCTTTCAGGCAGTGAGTTCCAGACTCCAACCACCCTCTGGGTGAAAAGGTTCCTCCTCAAATCCCCTCTAAACCTCCTGCCCCTTACCTTGAATCTATGCCCCCTTGTTATTGACCCCCCTACTAGGGGGAAAAGTTCCTCTTTATCTACCCTATCTATGCCCCTCATCATTTTGTACACCTCAATCAGGTCCCCCCTCAGCCTTCTTTGCTCCAAGGAAAACAACCCCAGCCTGTTCAGTCTTTCTTCATAGCTGAGGCGCTCCAGCCCAGGTAACATCCTGGTAAATCTCCTCTGCACCCTCTCCAATGCAATCACATCCTTCCTATAGTGAGGCGACCAGAACTGCACACACTACTCCAGCTGTGGCCAGATGTATGAACAGATATGTAGGCAAATCTCAGAGAAGTGCGAAAATAATAGGGTAATAATAGTGGGGGATTTCAACTTCCCCAATATTAATTGGGATAGTCAGAGTGTGAAAGGCTTAGAGGGTGCAAAATTCTTAAAGTGCATCCAGGAGAGCTTTTTGAGCCAACATGTAGAAAGTCCTACAAGAGAGGGGGCGGTACTGGACCTAATTCTAGGGAATGTAGCCGGGCAAGTGGTGGAAGTGTCAGTAGGAGAGCATTTTGGCGACAGTGACCATAATTCGGTGAGATTTAAGGTGGTCATGGAAAAAGACAAAGACGGCCCAGAAATAAGGGTTCTAAATTGGGGGAAGGCCGATTTTAATATGATAAGGCAGGATCTGGCAAAAGTGGACTGGGAGCAGATACTTATAGGAAAATCCACATCAAAGCAGTGGGAGACTTTCAGAAGGGAAATAGAGAGAGTACAACGCCAACATGTTCCTGTAAAGGTCAAGGGTGGGACCAACAAGCAAAGGGAACCTTGGATGACAAGGGATATACAAAAATGCATTAGGAAAAAAAGGGGGGCTTTTGGCAGTTACAAAAGACAAAAGACGGAGGAAGCCCTAGAGGAGTATAAAAAGTGCAGGGGCATACTTAAAAAAGAAATTAGGAGAGCGAGGAGGGGCCATGAAATAACACTGGCGAGCAAAATAAAGGAAAATCCTAAGATGTTTTATAAGTATATTAAGGGCAAGAGGATAACCAGGGAAAGGGTAGGGCCCATTAGGGACCAAAGTGGCAATCTGTGTGTAGAGCCAGATGATGTAGGCGGGGTTTTAAATGAATTTTTTGCATCTGTGTTCACTATGGAGAAAGACGATGTAGACATAGAAATCGGGCAAGGGGACTGTGATATACTTGAACATATTAGCATCGAGAGGGAAGAGGTACTAGAGGTTTTAGCAGGCCAAAAAGTGGATAAATCCCCAGGCCCGGACGAGATGTATCCCAGGCTACTGTGTGAGGCAAAGGAGGAGATTGCAGGGGCTCTGACACAAATTTTCAGAACCTCTCTGGCCACAGGGGATGTACCAGAGGACTGGAGAATAGCTAACGTAGTACCATTATTCAAGAAGGGTAGCAGGGATAAACCAGGAAATTACAGGCCAGTGAGCCTAACATCTGTGGTAGGGAAATTATTGGAAAAGATTCTGAGGGACAAAATTAGTCTCCACTTGGAGAGGCAAGGATTAATCGGGGATAGTCAGCATGGCTTTGTCAGAGGTAAATCATGTCTGACCAATCTGATTGAATTTTTCGAGGGGGTGACTAGGTGTGTGGATGAAGGAAATGCTGTGGATGTGGTATACATGGACTTCAGTAAGGCTTTTGACAAAGTCCCGCATAGGAGACTGGTCAAGAAGGTAAGAGCCCATGGGATCCAGGGTGCCTTGGCACGTTGGATCCTAAACTGGCTGAGTGGCAGGAGGCAGAGGGTGATGGTCGAAGGCTGCTTTTGTGACTGGAGGCCTGTGTCCAGTGGGGTACCTCAGGGATCGGTGCTGGGTCCCTTGCTGTTTGTGATCTACATAAATGTATAGGAATAGAAGGATATGCAGATAGGGTTAGATGAAGAGAGGTGGGAGGAGGCACGTGTGGAGCATAAACACTGGCATAGTCCAGTTGGGCCGAATGGCCTGTTTCGTGTGCTGGAAATTCTATGTAATTCTATATTGTTCACCTCAGATTGACAAAAAGTTGAATGGACTCTATAGGGAATCGAAACAAAGACCTTACGACCTTGAATCCTGTGCTCAAATGACTGAACTACCTCTTCATCAGCAAAGGTGGAAAAGGATTTAGGTGTGATTAGTGACTATTCACTGAAACGATCCAGCTGTTATCTAATGAACCATCGCTTTGCATCTAAATGATGTTTCATTACAAGTTGAAACTGGTTACAGGATTGCAACTTCATATTTGATTAGCAAGAATATACACACACAATTTTTGGAACTCTATCTTCATCAGGACACAACTCATTGTGAACAAGAGGAGCCAAGATGTTTCTGGGACTTAGGCTCTAACTTGATTGGAATAGAGTGTAAAATAAATCAAATCAAAAAATTGTGCAAGCAATAAGTCTGTATTGTTCCTTGTGAATTAGAAGCTGTTATGGGAACAGATACAGAAAGTAAAAGTACAATTTCAGATAATAATCCCTGCCCCCATTTTTCATGCTGTATGATTTTTGCCACTCCCATTTGCAACATTTTATCTTTCCTGCCTCTTACAAAAGTACAGGATGTTCTTTCAATTCCTTCCTCCCCTCCAAACCTCCGCCCCCCCCTCCCCCCGTCTCTGCACCTGCTTAATATCTGTTACATCTCCAGCTTTTTCCAGTTCTGATGAAGGGTCCCAGACCTGAAACGTTAACTCTGTTTCTCTCTCCACGGATGCTGCCTGGCCTGCTGAGTATTTCCAGCATTTTCTGTTGTTATTTCAGATTTCCAGCATCCACAGTATTTTGCTATTGTACAGAAAGTAAATGTTCTGCGGGGATTGTGTCTACAGCTATGATAATGTGAAGCACTGCATGGGGTGTGAACTCATTCAACAAATGTGTCATTTCCCTCAATCTGCTTAGAAAGGAAATGCAGTAAGAAAGGTGCATTTTGCACATTTGCTCTGTAAACACTGCAGTTACCATCACTGGCTGCATGACTCCCAATTTAACAAGATATGTAAATAATGATGATGACTGTGACGTTCTGGTGGAAACAATCCTGGCTTGTATTCAAAATCTGGGCATATTCACTAAAGGATTACATGGCTCGGGCTGTGGTAAAGGACAGCAGGCCACACAGCCATAAAATAACCACAACTATTGTTCTCCAATGGAGTGCATTCTTGAAGGCTTACACAGTGACATTTAACCTTTGGTATCAAGCCAGAAACACTGCTTCGGGCCACTCAGCTTGTATTAACCAGCAGTGCTGCGTGTCTTCGGTAACATTGCTGCAATTACTGTATCATCACTAGTGTGCACGCCCGTTATAAACCAGCCAATAATTATTCCATGTTCTTCCTATAGCATTCTCCCTCATCTTGCCCCTACCCTGAATGCTCTGACTTTATTCTGGTTTCACTGATTCCCTCTCGGTTCTGCTCTTCTATAGAATTCCCCAACATGAACAGGATCTATAAATGCAATGTTGGTGGAATGCAAAAAGCATCACAAAAATTTGAAAAGTTGAACCAATTTAAATGTTTTTGAAAAACAAAGGTGACCCAGGATTTGTGTTACACAAAGCTGCACCTGGATAGCATCAATGCCTTTGTCCAGAAAGATAAATACTTAGTTAAGACAGGAACAATGAAACGAAGTGGGTGAATTAAATACCTGGGGTGCATAAAAACAATGAAAGCAGGAAGTACAGTGGTTATCTAGTTCCACTTGTCTTTCAGATACTTCCCAGTTTTTACCGCACAAATTTCAGGTAACCTCACACTGGGTCAGCAAGATAATGCAGCCTGGAGACTTCCTTTAATGTTAACATGCCTGGAGCCAGATGATGGACACCAGGTCAAATTCCCCAATCCCCCTCCTCCTGCCAATGACAAAGAAAAATCACTCAGACACTCGTTCCAACAGTAATGACCTAAAGAATGCAAACATTGACAAAGTGGTTGAGAAGTTGGAGCCATAACTGGAAGTGACTGGAGCAGTTGTACAGGTTATTCCACCTGTGATCGATCTCCAATCTCGGCATAGTGGCTATGAATTATCGATCTGCTTAAAGGCGACAAGTGAAAGCAACAGCGATATAAATTTAAGATCGCTTTTGTACAACCATGGTCAGAAACTGGGACAACTTGACGTGGATCCAGAATGATGCCTGGTATGACAAAATACAAATCCAATGAAAGACTTGATAACTTTGGTCTTTCTTCATTAGAACGACACAGATTATAGGGTGTTTCCTGTGGTTGAGGGATCTGGAACAATGTGCCATAGGTACAAGATTAAATAGGAGAGATTCAGAACAGAGGGCAGGAGAGATTTTTCACAGAGTTGTGAGGCTGTGGAATTTACTCGGCTTTGTGGTTAAGGCAGAAACTATGTCCACATTCAAGATTAGATTGGATAGGTGGATGAGGGAAAAGGGATATGGGTGCGATTTGTTCATGTGAAGGGTAAACGCTGAGACACCTGGTTGGCCCAAATAGCCTGTTTCTATGTTTTAACTTCTATGTATTTCTATGTAATTTGTACAGCCTAGGATTTGGTAAGGAGGCAGGTAAGAAATCCACCAGGCTGCAGTGAATGCCAACTACTATCTGGAAGATACTTCACGTGTAAGGAGTCGTACAGAAGCTAGAGCTCATTGAATGGTCAGTTATTACCTCATGCCTAATGTAAGCAAACGTTTATCAAGCCTCAACTAGTTCCCGTCTTAGTACTTGTGCAGCCATTCTAGATCATGTAAATTGGTTACAAGAAATTTTAATCCTTCCCACCAACTTACTTTAAAAAATAGGATCAACTTTATTATATGATTTGTGTTTGAATTGTCTTTGTATGCAGCAAGTTACTTCCCACCAAAGCATCTTCATTTGGGAGAATGCGATGGTCAAGTTAGCAAAAATCTTCACAAAGCGCATCAATGCTGCTCCTAAATCACTCTCAACTGATGCACTAATCTGGTCTAGGAGCATCACATCTTCCCTGTGACCAGTAAACCATTCCTGGAAATTAATGTTTGAATGCCAATGGAGACTGGGGGCAGGATTTTCATTGGGCCGTGGAGGCGGGATTGGAGGCGTCGCAAAATCGGGGGGGAGGGGGCACGAACCCATCCCGCCCCCAACCCGCCTCCATGCCAGTTTCAAAGGAGGCGGATACCCGACCTGTGCTGGGACCTGCCTCCCCGAGGCGGGAAGGGGATTAGTGCCAGTTAACAGGCAGTTTTTAGCCTAATCCCTATTTTTATTGCTGAAGTGTGGGATTCCCAGTGGCTCCAAACCACGGCAAGTTAGCGAGGCGGGCCGTTGGGCTGAAGGGCTTGGAGGGTTCGAGATGTCCGGTGTTCAGGTGAGTGATGGGTGCATGAGTTCAGAGGTAAGTGTGTTTGGTGTGTGTATAAAGTGTTTAAAGAAGTTTTACTTACCTTTACAGCCTTCCTTCCTTCAGATCTCAGGAGTCCCTCATCTCACCGGCACAGAAAGCAGAATGGCTGCGAGCTGTCAAAAGTTGCAGCATTCAGCTTTCTGATCTGGAGAGATCTCTAAATCAGCCTGAGAGGAAGGAATTAACTTGGAGTACAGATTGTCAGTGTTTGACAGCTTCAAACAGCTGTCAAACGCTGATATTTCATCTGTCAAAAGCTTTTGACAGATGAAATGTCAATCTGTGATGTCACCTGTTGCCGGGTGGCCCTTAATTGGCCTGCTGAGCCCGCTGGGTGGCTCAACAAGGTCAATCAAGTGAAAATCGCGTGGGTTGGCCAGAACTCGATGGAGGCGGGACTACAACCCCGAAAGTTGTAATCCCGCCTCCTACTCGCCTCCTCAATCAAAATCCAGCCCCGGGAGTCCAATTTGCAAATTCTAGTCGAGAGTCAAACTTTTGTGTAATGTATAAGAACATAAGAACATAAGAAATAGGAGCAGGAGTAGGCCATTCGGCCCCTCGAGCCTGCTTCGCCATTCAATAAGATCATGGCTGATCTGATCCTAACTGCCAATCCACTATCACAGAACCATCTCCTGCATCTAACAGAATTAGACACACGAAATAGGAGCAGGATCAGGCTACACGGCCCCTGGGCCCGCTCCGCTACCCACAGGGCCATGACCGATCCGAACCTAGACTCATGTCCAAATTCCTGCCCGCTCCCCGTAACCCTTAATTCCCTTTACTTCCAGGAAACTGTCTATTTCTGTTTTAAATTTATGTAATGATGTAGCTTCTACAGTTTTTTGGGGCAGCATACTCCATGGACCTACCACCCTCTGAGTGAAGTAGTTCCTCCTCATCTCAGTTTTGAAAGAGCAGCCCCTTATTCTAAGACTATGCCCCCTAGTTCTAGTTTCACCCATCATCTGGAACATCTTCCCTGCATCCACCCGATCCAACCCCTTCACAATCTTATATGTTTCAATAAGATCGCCTCTCATTCTTCTGAACTCCAATGAGTAGAGTCCCAATCTACTCAACCTCTCCTCATATGTCCATCCCCGGGATTAACCGAGTGAACCTTCTTTGTACTGACTCGAGAGCAAGTATGTCCTTTCTTAAGTATGGACACCAAAACTGTACGCAGTATTCCAGGTGCGGTCTCACCAATACCTTGTACAACTGAAGCAATACCTCCTTATTTTTATATTCTATCCCCCTAGCAATGCAAGCCAACATTCCATTGGCCTTCTTAATCACTTGCTGCACCTGCATACTAACCTTTTGAGTTTCGTGCACCAGGACCCCCAGATCCCTTTGTACTTCAGTACTTTCCAGTTTCTTGCCATTAAGATAATAACTTGCTCTACGATTTTTCCTGCCAAAGTGCATAACCTCACACTTTCCAGTATTGTATTCCATCTGCCAAATCTCTGCCCACTTACTTAGCCTGTCTATGTCCCCTTGAAGGTTTTTTTATGTCCTCCTCACTCACTACTTTCCCCCCCATCTTAGTATCATCTGCAAACTTTGATATGTTACACTCGGTCCCCTCCTCCAAATCGTTAATATAGATTGTAAAGAGTTGGGGACCCAGCACTGACCCCTGCGGAACACCACTGGTTACTGATTGCCAGTCTGAGAATGAACCATTTATCCCAACTCTCTGCCTTCCGTTAGATAGCCAATCCTCTATCCATGCCAGAATATTACCCCCAATCCCGTGATTTTTTATCTTAAGCAATAATCTTTTGTGTGGCACCTTGTCAAATGCCTTTTGGAAGTCTAAATACACTACGTCCACTGGTTCCCCTTTATCCACCCTATATGTTACTTCCTCAAAGAACTCCAGCAAATTTGTCAAACATGACTTCCCCTTCATAAAACCATGCTGACTTTGTCCTATTAAATTATGATTATCCAAATGTCCTGTTACTGTCTCCTTAATAATGGACTCCAAAATTTTACCTACCACAGATGTTAGGCTAACCAGTCTATAGTTTCCAGCCTTCTGTCTACTGCCCTTTTTAAATAAGGGTGTTACATTAGCAGTTTTCCAGTCTGCCGGGACCATTGCCGAGTCCAGGGAGTTTTGGAAAATTATTACCAATGCATCCACAATCCCTACCGCCACTTCCCTCAAGACCCTAGGATGTAAGCCATCAGGTCCAGGTGATTTATCCGCCTTGAGTCCCATTATTTTACCGAGTACCACTTCCTTAGTGATTTTGATCGTGTTTAGCTCCTCCCCCCCTTTAGCCCCCTGTTTGTCCAGTGTTGGGATATTCTTAGTGTCTTCTACTGTAAAGACTGATGTAAAATATTCATTCAGTGTTTTTGCCATCTCCATATTTCCCACCATTAATTTCCCGGTCTCATCCTCTAAGGGACCAACATTTACTTTAGCCACCCTTTTTCTTTTTATATAACTATAAAAACTCTTACTATCTGTTTTTATATTTTTTGCTAATTTACTTTCATAATCTATCTTCCCTTTCTTAATCAATCTTTTTGTTATTTTTTGCTGTCTTTTAAAGTTTTCCCAATCCTCTATCCTCCCACTAGATTTGGCTACCTTATATGCCCTTGTTTTTAGTCGAATACTATCCTTAATTTCTTTACTTAGCCACGGATGGCTGTCTTTTCTTTTACACCCTTTTCTTCTCAGTGGAATATATATTTTTTGGAAGTTGTAAAATAACTCCTTAAATGTACACCACTGATCATGTATCGTCTTACCCTTTAATCTATTTTCCCAATCCACTCTACTCAATTCCGCTCTCATACCTTCATAGTCTCCTTTATTCAACCTTAGCACGCTTGTTTGAGATTCAACCTTCTCACCCTCTAATTGAATATGGAATTCAACCATGTTATGGTCACTCATTCCAAGGGGATCCTTTACTAGGACATTTTTAATTAATCCTGTCTCGTTACACAGGACCAGATCTAAGGTTGCCTGCCCCCTGGTCGGTTCAGTTACATACTGCTCAAGAAACCCATCCCTAATACACTCAATGAACTCATCCTCAAGGCAGCCCTGCCCAATTAGATTTGTCCAATTAATATGATAGTTAAAATCCCCCATAATTATAGATGTTCCCTTATTACAAGCCTCAACTATTTCCTGATTGATACTCCGCCCAACAGAGTTGCCACAGTTCGGAGGCCTATAGACTACGCCCATTAGTGTTTTTTTCCCCTTATTATTCCTTACCTCCACCCAAACTGCTTCATTGTCCTGATCTTTTGACCCAATATCATTTCTCTGTATTACAGTGATTCCTTCCTTTATTAACATAGCCACCCCACCTCCCCTTCCTTCCTGCCTGTCCTTTCTGATCGTTAAATAACCTGGTATGTTTAATTCCCAGGCATTGTCACACTGCAGCCATGTTTCTGTAATGGCCACAAGATCATACCCATATGTAGTTATTTGTGCCATTAACTCGTCTATTTTGTTACAAATGCTACGTGCATTCAGATAGAGAACTTTCAAAGATGTTTTGTGACACTTAGTTCCTGCTTTTGCCCTTTTTATTACTTTACCTTTTACTCCATACCTTCTGCCCCTTCCTGACATGCTCTGGTTTTTAATTTCCCCACTGCTACCTAAGTCTATGACCTTCTCTGTTGTCATTTGTATTATTTGCTCTCTAGGAACCTCCCCCCCACTATCTAACTGTCATCCTCTAACAACACCCATTCTCTGCAGCTGAGATCCCTCAATGATCACTATTCATATGATTATCAGTGACAGCTTTAATTAGAAAACAGAATAGGAAATAAAAACTTGCCTCTATTGGAGCAACTTAACAATAAATTAAAGGGAGCTACTTCCCCTCATACACCAGATGCCGTGTGAGATACATGCATCATCAAGTGACTACAGAAGCTGACAAAGCTATGGCAACGCAGCTAAAATTCTAACAGATATCAATGCAACAGACAGGCACAGCTATATATTGAAGCATTAATACTACTCACCAGAATCAGGGCCAGGTCTGACTGCAAGACACTTTAAGGCTCAATACACTCTACTTTATACACTGAATAATGCACATGGTATGCCATGAAACTAATGTGATAAAAACAAAAACACAGTAAGTCCGTCTGATGTCTGCTCTGGAGAAAAGGTCTCTACCTGAAACATTAACCTGCCTTTTTTTTTATAATAATGGACCTGCTGTTTATTTCGAGCATTCACTGTTCTCTTTTTATGACCGTGTATTACTTAAGAATGTATTTTTGGAATAAAAAGCCCTTTGTGTTATGTTGCACTTCAGGTGAATGCAATTCTCTTTAATGACGTTATACCTAGCTCAGCTTTCCCATAAACACCAGGAATAAAATTCCATTAAACACTGTAAGGAATTAAATGACCAAATTTCTTTCGTGTCCTTGGCATAATCACTTTGAACCTTGTTCCTCGGCGACCTATTTAAAATCTTTTGAGAACGTGTTGTTTAAAAGAAACAATGCGGTTTCAAAATAAAATAGCAGTGCATTGCTTTATTTGGTGTTCAGTGGACATCCAAACAAGCACTAAATCCTGTGTTTGAGAAGGCTGTTGACGTCGTTTAATGTAGATCAGTTAGTGGTAATTATGAGAATGACGTCTGTGAAGAAGCTAACCCAATTCCGAAAGAACGAAAACAGCACTATCCCACAGGTAAAGAAACAATCCATCTTTCTGCTCTGCACAGTGACGACACAATCCCATCAGTTCTCTCTTGTCCTCGGTGGCATTTCTGCATTATTGATGAAAAGGCTGACATTTTCAGTTAAATGCAGAGATTATCAGCACCAAGGTTTTGCTGGACTAACCCCACTAAACTCCCTGTTTTTCTAATACCCTGTATGCAATTAATTGAAAATGCTTCGGTGACCTATTTTTACTTACCCACAGCTGAGGATTCACAAGGCTCTAATAGTCTCAAGCCCTTGGTTCTAAAAATGCCCCTCAAATATGAGACATGTCGGTGGATTATTGTCTCACACACGGATGATTAATGGGAAGTGTCAAATCTCATAGAATCTGTGCAACTTTTCTTTTGAAAAAAAGTTCAAAATAGCAAACAGCCAAGACTTTTTATATTAAGTTTATACCTTTGAAATACTAAAAACTAAAGTTTATAAGAGAGGGCTTGTGTTTGCTACAGTAATCTTTAATGCTGCCGATTAGCAGGCGCACAGAATGTATTGTGGTGGTAAGAGTATAACTCAGGCTAATGTAGAAACATAGAAGATAGGAGCAGGAGTAGGCCATTCGGCCCCTCGAGCCTGCTCCGCCATTCAATGAGATCATGGCTGATCATCCAAATTCAGTACCCCGTTCCTGGCTTCTCCCGATATCCCTTGATCCCTTTAGCCTTAAGAAATATATCCAACTCCTTCTTGAATATATTTAATGAATTGGCCTCCACTGCCTTCTGTGGTAGAGAATTCCACAGGTTCACCACTCTCTGGGTGAAGAAATTCCTCCTCATCTCAGTCCTAAATGGCTTACCCCTTATCCTTAGACTATGACCCCTAGTTCTGGACTCCCCGGCCATCGGGAACATCCTTCCTGCATCTAGTCTGCCCAGGCCTGACAGAATTTTATAGGTTTTGATGAGATCCCCTCTCAATCTTCTAAACCCCAGTGAGTACAAGCCCAATCGACCCAATCTCTCCTCGTACGTCATTCCTGCCATCCCAGGTATCAGCCTGGTGAATCTTCGCTGCACTCCTTCCATGGCAAGAACATCCTTCCTCAGATAAGGCGACCAAAACTGCACACAATACTCAAGGTGCGGTCTCACCAAGGCCCTGTACAACTGCAGCAAGACATCCTTGTTCCTGTACTCGAACCCTCTTGCTATGAAGGCCAACATACCATTTGCCTTCTTAACCGCCTGCTGCACCTGCATGCTTACCTTCAGCGACTGGTGCACAAGAACACCTAGGTCTCTTTGCACTTCCCCTTCTCCCAATCTATTGCCATTCAATTAATAATCTGCCTTCCTGTTTTTGCCACCAAAGTGGATAACCTCACATTTATCCACATTATAGTGCATTTGCCATGTTTCTGCCCAATCACCCAACCTGTCCAAATCGTACTGGAGTTTCACAACATCCTCCTCACAGCATACCCTCCCACCCAGCTTTGTGTTGTCTGCAAATTTGGAGATACTACATCCAATTCCCTCGTCCAGATCATTAATATATATTGTGAACAGCTGGGGTCCTAGGACCGATCCTTGCGGTGCCCCACTAGTCACTGCCTGCCACTTGGAAAAAGACCTGTGTATTCCAACTCTTTGCTTTCTATCTGCCAACCAGTTCTCTATCCAAGTCAATACCTTGCCCCCAATCCCATGTGCCTTAATTTTACAAGCTAATTTCTTATGCGGGACCTTATCCAAAGCCTTCTGAAAGTCCAAATACACCACATCCACTGGTTCTCCCTTATCTATTTTACCAGTTACATCCTCAAAAAATTCCAGTAGATTAGTCAAGCACGATTTACCTTTTGTAAATCCATGTTGACTTTGTCCGATCCTGTCACTGCTTTCCAAGTGCTCTGCTATTACATCTTTTATAATGGACTCTAGCATTTTCCCCACTACCGATGTCAGGCTTGCCGGTCTATAATTCCCCGCTTTTTCTCTACCACCTTTTTTGAATAGTGGGGTAACATTAGCTACCCTCCAATCCATGGGTACTGTTCCAGAGTCTATCGAGTTCTGGAAGATGACCAGCAATGCATCTACTATCTCCAGGGCCACTTCCTTAAGTACCCTAGGATGTAGGTTATCAGGCCCTGGGGATTTATCGGCCTTCAATCCCGTCAACTTCCCCAACACCATTTCCCTACAAATACTGATTTCTTTCAGTTCCTCCCCCTCATTACTCCTTATGTTCCTCGACATCTCTGGGAGGTTATTTGTGTCCTCCTTTGTGAAGATAGAACCAAAATATGTATTTAATTGGTCATGCCATTTCTTTGTTCCCCATTATAAATTCCCCTGATTCTGACTGCAAGGGACCTACGCTTGACTTCACCAATCTTTTTCTCTTCACATATCTATAAAAGCTTTTACAGTCAGTTTTTATGTTCCCTGCAAGCTTACTTTCATAATCTATTTTCCCCCTCTTAATTAATTTGCTGAATCCTAAACTGCTCCCAATCCTCAGGTTTGCTGCATTTTTTGGCCAATTTATATGTCCTCTCTGGATCTTATGTTATCCCTAATTTCCCTGGTTAGGATCATTAGGGATAGGCTGTTTATTTTTTGATCTCCACATAACTACACATCATTCCCTGGCCAACACGGTGGATCTGGGACCTGTTCCCACGCCGCTGCCAAAGCTGGAGTCAGGCACTAGAAAATGTGCCAGAGAGCCTCATCATGACCCAGTCAGACTTTTAGTTCCTGTGAGGAAGCCCCAGGAGTATGTTCAGTGCATCACCCAGGCCATCTCATCCTCTCACCTGAAGGGGAACAGCCTGTATTGGGGCAACCTTCTGAAACTTCAGGAGATGTAATCCAACTCCTATGAGTACAAGTTTTCTACTTTCTCTCCTCCTTTATGACTCTCCTTAAATCCTACTTCTTTGACCTGTCCTAATATCTTCTTTGGCTCGGTGTCAAGTTTTAAACTGTGACGCGCCTTGGGACGTTATACTACATTAAAAAGTGCTATACAAATGGGGTAAAAAAATGTCTTTAAAGGTACTCTGTCATTTTCTGTAGTGGTCTGATACCAGCGATTTCAAATATTGCTACTTGCAGGTCCCAGACTCTCTGATTTGAGTGCCAGACTGCTTGATATACCCACTGCAAAGTCATTTACAATATTTACAGTTATTGGAAATTCAAGATGGACTGGATTGGGCTGCTGTGATCTTCACTGAAAGTAAATGTGCTGCTGTATCAGCAGCCAGGAGTGTAGAGTGAATGTCCTTGTTTACTGTTAATAAATATACTGCTGCATCAGCAGCCATGACCTGTACAGACCAGGGCCCACTGAAAGAAAGAAAAGAGTCAAAAGGGCTTTAACGAGTTAACCGAAGCTTCCAGTGGAGTCTGTTATACTGTGGTCAGCAAAGCACCTGAGAAGGGGTTTTCAGATTTCATCCGCATCATCAGTCATCCATTAGCAGGTTGCTAGGATACGACGAGTAACTGTTGCAATGAATTTCAATGCAACACGCCGTGCTTAGGGACACGTTACTTAGCAAAGGTTAACCAGTAATGAATGAAAGAAACAGGGTCAGATGTAGCCGTGCCCTGGCACATTGAAATCAGTGGTTTCCTTTCATTTTTTGCATCTGCGAGTGGAGATTTTAATGGGCAAATAATCAAGGGAGGTGTGCAGCAAGAATACTGGGTGGGTGCGTGCCTGAATCTGCACACAGACCAAGGCATCACTTGGGGTTGTGATTTCATTCCCTCACTGTAGTCAGCACACATCTCCTCAACATTCTCTCAATGTTACTGTATGCGGTTGGGGGTGGGGAGGGGGGCGGTGACGACAAAGACAGTACATCCAATCAGGTTGCCTGATGCCCCGATGAGGCAATGGCTCGAATTAATGAGGACGGCTCACATTCATCTGCTACGTGGCTTCAATGCTGCACCGAAACGAAGGAGGGCTCTTAGTAAAAGCCAGCTTCCTCCAGGCTGCTTGTGTGATGAATGAGACATAGTGCTGCGGTACACAGTGTGTGCATAGTGAGCCCACTCACTGCGTTACTCGCAAGGTCACTTTCAGCATGTGGTCCACCATCTACCTTCTGATATTTCATCTACAAGCAAAACAATTTCAAGTCCTTTTTTTTTCCCCAATACAAAACAGAAAATATCAGAAATGCACAAGGTGGTCTGCCAGCACCTGAGAAATAGAAGCAGGGTTAAAGGTTCAAGCAGAGACAGCTGGTGACAATGGGGCTCCGTTGAAGGGTCTCCACCCAAAATGTTAACCTGTCTTTTTTCTTTCAGATGCTGAAAGATGTCTTGTGTATTTCTATTTTTATGCCAGGTTTCCAATATACTCAGTTTTTCTTATCTCTTCAAATATCTTAATAGCGGCATTCATTAAACTAACATTCCTCCATAATGCTATTCATTTGCTTTACAAATACACTCAAAAATGAACAACTACTAAAATTGATATATTTTTTAGGCTCAAAGTGAGATGTTAGTGCTGGGAAATTTCATACTTTTTAACCACCACTATCAGCATCAAGCACTTCCAGGTTTACAATAACACAGGTTACTCTAGGGTAAAGACCCCTCTACATTGTCCCATCCCAGGTTAGATGCACCATGGGTGGAGGCAAGGGTAAAGATCCACTGCCGTAACCCCAACCTCAGAGGAGACCCCATTTCCCATGCCAACTTGTTACTAGTTAAGGTGTTACTGCCATTTTTCTTTAAGGAACAAAAAAATCTGAACTGCTCGTCTTAAATAAATACAGGGAAACGGACCCGATTCTCTGCCCACCATCCCCACAGCAACACCGAGTACCAATCAAGCTTTCGGCTGTCACTCTGTATGATGTACGTGTTTTTGTGTAAGTGACTGTATATTTCAGTCTCACAGCAGTATCTGCCATACCAGAAGAGCACAGCCTAAAGCTGGTGCACATTTTTTATTCTGCAGTGGGGTCAGTGTAAATAACCTACAATTTACTCATCCATGGATGAGCTGCAGGCTGCTTTATATAAACACTGCACCATCTGCTAGGGGATGTTTTATTACTAAGTGGCTGCAAAGTCCAGTAAGAGACAAACACAGCAAAAAGAGGTTATTTATGTTCGTATCTGAGCTTTAAGTCTCCTCTGTACTGCTGATGTATTTGTAGCTATCTGATGCCATCCAGAGTTCTGACCAAGAGCGACCTCATTTTCAGCAATTCAATCATGTAACCAACGCAGCACCCAATCCTTCAACAACACTGGAGCTACTTCAAATATCTTCTAGTGAAGGGTGAGATATTTCTCTTTCTGTGCTCATTAAAGGTGAAGGATAGTAGTGCTGGGAAACAACAAACTTACATTTGCCATTTAGTCACTGTAGCCAGTACTAGGCCCAGGGCAGACACACTCCAAGAACTGAGCAGTGCTTGGATGGAAACAGCCTAGAGGATGCTCAGTCACTTGTCTCTAGGCAGAGAGAGAGAGCACTGAGCCTCCCTGAACTTCGTGCTCGTCAAGCAGCGAGGGAAACCCCTGAATGTACTGGCACCGAGGCTCCCGGAACTCACCAATCACTGGCTGGGTCAGGCACCTATCAGCACAAATCGCTTGTCACAAGGAGGAGCAAAAGAAAGAAAGTAATGTAGGAAATGGGGCAGCCAATTGTGCACAGCATGCTCCCACAAACAGCAATGTGATAAGGACCAGATAATCAGTTTTAGTGATGTTGATTGAGGGATTAATACTGGCTTGGACACCGGGGATAATTCCCCGGCTCTTCTTCAAAATAGTGCCATGGGATCATTTGCGTCCTCCTGAGCGAGCAGACAGACCTCGGTTTAACGTTTCATCTGAAAGATGCCACCTCCAACAGTGCAGCACTCCCTCAGTACTGCACTGAAGTGTCAGCCTAGATTTTGTGCTCAAGTCTCTGGAGTGGGACTTGAATCCACAACCACCAGAGACGAGAGTGCTACCACTGAGCCACAGCCAACACTCAGTGCAGTACACAACAGATGCATATAGAGCTATTCTTTCATCACCTTGACAGGCTTTAGTCCCAACTGCCGTACAGCTCTCCTCAGTACACCACATCGACACTTCCATTTATGCCCTGTCATTCTTTTATCCTTTTTGCTCTATACTGTCACCAATTTCACAACTTTTTCCTAAATTCTCACTCTGACCTCAAACATGCAACACCTTTGCTTGGATAGTTGCGTTGCCCTTTCCTTCAGGGGGTTAAAATCATGGCGGTTGACTTAGTGTACATGAGTTTCCAAAAGGCGTTTGATAAAGTGCCACATAATAGGCTTACCAGCAAAGTTGAAGTCCATGGAATAAAAGGGACAGTGGCAGCCTGGATACAAAATTGGCTAAGTGACAGGAATCAGAAAGTAGTGGTGAATGACTGTTTTTTGAACTGGAGGAAGGTATACAATGGTGTTCCCCAGGGGTCGGTATTGGGACCACTGCTTTTCTTGATATATATTAATGACTTGGATGTGGGTGTACAGGGTATAATTTCAAAATTTGCAGATGACACAAAACTTGGAAGTATAGTGAACAGTGAGGGGGAGAGTGATAGACTTCAAGAGGGCATAGACAGGCTGGTGAAATGGACGGACACATGGCAGATGAAATTTAACGTAGAATAGTGCAAAGTGATACATTTTGGTAGAAAGAATGAGGAGAGGACATATAAACTAAATGGTACAATCCTAACGGGGATGCACGAACAGAGAGATCTGGGGGTATATGTGCACAAATCGTTGAAGGTGGCAGGGCAGGTTGAGAAAGCGGTTAAAAAGGCTTACAGGATACTGGGCTTCATAAATAGAGGTACAGAGTACAAAAGTGTGGAAATTATGATGAACCTGTATAAAACACTGGTTCGGCTCCAACGGGAGTACTGAGTCCAATTCTGGGCACCACACTTTAGGAAGGATGTGAAGGCCTTAGAGAGGGTGCAGAAAAGATTTACGAAAATGAGTCCAAAAATGAGGGACTTCAGTTACGTTGATAGACTGGAGAAGCTGGGGTTGTTCTCCTTGGAGCAGAGAAGATTGAGAGGAGATTTGATAGAGGTGTTCAAAATCATGAGGGGTCTAGACAGAGTCGATAAAGAGAAACTGTTCGAAGGCAGAAGGGTCAAGAACCAGAGGACACAGATTTAAAGTGATTGGCAAAAGAACCAAAGGCGACAAAAGAAAAAACGTTTTTACACAGCGAGTGGTTAAGATCTGGAAGGCACTACCTGAAAGGGTGGTGGAGGCAGACTTAATCTGATCTTCCAAAAGGGAGTTATAGAGTCATAACAGCACAGGAGGCCATTCGGCCCATCGAGTCCGTGCCAGCTCTCTGCAGAGCAATCCAGTCAGCCCCATTCCCCCGCTCTATCCCAGTAGCCCTGCAAGTTTATTTCCCTCAAGTGCCTATCCAGTCTCCCCTTGAAAACATTGAGTGTCTCCGCTTCCACCACTTCCGTCAGCAGCGAGTTCCAGGTCCTCACCACTTGCTGCGTAAAAATGTTTTTCCTCACATCCCCCTGTATCTCTTGCCCAAAACCTTAAATCTGTGTCCCCTAGTCCTTGTACCATCAACTAGTGGGAACAGCCTTTCCCTGTCTAGCCTATCCAAACCCGTCATAATCTTGTACACCTCTATCAAATCACCCCTCAACCTCCTTTGCTCTAATGAAAACAAATCCAGCTTCTCCAACCTATCCTTGTAGCCAAGATCCCCCATCCCCGGAACCATTCTGGTAAATCTCCTCTGCACCCTCTCAAGGGCCTTCACATCCTTCCTAAAGTGTGGTACCAGAACTGGATGCAATATTCCAGTTCTGGCCTAACCAGCGCTTTATAAAGGTTCAGCATAACTTCTCTGCTTTTGTACTCAATACCTCTATTTACAAAGCCCAAGATCCCATATGCTTTGCCAACCACTCTCTCAATATGTCCCGCCACCTTCAGGGACCTATGCACATTAACTCCCAGGTCCCTCTGTCCCTGCACACTCTTTAAAACGGTGCCATTAAGTGTATATTACCTCTCCCTGTTCCTTCTGCCAAAATGCATCACCTCACACTTCTATGTATTAAATTCCATCTGCCACTTGTCTGCCCATTCTGCTAGCCTTTCTATGTCCTGTTGCAGTCGATTGGTATCATCATCACTTTTTGCCACCCCCCCAGGTTTGGTGTCATCAGCAAATTTAGAAATTCTACTCTATAATCCAATATCATTTATATCTCAAAAAAAGCAGTGGCCCCAGCACTGATCCTTGGGGAGCACCACTGTTTACCATCCTCCAGTCTGAAAAACAGTCACTTACCACAACTCGCTGTTTTCTGTCCTTAAGCCAATTCCTTATCCAAGCTGCCACTGACCCACCTATTCCATGAGCCTCAATTTTGTTAACCAGCCTTCTATGTGGTAATTTGTCAAATACCTTACTAAAATCCATGTAGACAACATCCATTGCATCCTCCCTGTTACTTCATCAAAAAATTAAATTAGATTAGTCAAACATGATCTGCCTTTTACAAATCCGTGTTGGCTCTCCTTAATTAGCTTAAACCTCTCCAAGTGCCCGTTAATTTTTTTCCTTGATTATTGTTTCTAAAACTTTACCCACCACTGATGTTAAACTGACCGGCCTGTAGTTACAAGATTGTCCTTACACCCTTTCTTGAACAATGGTGTCACATTTGCCACTTTCCAATCCTCAGGCACCACCTGAGTTGGATAAGTATCTGAATGAAAAAAAAATTGCAGGGCTACGGGGAAAGGGACTAGCTGAGAGCCGACACAGGCTCGACGGGCTGAATGGCCTTCTTCTGTGCTGTAACCATTCTATGATTCACTGCATGCAGGATCAAGTACTAGATGTGGGATGAAATGTGAATGAGTTAGTTACATTGAGATGGAAGCACTGGGTGCAGAATTGTGCACTGACATTGGATTAATTGAAATCTCTGGATGTCAAGTCTACCACTGGTGGTGGTAGAATCGGGAACACTGAACATCAAGTGTGGCATTGATTGAAAATAAAATCCTAAAACAGCACACTGCCCTTCCAGTGGCCAATCCTTTTACATGTTTCTGGAGACATGTTCAGAAAGTCTGCCTATTGGGAAAGCAATATCTACCTATATGATTAAGGCTTGTGCTTAGTATATGTCCATACTGTCGTGCTGTCAGGGTGTCAGAGGGGGAAAAAATCATTATTGGCTCAAATAACATCTTATCTATGTTATTAATTAAATATCAGATTGTCTGAATGTGAACAAATCAGAAGTAGAAAATGTACCAATGAAGAATTAGTCACCAGCAGAACATGGGCTATCCATCAATTATTTCAAATCTACCATTCAAAACCTGCAAGTACAACAAAACTGACCAAATCATTCAAATAATATCTTCAGAGTTTTCAGCTGCCATTTTACTTCTTCACTCAGGACCATGTAGGAACATAGAAACAGAAGTGGGCAATTCAGCGCCTCAAGCCAGTTTCGGCATTCATTTAGATCATGGCTGATCTGTACCTCAACTCCATATCCCTAGATACCCTAACCCAACAAAAAACGATCGATCTCAGTCTTGAAAATTTCAACTGACCCAGCATCCACAGCCTTTTGGAGGAGAGGGTTCCAGATTTCCACTACACTTTGCATTAAAAAATGCTTCCTGATTTAACTTCTGACTGGCCTACCTCTAATTTTAATATTGTGTCCCCTTGTTCTGGATTCCCCCACTAGAGGAAAAGGTGTCTCTGTATCTGCCCTATTGAATACCTTTATCACTTTAAAGACCTCAATTAGATCACCCCTCAACCATCTGAACTCAAGGGAATACAAGCAAGCTTATGTAACTCCTCATAATATACCGCTTTAAGCCCCAGTATTCATTCTGGGGAATCTGCGCTGTAGACCCTCAGAGCCAATATATCCTTCCTAAAGTGTGGTGGTCAAAACTGAATGCAGTACTCCAGATGAGGTCTGACCAAGGCTATGTATAACTGGAGCATCATCACTTCCTCCCTTTTGTATTCCAAGCCCCTTGAGATAAAGGCCAACATTCCATTTGCTTTTCTGATTAATTTTTTTTACCTGTGCACTCATTTTTAGTGATTTATGTAACTGGACACCCAGATCTCTTTGTGCCTCCACAGTTTTCAAGAAAATGATGAATTTTATGGATTTGCTTATCCTTTTTTTCTATGTACGTAGCTAAACATATCATTTTATATTAGCATAACAAACATTACAAAAATTACACAATTCTGAAAACTGACTAAATTAATCTGCAAAATTGGTAATTTAATGTTAGAAATGCTTCAAAAAGATTCCCACTGCTGTGAACAAATTTTGTGTGTGTAAGTTCTTGCCATGGAGGGAGTGCAGCAAAGATTCACCAGGCTGATACCTGGGATGGCAGGAATGACGTATGAAGAGATTGGGTCGATTGGGCTTATACTCACTGGAGTTTAGAAGAATGAGAGGGGATCTCATCGAAACTTATAAAATTCTAACAGGACTAGGCAGACTAGATGCAGGAAGGATGTTCCCGATGGCCGGGGAGTCCAGAACCAGGGGTCACAGTCTAAGGATAAGGGGTAAGCCATTTAGGACAGAGATGAGGAGGAATTTCTTCACCCAGAGAGTGGTGAACCTGTGGAATTCTCTACCACAGAAGGCAGTTGAGGCCAATTCATTAAATATATTCAAGAAGGAGTTAGATATATTTCTTAGGGCTCAAGGGATCAAGGGATATGGGGAGAAGGCAGGGACAGGGTACTGAACTTGGATGATCAGCCATGATCTCATTGAATGGTGGAGCAGGCTCGAGGGGCCGAATGGCCTACTCCTGCTCCTATCTTCTATGTTTCTATCTTTCTATCACAAGAGTTTAGTTTTCCCTCTATTCCTGTGACACAATATCCAGAGAGCACCAAGGTAACCCAGATCACTTGAGAAACAGGTAAAAAAGGACTGGGGAGTTATGTTATATTTCCTGTGGACAATGTCTGTGACATTGAGAGAGAATGTTAAGGGGTGAGAACGTTACATATAATTACATAGAATATACAGCACAGAAACAGGCCATTGGCCCAACGAGTCTGTGCTGGTGTTTAAACTCCACACGAGTCTCCTCCCATTCCATCTACCTCACCTCAGCCTTTCAGCATATCTTTCTGTTCCCTTTTCTCTCATGTACTCATCTAGTTTCCTTTTGAAAGCATCTAAGCTATTTGCCTCAACCACTTCCTGTGGTAGCGAGTTCCACATTCTAACCACTCTCTCTGAGTAAAGAAATTTCTCCTAATTTCCCTATTGGATTTATTAGTAACTATCTTGTATTTATGGCCCCTAGTTTTGGATTTTCCCACAAGTGGAAAGATTCTCTCCACATCTACCCTGTCCAACCCATTCATAATTTTAAAGACCTCTATCAGGTCTCCTCTAAATCTTCCCTTTTCTAAAGAAAAAAGCCCCAACCTGTTCAATCTTTCCCTATAGCTGCAATCTCTCAGTTCTGATACCATCCTTGTAAATCCTTTTTGCACTTTCTCCAGTGCTTCTATATCCTTTTTATAGTATGGAGACCAGAACTGTGCACAGTGCTCCAAGTGCAGCCTGACCAGAGTCCTAAACAAGATTAACAGAACTTCACTACTTTTGAATTCTGTACCTCTAGAAATAAATCCCAGTGCTTTGTTAGCCTATTTTTAATTGCTTTTCTGACCTGCGATGCTGCTTTTAATGATTTGTTTACCTGTATCCCTAGATCCTTTTGCTCGTCTACCCAATTCAGTTTCATTTTTTCTAAGGTGTAGGTGATGTTTCTGTTTTTCCAACCAAAATGCATCACCTCACATTTATCAATGTTAAAGTTAATTTGCCATTGAAGATTTAAATCCTTATGTTTACCTCTGTGGTGAAATGGGCAGTCACATGGCAGATGAAATTTGGCTAAAATACTCCAGCTGGGGGTCTAACCAGTGTTTTATAAAGGTTTAACATAACTTCCTTGCTTTTGTACTCTGTACCTCTCTTTATAAAGCTAAGGATCCCGCATGCCTTTTTAACAGCCTTCTCAATTTGTTCTACCACCTTCTAAGTCTTCGAGGTATGCACATCCCTTGGTCTCCCTGCTCCTGCATCCCCTTTAAAATTGTATCATTTAGTTTATTTACTTTATCCATTTGCCTCTCCTCATTCCTCCCACCAAAATGAATCACTTCACACTTCTCGGAGTCAAATTTCATCTGCCATGTGTCTGTCTATTTCACAAGTTTGTCTATGTCTTCCTGAAGTCTTGTTACTATCCTGTTTACTACATTTCTGAATTTTGTGTCACCTGCAAACTTTGAAATTATGCCCTTTATACCCAAGTCCAGGTCATTAATATATTGGAGTGATTATTTGCACAAACATTCTGCACGGCCTCGTGTGCATGCGTGCAGTATCCCAGAGTTGCACATACACACCCGATCCCCTTCTGCGCATGCGTGCTGTTACCGAGGCTGTGCAGGCGCAGTACCCCACAGTTGCAGCCCGCAGTGCAGCGTGGGCCAGACTTTCCTCAGCTCTATGGGAGAAGGTGGCTGGATCCGTGCTGGCCGGAGGAAAAAGAGGATCGAAAGAGGAGAGAGAGAGGATCAGAGGGGGGGAGAGAAGGAGAGGATCGGTGGGGGGAGTGAGAGGATGGGGAGAGCGCGCGGGGGGGAAGAGAGCGCGGGGGGGGGGGGGGGAGAGAGCGCGGGGGGGGGGGGGGGAGAGAGAGCGGGGGGGGAGAGAGAGAGCGGGGGGGAGAGAGAGCGGGGGGGAGAGAGAGCGGGGGGGAGAGAGAGCGGGGGGGAGAGAGAGCGGGGGGGAGAGAGCGCGGGGGGGAGAGAGAGCGGGGGGGAGAGAGAGCGGGGGGGAGAGAGAGCGGGGGGGAGAGAGAGCGGGGGAGAGAGAGAGCGGGGGGGGAGAGAGAGCGGGGGGGAGAGAGAGCGGGGGGGAGAGAGAGCGGGGGAGAGAGAGAGCGGGGGAGAGAGAGAGCGGGGGAGAGAGACAGGAAGGGGAGAGACAGGAAGGGGAGAGACAGGAAGGGGAGAGACAGGAAGGGGCAGAGCGAGAGAGACAGGAAAGGGGGAGAGAGGGGATTTGAAAGGGGAGAAAGAGTGAGAGGAGGGGAGAGAGAGGAGGGACAGAACGAGAAAGAGGAAGGGAGAGAGAGGGGATTGGAAGGGGAGAGAGAGTGAGAGGAGGGGAGAGAAAGGGGGAGGAAGAGAGCGGGCAGGAGGGGGGAGAGGGGGTAGAGAGAGAGGGGAGGAGAGGGAGGGGAGGGAGAGGGAGGGGAGAGAGGGGGGAAGGGAGAGAGGGGGGAAGGGAGAGAGGGGAGAGGATCAGAAGGGGAGAGAGAGAGGGGGGGATCGGGGGGGGGGGCGAAAGAGGGGATCGGAGTGGGCAGAGGGGGTCGAGGGGGCAGGAGGGGGGCAGGAGGGGATCGGAGGGGGCAGGGAGAGAAAGGGAATCGGAGAGGGGAGAGGTGGGTGTGGAAGAGAGGATCGGAGGGGAGAGGAGGTGGTCAGGAACTTGGGGGGGGGGGGGCAGTAAAGAGCATGGCGAGTTCTGGACCTGGTTGATTTCTCGGAAAGCTCGGTGCGTGTGTAGCATTTGACATTATTGGACTGGATGAAATTCGAAAGTCATGACGTGTCTCTATTCACTTCATACCCAATAAACCGTCAAACCATCCGTGACCCACCTATGGAGATGGGTGGGGGTGTGGGGGGGGCGAAGGTCAGGAACTTGTTGGGGAGCGAAGTAGAACAGTAGTCCCAACACCGATCCCTGGGGGACACCACTAAATGTTTTTCTGGAGGGAAGTAACCATTCATTATTACTCTCTGCTTTCTGTCCCTTAGCCAGTTTCATATCCACGCAGCCACTGCCCCTTTAATCCCATGGGCAGACACATGGCAGTTGAAATTTGACTTGGGCAAGAATCTGCGGGGGGGGGGGGGTCAGGAACTTGGGATGTCGGGGGGTGGGGGGAAGAGGGTGGGAGGAGGTCAGAAACTTGGGGTGGGGGTGGGGGAAAGAGAGGTCAGGAACTTGGGTGGTGGGGGCAGGAACTTGTTCAAGAGTGGGAGAAGATCTTAACCCGTGAGGGTGGGCCCTGTCTGTTCCAAGTGAGCTCTGTTCTGTCTGAGTATGCAGTCAGAATGGCTCAAATTACACTTTGCCAAGTAATTGATTATGTAGGCAGGGAGAATCTAATTACACATTTCAGAGAAACTGCTGGGTGTACCTTGTCCTCCAAGGGGACTGATCAGCAATCAGGTCTTGTCACCCAAGGGGAACAATCAGAACTTTGGTGTTGCAAATACACACAGCCTTAATATATATCAAAAAAGAGCAATAGTCCCAACACCGACTTCTGCGGGACACTAATGAATACTTCCCTCCAGAAAAGCAACTGCTCACTACTTCTCCCCTACTTTCAGTTCCTCATTCTTGCTAGATCTTGGTTCTCCACTATTTCCAGGAGGTCTTTTGCGTCTTTTTCCCTGAAGACAGACAAAAAGGGGTAGGTTTTCCCGAACCTGTCGGGAAGAAGGCGGGACTTCCCCTTTCGGGTTTTTGACCCGCCTACTTCGACGTCTGGCCAATCCGCGCGATTTTCCCTTGATTGAACTTGTTGAGCCCGCCCAGCGGGCTCAGCAGGCCAATTAAGGGCCACCCGGCAACAGGTGATGTCACAGACTGCAATTTCATCTGTCAAGTGTTTCACAGCTGTTTGAAGCTGTCAAACACTGACAGTCTGAGTTCTGACATGAGTCATTCTGCACAGACTCAGTTAGAACTCTTACCGGCACTCAAAGCTGAAGGCTGTCACTTTTGACAGATCGCAGCCGTTCAGCTTTAAGTACCGGCTGAGTGATGCGCTCCCGACAGCTATAGGAAGTAAGGCTGTGAAGGTAAGTACAGGTAAGTAAAAGTTCTTTACACACTTTAGACACACCAAACACAATTACCTTTGCACTCATGCACCCATCACTCACCTGAGCGCCAACATTGCGACCCCTCCAACTCCTTCAACCCGACGGCCCGCCTGCTCTAACCTGGCGTGGTTTGAAGCCGTCGGGAAACCCACACGAAACCCCTCAAAATAGGGATTAGGCTAAAAACTGCCTGTTAACTACCTGTTAACAGGCAGTTAATTGGCACTAATCCCTTCCCGCCTGGTTTCGGCGGGTCCCAGTGCGGGGCGGGTACCCGCCGCCCCTGAAACTTACGTGGGGCGGGGTTTTGAGCGAGATGGTGTCGGACCCCCGAATTCGGGATTCCCCCCCCCCCCCCCACACGCCTGAAACCCTGCCTGATGGCTCCACGAAAATCTAGCCCAAAGTATTTGTTTAATTTCTCTGCCATTTCCTTATTCCCCATTATAATTTCTCCTGTCTCAGCCTGTAAGGGACCCACGTTTACTTTTGCTAATCTTTTTCTTTTTTACATACCTATAGAAGCTTTTACAATCCATTTTTATGTCTCTCGCTAGTTTACTCTCTTTCTATTTGCCCTTTCTTTATCAATTTCTTGGTCCTCCTTTGCTGAATTCTAAAATCCTCCCAATCTTCAGGCTTACTACTCGTTTTGGCTACATTATACTCTTCTTCCTTTAATCTAATACTATATTTAATTTCTCTTGTTAGCCACGGTTGGTCCATTTTTCCTGTGGTGTTTTTATTCTTTAAGGGAATGTATATTTGCTGCGAATTGTGAATTATTTTTTTTAATGTTTGCCAGAAGCAGTGCTGGATCTAGTTCTAGGGAATGAAGTGGGGTAAGTGGAGCATGTTTCAGTGGGAGAGGATTTGGGAAACAGTGATCAAAATATAATTAGATTTAGAGTAGTTATGGAAAAGGACAAGGAATAATCAAAGGTGAAAATATTTAACTGGAGAAGAACTAATTTGGGTGAGTAGAAAAGGGAGCTGGTGCAGATAGAATGGAATCAAAGATTGGCAGGTAAAACGGTAAATGAGCAATGGGAGATCTTTAAAGAGGAGATAGTTCGGCAGCAGGCTAGACATATTCCCACGAGTGGGAAAGGAAGGGCATCCAAAGCTAGAACTCCCTGGATGACTAAAGGTATAGAGATTGAAACAGAAAAAGGAGGCTTATGATAAATGTCAGGTTCATAATTCAGCAGGGAACCAAGAAAATAATAATAGGATTGGGCAGAGTCAACACAGATTTATGAAAGGGAAATCGTGTTTGACAAATCTGTTGAGAGTTTTTTGAGGTTGTAACTAGCAGAATAGATAAGGGGGAACCAGTGGATGTGGTATATTTGGATTTTCAGAAGGCATTCAATAAGGTGCCACACAAGAGGTTATTAAACAAAATTAGGGCTCATGGGATTGGGGGTAATATACTAGCATGGATTGAGGATTGGTTAATGGACAGAAAACAGAGAGTAGGATAAAAGGGTCATTTTCAGGTTGGCAGGCTGTAACTAGTGGGGTACCACAAGGATCAGTGCTTGGGCCTCAGCTATTCACAATCTATATCAATGATTTGGATGAGGGGACCAAATGTAATATATCCAAAATAAAAACAGAAAATGCTGGAAATACTCAGCAGGTCAGGGAGCATCTGTGGAGAGAGAAACAGAGTTAACAGGGTCGATTTTCGTGGAGCCGTCAGGCGGGGTTTCAGGCATGTGGGGGGGGGGGGAAATCCCGAATTTGGGGGGTCTCGACACCATCCCACCCAAAACCCCGCTCCACGCAACTTCCAGGGGCAGCGGGTACCCACCCTGCACTGGGACCCGCCGAAACCAGGCGCGAAGGGATTAGTGCCAATTAACTGCCTGTTAACAGGCAGTTAACAGGCAGTTTTTAGCCTAATCCCTATTTTGAGGGGTTTCGTGTGGGATTTCCGAAGGCTCCAAACCACGCCAGGTTAGAGCAGGCGGGCCGTCGGGTTGAAGGACTTGGAGGGGTCGCGATGTCGGTGCTCAGGTGAGTGATGGGTGCATGAGTGCAAAGGTAAGTGTGTTTGGTGTGTCTAAAGTGTGTAAAGAACTTTTACTTACCTGTATTTACCTTAACAGCCTTTCTTCCTGTAGCCGTCGGGAGCCCATCACTCACCCGGCACTTAAAGCTGAACGGCTGCGATCTGTGAAAAGTGACAGCCTTCAGCTTTGAGTGCTGCTGAGATTTCTGAGTCTGTGCAGAAGGACTCATGTTAGAAGTCAGACTGTCAGTGTTTGACAGCTTCAAACAGCTGTGAAACACTGATAGTTCATCTGTCAAGAACTCTTGACAGATGAAATTGCAGTCTGTGACGTCATCTGTTGCCGGGTGGCCCTTAATTGGCCTGCTGAGCCCGCTGGGCGGGCTCAACAAGGTCAATCGAGGGAAAATCGCGCGGATTGGCCGGACGTCGAAGTAAGCGGGTCTAAAACCCAAAAGTTGTAGTCCCGCCTCCTTCCCGACAGCTTCGGGAAAATCGACCCCAACGTTTCAGGTCGATTAAATGGTGAGAGACCGGGAAATGCTGGTGTTCAGAGGGACCTGGGTGTCCTTGTATACGAATCACTGAAAGCTAACATGCAGGTACAGCAAGCAATTAGGAAAGCAAATGGTACGTTGGCCTTTAATACAAGAGGATTTGAGTATAAGAGTCAAGATGTCTTACTGCATTTATAATAGGACCCTGGTGAGACCACACCTGGAGTACTGTGTACAGTTTTGGTCTCCTTACCTAAGGAAGGATATACTTGCCATAGACGGAGTGCAACAAAGGTTCACCAGACTGTTTCCTGGGATGGGGGGGGATTGTCTTATGAGGATAGATTGAGTAGACTAGGCCTATATTCTTCTATGGAGTTTAGAAGAATGAGAGGTAATCTCATTAAAACATACAAAATTCTTACAGGGTTTGACAGGGTAGATACAGGGAGGCTGTTTCCCCTGTCTGGGGAGTCTAGAACCAGGGGTCACAGTCTCAGAGTAAGGGGTCGGCCATTTAGGACTGAGATGAGGAGAAATTCTTTCACTCAAGAGGGTGGTGAATCTTTGGAATTCTCTACGCCAGAGGGCTGTGGAGGCTCAGTCGTTGAGTATATTCAAGACAGAGATCGATAGATTTTTGGATATTAAGGGAATCAAGGGATATGGGGATAGTGCAGGAAAGTGGAGTTGAGGTAGAAGATCAGCCATTATCTTATTGAATGGCACAGCAGGCTCGAGGGGCCGAATGGCTGACTCCAGTTCCCATTTCTTATGTTCCTCTGTTTCCTCCCATGTTGGGCTGGAAACACACTGATCAATAAAGTTCTCTGGTACACATTTCAGGAATTCCTTCCCCTCTGCCCTTTACACTGATATTTTCTCAGTCTATATTAGGATAATTGAACTGTCCCTTTATCACTACTCTAAAGTTGTTGCACCTTTCTGCAATTTGCCTGCAAATTTGTTCCTCTATCTCCTTCCCGCTATTCGTTAGCCTACAATATGCACCCAGCAGCATAATAGTTCCTCTATTTTCCTTAATTCTAACCAAATAGATTCTGTCTTTGAACCCTCAAGTGCAT
Source organism: Somniosus microcephalus (assembly GCF_052327205.1). NCBI lineage: Eukaryota > Metazoa > Chordata > Chondrichthyes > Squaliformes > Somniosidae > Somniosus > Somniosus microcephalus. The sequence goes on along the minus strand of NC_141005.1, from coordinate 67,562,200 downwards.
CATCCCTTTCTAGTGCTGAAACAGTCTCTTTGATAAACACTGCCACCCCCACCTCCTTTTTTCTCTTCCCAATCTTTTCTGAATACATTGTAGCCAGGAATATTAAGTGTCCATTCTTCCTCTTGTTTGAGCCAGGTCTCCGTTATTACCACTATATCATAATCCCATGTGGCTACTTGTGCCTGCAGCTCACCAACTTAATTTACCATGCTCCGGTCATTTTTGCACATGTGCTCCAAACCCATCTTAGTCAGCCTCGCATTTCCCCCATCTGATCCCTCCTATTTCTGAACTACTCTGTCTTTCCCAGTTCTCTGTGCACCTTGTATCCCCTCTCTAATGCTTCATCCTGATGCCCCACCCTCTGCCAAATTAGATTAACTGCAAGTTTAAACTAGTTTACTCACAGTAAAACTAGAAACTTAGTCTTGTCCCATATGAGGTACATCACTGGTTCTCAATCTGTGGCTTGTAAAGCCAGTCGAGGTGGGGCACAGTGAGATAATATTGAGGCAGAAATTCCGGTCCCTACGGGCGTGTACGCGCTGTATACTCACCCGTAGGGCCAACTGAAATGCCGGTTTTAGGCATGCACTGCGCATGCGCTGGAAACCGGCATTTCCGATCTGTCAAGAAAGCTCTTGACAGATCCTCCAGCTGCGCCGGAGCAGGGCCTCTGCGGGTAGAGAGTTCAGTTTTTTGGAGAGCCTCCGCCCGCAGAAAACACTTACAATTCTTGCGCCTGGTAAAAGCTGCTTTTACCAGGATAAAAGTTGAAAAAAGTAAAAAAAAATGTTTCCACTGATTTATCATTTAAAAATACTTTAAAGAAAGGTAAGTTTATTTTTAGCCCCGTTAAAAACATTAATTTATCAAAAAATAACATTTTTGTTTAAAATACTTAATTTATGTCATTTAAAGTCATTTAAAAAATGTGATTAAAAAATGTATTTAAAGTTTTACTATGTTTTTGGGGGTGATCTATTCATATATTTGACAGGTCTTCCTGTCAAATGTATGAAGGGAGATTCCCTTCTCTGATTGGCTCCCCATGGTCCACGTGATCCCAGGGACGCTGCGAACCGCCTGCGCCCCTGGGATACGTGGGCCCTGCACACTGGCAGTTTGGAGAGGCCCAGCAACGGAACTCTGCGCTTCCCGGGAGCCCTCTGGTCCAGGCGCAGATTTTTCCAGACCGCAGCCCTCCGCCCGCGGGAGGCCTGCGAATGGATTTTCTGGGCCAATGTGTAGTGTCAGCTTTAAGAGCAACATCAGTGGGGGAGCTTAACCAATTGAGACTGATACTGGATTGCTGGATCAGTGATCATTCTGTCTGACATCATGATCACAGACTACAGAACAATTGGTCGAGCACTCCTCCCTCTTGCAATTGTTTGGCAGGGTTAGGCTGATTTGAATAGGGAGTAGCTGCCTTTACATGATAGATAATGATTCTTGTACCTCTGCTGCGCTTTATTGTCCTTGAGAAAGCTTAAAACATGCAGCTTGTGCAGTACTCTGTGTTCTGCATGTATAGACTATATTCACCACCCTCTATCTTTCTGGTGGCAGATCACCAACAGCAGGGGCACAGATGGACCGAGAGATCACCTTGTCCAAAGTGCGCATAAACCAACTAAAGTTGTGCCTAGCCTTGTAAACCTTTCCAAATTTGGATCAGGGCTTATAAAAATTGGAGAGATCATAATGATGAAACTTGTCGAATAAACATGATCAAGAAAGTTCACTGACGTTTTCTCAGTCTATATTAGTATAATTGATTATCACTACTCTCAAGTTCTTGCTTCTTTCTGCAATTTGCCTGCAAATTTGCTCCTCTATCGCCTTCCCACTATTTGGAGGCCTATAATATACACCCAGCTGTGTACAGTAATAGCTCCTCTATTGTTCCTTAATTCGAACCAAATCAATTCTGTCTGAGCCCTCAAGTACATCATCCCTTTTTAGTGCTGCAACAGTATCTTTGATCAACACTGCCACCCCCACTCCTTTTAATTCAGCCATGTTATATATTGCTTCAGAAAACATGTTGCAGTACAGCAATGGGCAAAGCAAACCACTGTCACATTTAGGCTGCAGTGGGACTGCAGTAAATATCAGAAACTGTGCACCAATCTGTGAGCAACAGTAATGGAGCGCTAGTGGTTTCTCTATGTTTTTCAGTTCGCACTCAGTTCAATGGAGTAATGAGGGGAACCCTGGGCTTTCAGGGGCCACATTGCTCCAAAAATGAACATGGAAATCAAATTTCAAAGTGGATCACTGCTGCTCATTTAGAAACTGACTAGGAAACTCAGACACTCTGAAATGTAATTTCTCATCCTGCGAGCTCCAGATCCACCTGTAGAGATTTTGGGAGCCTTTCCGGGATGTTGGTATTCCTCACGCATTCTAATGCAGTTTGATAATCACAAGTGGAGGGCACCCAGCTGGACAGTTCCTGCTTGTGTGAAAGGTTTTTTTGAATAAATTAAGTAAATATTGTTATTCCTTTAAACAGAGTCTGTACTAAAAGTAAGGTAGCTCACTGCAAGTTTCTTCGAAAATTGCTAGGCTTGTTGGTCTACACGTGGAGAACAGGGCTGAATACTAAGGAGCCGAGATGGTTAGGGGGAGTTGGGTACAACATCACAGGAATGGTAGCACAGTAGTTATGTTACTGGACTAGTAATCCAGAAGCCTGGACTAATGATCTGGAGACATGAGTTCAAATCCTACCACGGCAGCTGGGGAATTTAAATTCAGTTAACTAAATAAACCTGGAATAAAAAAAAGCTAATGGTGACCATGATACTACCAGATTGTCATTAAGAACCCATCTGGTTCACTAATGTCCTTTAGGGAAAGAAATCTGCTGTCTTTACCTGGTCTGGCCTATATATGGCTCCAGACTCTTAACTGTCCTCTGAAATGCCCTAGCAAGCCGCTCAAGGTGGCTCACCAGCACTTCTCAAGGACAATTAGCGCCATTATCCTGCGACCGAATTTTAAATTTTTTTACAGATGTTAGCTCCACCCAGGAGGTGTAGAAATGTCTCCTTTGACATAATATTTGATTCAAATTATTCAGGTTTAACTGATTTTAGGATATTCCAGTTATAATGCAAGGTGGGAGAGGAAGGGGATTGAATTCACCCTCAGTCATTACAGCAGAGAGCCTGATATAATGCCACTATTTTTGTCCTGTGTTGGATCTAATTTCATATTTGGAAAGGGAGTTGCAGGGTAGAGAGGTCCAAGATACAATGTGATTCTGTAGTGAAAATGGGGAGGGGTGAACTAGTAACTGCATGAAGGGGCAATACCCACAGTCACTATATGAGTTGATGACTAAAATGTACCTTTAGCTCCTCTACCGCACATTGATACAACGCACTTACTTTGACTGGGGTACTCAGATGGGATGTCACTAAGGCACGTGGTATGTGTAAAATCTTTATTACCTGTAGATAAAACTGTAGTCTGTCACATTCTGACTGTGGAATCATTGGCCACAGATTTTCTGCTTCTAGGCATTGGCAGAGTTGCTGAGGGATTGTTTTGGGTCTTGGGTACCCACACTGCAGCCATCAAATAACCTTGCCTGAAAAAATGTCTTCAAACAATTACATTGAGGCCTATTATTTGGTCTCAGATGTTTAGCTTCCCATTAGAAGGTTGAGTACCAGAGGATGAGCAGCTGTCAAATGTGACTATAATTAGATACAGTCCTATCATTTTTGTACTGTTTAATCATAGTTCTAACAGAACATGATTGTAATTAGAATGGAGTTAGATATTTGTAAACAACTGAATAGGTCTCCACCTCTGCTACTGAACATAGGAACGGGAGTAGGCCATTTAGCCCCTCGAGCCTGTTCCACCATTCAATGGCTGATCTGTGACCTAACTCCATATACCTGCCTTTGCCCCATACCTCTTAATACCTTTGATTAACAAAAATCCATCAATCTCAGATTTAAAATTAACAATTGACCTAGCATCAATTGTCGTTTGCAGAAGAGAGTTCCAAACTTCTACCACCCTTTGTGTGTAGAAGTGTTTCCTAACTTCACTCCTGAAAGGCCTGGCTCTAATTTTTAGACTATGTCCCCCAAACCTAGACTCCCCAACCAGCAGAAATAATTTCTCTCTATCTACCCTATCTGTTCCCCTTAATATCTTGAAAACGTCGATCAAATCACCTCTTGACCTTCTAACTTCTAGGGAATACAACCCTAGTTTGTGTAATCTCTCCTCATAATTTAACCTTTGGAGTCTGGGTATCATTCTGGTAAATCTACACTGCACTCCCTGCAAGACCAATATATTCTTCCTAAGGTGTGGTGCCCAGAACTGCTCACAGTACTCAAGGTGTGGTCTAAACAAGGCTTTGTATAGCTGCAGCATAATTACAAATGGATCACAGAATAGCTGGGTGGGATGATTTTGTGCGGTACAAGGATAAATGCTGATTTGTGTATGAATCAGATGACCCAAGGTTTGCATCCTGCTCAGCTTCACCCAAGCACTACTTCCCAATACACCTCATTTGCTCTCATACTCTCTTGCACCTCAGTGGTGTCTGCATTACAAAACATGGCCCTTCAACCAGTTCACTCAGTTTCCATGGGTTGTTTTCTTCCCCAGTTTTTAACTGCAGAACAAGAATGAGCAAAGTGCAAATCCTCAAAATAGGAGCGAGCTGAATGACTAGTTACTGGTGGTGTTTGTCGATGCTCTTGCTCCCTATTTAATGACATGGTTGAGCCTGCCTCAAACAAATTATTGTGTTGGTTCAGACCTATTAAAACACCCAGATACACTGCCACTCTAAGCAGGAGTGTTTCTTGGTTTTGTGCCAGGAAAATTAATCCAAAGTTTCATTCCTGGTTTGTAGGGATTGTGTGAAGCATTTTTTTCCCTAATGGAGTTCTTCTAGTGCTGCTATCTTTCTCAACTTTTCTGTCCACTGAGACTGAGAGGGTCTCCATGCTCTTTGAAGTTATACCTGTGGAAAGGTAATGGAAGCACAAATCGTAACCAACAGGAAAGGGTTCAAAAGAGGATCTGTAGGACTTGAAAGCAGTGCAGGCATGAACACTTCCAGATTACTTTTTCTTTTGATAAAAGAGTGCTTCAGTACTGGAGACATACTGCTGCAGACCCAGAGAGTGATCCAACAGTGGGACCAATAAGGCTAACCGTTATAATATAAGAGAAGAAACAAGCTGCTCAGGAAGCAAGAAAAAGGGATTTGAAGATTTTTTCCCCACAAAACTGCAGTAGCCAGACAGCAGGACAATGCAGATAATAGTAGGAGCAAAGAAAGTGGGAACTGACTCAAGAGATACAGTGCTTATACAAACATGGTGATGGGAGATTTACATTCCTGATGCAAGGATATCACATTAAGCTCTTAAAAGGTGCTCACAGTTGTTGGATAATTTCTTCCCAATAATTTGTGGAAAGCAAACAAATAAGGAAGGAATCAGATGAGGAGTGGAAAATCTGAACTCCAGATCAGATTCCATTATGCGCTTGCCTTTGTCTACTTCTTTCTTACTTCTCTCTCTGTGGCTGCCTCTACCACATCAACTTAACAGCTACTCTGTAACTTGTTAAGTCAACAGACACAATTCCAACTGACCTTGCATGGAAATTAGTCTTCAGAAGCCCAAATTGAAAATACTGTAAGATGAAAATATTACATTATCAAAGGCTGACGTCAGAGATAGCACAAACAAGGAAATGGCACATTTTATTGTGCCTGTGAGGATAACTGTCAAATCCTTCACCTGTCGAGTAAGTTGCCCTTTTGTACTAACAGTTACATTGCAGACTATCCGAGATGGTACTGTCTTTGAAAACAGCCAAAAACAGATAGCAAGAAAGCATTTACACCTTTAAAAAACTTTTGGCTTTTCATTATTTTGAGGTAGAAACAGGCTATTACCAGCACTCTGCAGAGATGCTAGAAACCATGGTCAAAACCACAGAAATGACCATGGCCACAACTCGTGTGTTTGGAAGGGAAAGAGAAAAAGACTTTCATTTATATCGCACTTTATCGCATCTCCCGCAGAAACATCCCAAAGCAATTCATATACAATTAAATGCTCTGAAATGCAGTGACTATTATGTAGGCAAATTGTAAGTAAAGGAAAGATTTTAACTTTTAAATCAATTTGCATACTATATGGTTATGACTTTTTATACATTAGACACTGTTTCGAACCTGCCATATTTTCCATTAAATATTCCCACCCTGGTCTCACCTAAATGCTTTGACTCTCTGGCAGGTAATTGTCCGATGCGTGGTGGTCACCACCCCCCCCCGGTACCTTGCCGAAATGGCCAATTTTCACGTGTAGCTAGACAGTGATTTGACTGTGGGAGGCATCACAGCCAAGAAGTTTCTGCCATCACCCAATGCCCACTACCAAGGATGGGATCCTGGATGGTGATCCAACTAGGCTGCTTTTCCCCTCTCTAACCCGGAGTGCTGCAGACGATTGTAGCACCTTTACTCATTGGGTCATTGCTTGGGCCTCAGCTATTCACAATCTATATCAATGATTTGGATGAGGGGACCAAATGTAATATATCCAGGTTTGCTGATGATACAAATCTGGGTGGGAATGTAAGTTGTGAGGAGGATGCAAAGAGGCTTCAATGGGATAGAGACAGGCTAAGTGAGTGGGCAAGAACATGGCAAATGGAATATAATGTAGATAAATGTGAAGTTATCCACTTTGGCAGGAAAAACAGAAAAGCAGAGTATTTGTTTAAATGGTGAGAGATTGGGAAATGTTGGTGTTCAGAAGGACCTCGGTATTCTTGTACATGAATCACTGAAAGTTAACATGCAGGTACAGCAAGCAATTAGGAAAGCAAATGGTATGTTGGCCTTTATTATAAGAGGATTTGAGTATAAGAGTAAAGACGTCTTATTGCAATTATATAGGGCCCTGGTGAGACCACACCTGGAGTATTGTGTACAGTTTTGGTCTCCTTACCCAAGGAAGGATATACTTGCTTTAGAGGGAGTGCAACGAAGGTTCACCAGACTGTTTACTGGGATGGGGGGATTGTCGTATGAGGAGAGACTGAGTAGATTAGGCCTATATTCTCTAGAGTTTAGAAGAATGAGCGGTGATCTCATTGAAACATACAACATTGACAGGATAGATGCAGGGAGGAGGTTTCCCCTGGCTAGGAAGTCCAGAACCAGGGGTCACAGTCTCAGAATAAGGGGTCGGCCATTCAGGACTGAGATGAGGAGAAATTTCTTCACTGTGAAGAATCTTTGGGTGGTGAATCTTTGGAATTCTCTACCCCAGAGGGCTGTGGAGGCTCAGTCGTTGAGTATATTCAAGACAGAGATCGATAGATTTTTGAATATTAAGGGAATCAAGGGATATGGGGATAGTGGAGGAAAGTGGAGATGAGGTAGAAGATCAGCCATGATCTCATTGAATGGCGGAGCAGGCTCGAGGGGCCAAATGGCCTCCTCCTGCTCCTATTTCTTATGTGACCCTTGGTGCCCCTTCCCTGGCTTGTTGAACCATTTGTGTTAGTGCTGAAGCATTTTTCCAATTTTTGAGGTTCGGAAGGGAATTCAGCTTTAAGTGCTGAAGACTCCCATTTGGGACTTTTTAATGTTAATTTTTTTTGAAAGGCAGTAAGGGCTGAAAACTGCATGTTTTCACTTCATTTTGTTTTGATTAGTTCTGAACACATTGCCCCTTTAATTCATAGCCCTTTTAATTGTCCACAATTCCTTGCAAACTCTTCAGCCTCGCTCCCAGAAGCTGCAACGTCGGTCTGGACGGGAACTTCGGGTCAGATGCCTCCACTAATGCTACTAGGAGAGCTTAACACTGTAAGTTAGCGCTGGGCTAAAAATCTTTATCCCCCAGCGCGAATCTTTGCCTGGTAGCGCTGCAGCCATTTTCAGCAGATGTAAACCTGAGGCTGTAGTGACACCGGCAGGGTTTGGCAATGTCCAATTTCTAGGCCATGGTTTTTATACCCTTTACCCAGTTGACCAGCTACAATAACATCATGGCTTAATTCTACTCCCCTTTGGGAACTGGTGAATCACTGAGTTTCTAGACTACAACTATTTGACTGTTTAGTGTGCAGTTATGGTGTGGAATGTGTTTTGTCTTCAGCCTGTAATCTCTCACCTTAAGTACAAAAGCTCACCCATATACAGAAATTCAAAATGCCACTGAACTAATTTTTAAAAAGACAATTGGATCTCCAGTGGCATCTCTCATGGAGAGATGGAGGACAATTCTTTTATAACATGAGCTCAATGGGAAGCCGTCCCAGCTGCTCCCACCACAGCTAAAATGGGTGCAACAGAGTCTCTGTTGCTCCCTTTTCCTGCACCACCCCTGTTGTTAACAAGGTGCGTCCCTCTCTCTCCACCCCCTTTAACATATCCACTCTTTTCACCCTCCACAACAGGATATCTTTTCTCTTCCCAAAGGGTCACTCTCTCTCTCCCCCATTGCACCTAAATAAGCCCTTTCTCTCTGCTCCACACTTAATTACGTCTCCAAGGTTTCTCGCTCTTGCCTTGTACTCCAAAATTGATTGGCACCCCATCCACCACCTTAAACATTCACTCCCTCCACCACTAGCGCACCGTGGCTGCAGTGTGTACCATCTACAAGACGCACTGCAGCAACTCACCAAGGCTTCTTCAACAACACCTCCCAAACCCGTGACCTCTTCCACCTAGAAGGACAAGGGCAGCAGGCGCATGGGAACATCACCACCTCCAAGTTCCATTCCAAGTCACACACCATCCTGACTTGGAAATATATCGCCGTTCCTTCATAGTCGCTGGGTCAAAATCCTGAAACTCCTTCCCTAACAGCACTATGGAAGTACCTGCAGCGGTTCAAGAAGGCGGCTCACCACCACCTTCTCAAGGGCAATTAAGGATGGGCAATAAATGCTGGGCTTGCCAGTGATGCCCACAACCCAGGAACGAATAATGAAAAAAAAATTCCCTTACACTTCATGCACCCTCAGCCATAGTGCTGTCAAAATAAAGGTGAATTTGTTTATCAAAGATGGACTCCTGTGTATATGTGTATCACTGTTCTTCAGCCTCTTCTCGTTTACTTTTTTCTATCTCTTTCTCTTTTTTAAACTGTTTTGTCTCCCCTCCCCCATTGTTTGTTTCTGAAGCGTTATACCAAGAATTTATGGTGTTCAGAGGCCTGGCAGGACATGTCATGCTGTTTGAGGAGGGGGAAGGGTGTTTCTGCGGCCAAGTTTATAAATACGTTTGTAATTATTTTAATGTATTTTGCAATAAGTGTTAATTTAGCATGAATTTTCTTACAGAATTTTTATATGGTGAAATGCAATTGGAGAGAAAATTTAAACTGGGGATAAACATTTTGCATAATATGAACAGGACAGTCTGGAGGGTGCTCGGGAGCTAGGAGTCAACAATGGCGTGGGGCGCAGTGGCGCTGGAGGAAAGGGGTCGGGGAGAAAGGGACTGGAGGTCAGGAGGAGAGAAAGGGATTGGGGCTTGGGCAGAGGAAGAGGGGGACTGGGGTTCAGGGGGATTGAGGCTCAGGGAGACTAGAGTTCGGGGGGGTTTGGGCAGGGGAGAGAGGGAGGCTGGGGATTGGGGAGAGAGGGAGGCTGGGGATCGGGGAGAGAGGGAGGCTGGGGATCGGGGAGAGAGGGAGGCTGGGGATCGGGGAGAGAGGGAGGCTGGGGATCGGGGAGAGAGGGAGGCTGGGGATCGGGGGATTGGGGCTCAGGTGGGGAGAGAGAGGGAGACTGGGTGTCGGGGAGATTGGGGCTCGAGTGACGGGATGAAAGAGAGACTGGGGAATTGGATGGGTGTGGGGACCAGCATTTCCTGTAAAGCCAGCAGCAGCAGCAACATGGTAAGTGGGAGTGGCACCAGCACTGAGAGAGGAGCAGCCAGTAAAGGGGTGAGGGAAACCTGGTGACTTTACTGTGCGTAAACAGTGAAAGATTGTTTTCACTGGTGGGCGACTTGGAAACATGGGGACAGAAAGAGACCGAGGATTCTCATCGGAAGTTCCAAGGAGGAAGGAAGGCTCTTGAACTGAGGGCTATTAGACCATGAGTTCCTTCACCATAATGGCTATTGAGGTAGAAGCTGTAACAACATCCTTCGGTGCAGCCTTCGGTCGCCTGAGGAAGAGAGTATTTGAAGACCAGGACCTCAAACCCAGCACTAAGCTCATGGTCTACAGAGCAGCAGTGATACCCACCCTCCTGTATGCCTCAGAGACATGGACCATGCAGAGCAGGCACCTCAAAGTACTGGAGAGGTACCACCAACGCTGCCTCCGCAAGATCCTGCAAATCCATTTGCAGGATAGGTGCACCAACGTCAGTGTTCTCGCTCAGGCCAACATCCCCAGCATCGAAGCTTTGACCACGTTCGATCAGCTCCGATGGACGGGTCACATTGTCCGCATGCCCGATACGAGACTCCCAAAACAAGCGCGCTACTTGGAGCTCCGACACGGCAAGAGAGCCCCAGGTGGGCAGAGGAAATGCTTCAAGGACACCCTCAAAGCCTCCTTGAAAAAGTGCAACATCCCCACAGACACCTTGGAATCCCTGGCCCAAGACCGCACAAAGTGGAGGAGAAGCATCCGGGAAGGCGCCGAACACCTCGAGTCTCTTCGCCGGGAGCAACTGGAAGCCAAACGCAAACAGCGGAAGGAGCACACGTCAACCCAAGCACCCCACCCACCCTACCCTTCAACCACCGTCTGCCCCACCTGTGACAGAGACTGTAGGTCCCGCATTGGACTCATCAGTCACCTGAGGATTCATTTTTAGCGTGGACGCAAGTCATCCTCGGTTCCGAGGGACTGCCCAAAAGAGGAGAACAACATCTAAAAGGGAAAGGGATAAATATTTGAAAATGAAATATTAGAAGGATATGCAAATAGGGTTAGATGAAGTAGGGTGGGAGAAGGCTTGTGTGGAGCATAAACACTGGCATAGACCAGTTGGGTCGCATGGCTTGTTTCTGTGCTGTAAATTCCATGTATGTATGAACAATAGTAGAAAATAATCTAATTAGAAGAAAAACACAGACTTAAACATGCAAGCAATAAGGAAGAAAACTTATAGGCAGACTTAACAGTCATAACATTCATGGTGATAAATGCAGGAAATGTTATTATAAAAATTAATTTAAAATGGCTTCAGTCCGTCTCGATCAAATCCAGATGCTGAAATGAAGGTGGTATTTACAATACCAGTCTGTGTTCTACAATGCAGATGCCATAAAAGCTGTTTTAAAGTTAATGCTGCTATTTAAAGTACTGGTGCTATGTTTTTAAATGTAGATGCTGTGAATACCAACATCAGTTGTGTGATCTGTAATAGAGCAGGAGTGGGAAACGACCACCCAGCCCACTGTGCTTCTCTCTCCATGAGCTCCTGTACAGGACCCATTCACATCTCTTACTTCCCTCCTACCTTAGTTCTGAACTTATGTCCCTCTACACTGGGGCATCCAAGCCTTTTATCTTTTTGGACAGCAATGATGTGCATCATGGAACCTTGGGGCCAAACACAAGGGGCAAACCTTATACTTTAGTGCTCCCGATTCAAAGTTTTGTGTGACAGGAGCACATAATCAGCTATTCGTGTGTGCAGTTGGCATGCCTGATTCGCAGCCAGCAAATTTTCTGCTCGTTAATTTTAATGGATGGAAAATAGTGGATGAATTAAACATGCTGTCCTCAACACTTGATAAGCACTGCCGTCGAATCAAAATTTGCTTTGGGGGCTCTAAATCACAAAATTTAATGCATAAAGTTTAAATCTCAGTTATTTGCTTATATCTCATACGAACAGATCTTGGAGCTGTGATTTAGAATTTCTTCAACAATGAGGCAACAGCACTAAGAACAGCTCTTTAGAAATTATGAGGCCCATATAATTCAAACAGGGCAAGCCAGTCAGTAAGACATGGAACTGCAAAAAGAATCGAGTGGCCTGGGCTCAAAGGCCATGTGTGAGGCCCACATCCCGCAGTTTGGACGCCCTGCTTACTCCGTCTACGCCCCTCCCCCTCCTCCCCATGTGATGTTACTCCCCCCTCCCCCTCCCCATGTGATGTTACTCCCCCTCCCCCTCCCCATGTGACGTTACTCCCCTCCCCCTCCTTCCCGTGTGACGTTACTTCCCCCTCCCCTGCTCCTTCCCATGTGACGTTACTCCCCCTCCCCCCTCCTTCCCATGTGACGTTACTCCCCCTCCCCTGCTCCTTCCCATGTGACGTTACTCCCCCTCCCCTGCTCCTTCCCATGTGACGTTACTCCCCCTCCCCCCATGTGACGTTACTCCCCCTCCCCTGCTCCTTCCCATGTGACGTTACTCCCCCTCCCCCCTCCTTCCCGTGACGTTACTCCCCCTCCCCCGCTCCTTCCCATGTGATGTTACTCCCCCTCCCCCGCTCCTTCCTGTGTGATGTTACTCCCCCTCCCCTTCCCGTGTGACGTTACTCCCCCTTCCCTTCCCGTGTGACGTTACTCCCCCTCCCCATGTGACGTTACTCCCCCTCCCCCACTCCTTCCCATGTGACGTTACTCCCCTCCCATGCTCCTTCCTGTGTGACGTTACTCCCCCTCCCCTTCCCCGTGACGTTACTCCCCCTCCCCTTCCCGTGTGACGTTACTCCCCCTCCCCTTCCCATGTGACGTTACTCCCCCCCTTCCCATGTGACGTTACTCCCCTCCCACGCTCCTTCCCATGTGACGTTACTCCCCCTCCCCTTCCCGTGACGTTACTCCCCCTCCCCTTCCCATGTGACGTTACTCCCCCCTTCCCATGTGACGTTACTCCCCCCCACGCTCCTTCCCATGTGACGTTACTCCCCTCCCACGCTCCTTCCCATGTGACGTTACTCCCCCTCCCCTTCCCATGTGACGTTACTCCCCCTCCCCTTCCCGTGACGTTACTCCCCCTCCCACGCTCCTTCCCATGTGACGTTACTCCCCTCCCACGCTCCTTCCCATGTGACGTTACTCCCCTCCCACGCTCCTTCCCATGTGACGTTACTCCCCTCCCACGCTCCTTCCATGTGACGTTACTCCCCTCCCATGCTCCTTCCTGTGTGACGTTACTCCCCCTCCCCTTCCCCGTGACGTTACTCCCCCTCCCCTTCCCGTGACGTTACTCCCCCTCCCCTTCCCGTGTGACGTTACTCCCCCTCCCCTTCCCATGTGACGTTACTCCCCCCTTCCCATGTGACGTTACTCCCCTCCCACGCTCCTTCCCATGTGACGTTACTCCCCCTCCGTGACTCCCCCTCCCCTTCCCATGTGACGTTACTCCCCCCCTTCCCATGTGACGTTACTCCCCTCCCACGCTCCTTCCCATGTGACGTTACTCCCCTCCCACGCTCCTTCCCATGTGACGTTACTCCCCCTCCCCTTCCCGTGGCGTTACTCCCCCTCCCACGCTCCTTCCCATGTGACGTTACTCCCCTCCCACGCTCCTTCCCATGTGACGTTACTCCCCTCCCACGCTCCTTCCCATGTGACGTTACTCCCCTCCCACGCTCCTTCCCATGTGACGTTACTCCCCTCCCACGCTCCTTCCCATGTGACGTTACTCCCCCTCCCCTTCCCATGTGACGTTACTCCCCTCCCCCGCTCCTTCCCATGTGACGTTACTCCCCCTCCCTCCCCTTCCCATGTGGGAGGGAGAGGTTTATGGAGAGTAACAGTTAAAGATATGAGGTGGGGAACATTGAAGGAAGCAAAAAGTTCCATCGTTATGAGATTGTGGAAAAGAATGTATTCAAGTAGGATACGTTGTGATGAGTCGACTTCAACACACAGGTTTTAGGAAACTGGAAACTGACAGACCTGGCATGGATAAAAAGGGCAATCCCAGTTGGCATACTTATACTGCCAAACAAGATGGTATTAGTTTACAGTGTGATCTGTTGCACGTTATTCAGGAAGTAGAAATGAGCAAGTGCTCAGAAGTGTCCAGCAATGAGGAAACCGATAAAGCGGAAGAAAGATGGAAGGGAGGAAAAGATCTAGGAGATTAGCTGAAGAACAGGGCAGATCAGGGATGTGGGTAGGCTAACTGAGGAGCTATTCCAGTTCATTAAGGATAGCGGTGCTGCAGTGAAGAGGAAGAAGTAGTAGATATAGTTGGTAAACACTGAAATTACCAAAAATGGTGATGTCAGCAGAGGAAAAGTGAATTTTGATTAGCACAAAACTGGAGAATGATCTAGGTTAGAAATGTTACAACGACAAATAAACTTAGTGAGATGAGAGATATTTTAATCTCAGGTGATTCAAAGTAGCGAAGACAAGTAGCAGGGACATCGGAATGAACATAAACACACATACCTCCTTAGGACTGCAAGTTGTAGAACATGCAAGAGGGAAACTGGAAAGCAGAGGAGTGAGGAGGTGCTGAAATTTAAGTTTCAGAAAGAAAGGACAGATGACAGTGGGAGACGGAAATGGAAAGAACAGAGATTTGAGGAGATGCCATCAATGTTGCTGAAGTGAAGTAGATGAAGTAGTAGATGTAGTCGGTATGGTTTTGTTTTCTGGGCAGCGGGATTTGAAGAAATGTGATTTCTCAGGACGGAAAAGAGCCAGAACAGCAGAAAGAGGCATGTTTTTACAGAGGAAGGAAGGTAATAAAGAAAGGAAGATGAAACTTGCATTTATGTAACACCTCATTACGTCCTCAGAGCATCCCACAATCAATTAACTATTTTTGAGTGTGGTCACTGCTCTTTTGCAAGCAAGTGTGACTGTCAATTTGTGCACAGCAAGGTTCCACAAATAGAAAATGAGATGAATGATCAGTTAATCTGGGAGGAATGTCAGTTACTGGGAGAACTCCCTTCTCTTTGTATATTAAAGTTGATGAAAATAAATCTCAACAATCACTCAAGACCAAAAAACCTTAATTTCCTCTTCCTGGGCTGGATTCAAAGCCACAAAGAAATTGCTATTTGTGGAACCTTGCTGTGCACAAATTGACAGTCACACTTGCTTGTAAAACAGCCATAAACGGTTGACCACTCCATCCTTCTCCAATGCCTCTCCACCGTCGTCCAGCTGGGTGGGACTGCACTCGCCTGGTTCCATTCTTATCTATCTAATCGTAGCCAGAGAATCACCTGCAGTGGCTTCTCTTCCCGCTCTTGCATCGTTACCTCTGGTGTCTCCCAAGGATCTATCCTTGGCCCCCTCCTATTTCTCATCTACATGTTGCCCCTTGGCGACATCATCCGAAAACACAGCGTCAGTTTCCACGTGTACGCTGATGACACCCAGTTCTACCTCACCACCACTTCTCTCGACCCCTCCACTGTCTCTAAATTGTCAGACTGCTTGTCCAACATCCAGTTCTGAATGAGCAGAAATTTTTTCCAATTAAATATTGGGAAGACCGAAGCCATTGTTTTCGGCCCCGCCACAAACTCCATTCCCTAGCCACTGACCCCATCCCTCTCCCTAACATCTGTCTGAAGCTGAACCACACTGTTCGCAACCTTGGTGTCATATTTAACCCTGAAATGAGCTTCCGGCCACATATCCGCAGCATAACCAAGACCGCCTATTTCCACCTCCGTAACATCGCCCATCTCTGCCCTTACCTCAGCTCATCCGCTGCTGAAACTCTCATCCTTGCCTTTGTTATCTCTAGACTTGACTATTCCAATGCACTCCTGACTGGCCTCCCACATTCTACCCTACGTAAACTTGAAGTCATCCAAAGCTTGGCTGCCTGTGTCCTAACTCTCACCAAGTCCCGTTCACCCATCACCCCTGTGCTTGCTGACCTATATTGGCTCCCCGTTAAGCAACACCTCAATTTCAAAATTCTCATCCTTGTTTTCAAATTCCCTCAATGGCCTCGCCCCTCCCTACCTCTGTAATCTCCTGAATTCCCTGCTTAAACCTCTCTGCCTCGCTACCACTCTTCCCTCCTTTAAGACACTCCTTAAAACCTACCTCTTTGACCAAGCTTTTGGTCACCTGCCCTAATTTCGCATTATGTGGCTCGGTGTCAAATTTTTTGTCTTTTAATACGCCTGTGAAGTGCCTTGGGACGTTTTACTACATTAAAGGCGCTATATAAATACAAGTTGTTGTTGTATATTAAGGTTGGTGAAAATAAACCTCAACAATCACTCGAGACCAAAAAAACATAATTTCCTTTTCCTGGGCCGGATTCAAAGCCACAAAAAATTAACAACTGTATTCTTGCACGTTACAGCAACCAGGATTCCATATTTTAATATCCACTCTCCTAGACTCCCAAAAAAATCTTGTGACACCACCTATTTCTCGTCAGTAAGATTAAAGCAAAAGCTGTCACTCCTTTCCAAAAGATTTCATTGTACAAGAAATGTTTCCCCCCACTAACAAACCTTTTTAAGGTTGATTGTGGGACACACAAGTGCTAACCATGCTGAAGGAGTTTCAAACATGGTGTCACCGAGATCAAATCAAGCCAAAAACAGGAGAGACTTATGTGGTGCAGAAGCATGTAAATCATTCCTATGTCGCACAGATGTAATTGCAGCTTTACAGAAGGATGATTTACAGAGTATGAGGAAGCTGGGTCAAGGGAAGTTTAATTAACAGATGAAAAACTGGGCCACGGTCTTTAAGAGCTTCAGGAGCAGCAGCTGTTGTGAGGGGCTCAAAATTTCCCTGAACTATTCCATAATAATTAGGCAGAGGTTATGTATTTATAGAAAATTATACATAAGGTGAATAAAGGTCATTTTTTGTAGGGTTGTGATGCATTCACACTACCCAAAAGTGTTGTTTCAAACACCAGTGATAACAGATATCGGAGGAGCAAGGATTCCTCTTCCTGGCTCAACCTGGTACAGTAGTGTCGTGGTTATGTTACTGGAATAATAATCCAGAGGATGCGAGTTCAAATCCCGCCACGGCAGTTTGAGAACCTGAATTCAGTTTTTTTTAAATCTGGAAATAAAAAGCTGGCATCAGTAAAAGTGACCATGATGCTGTCGGATTGTTGTAAAAACCCAACTGGCTCACTGACGTCCTTTAGGGAAGGAAACCCGTCATCGGCTATATGCGACTCCAATCCCACACCATGGCTGAATCTTAACTGCCGTCTGAAGTGGCCTAGCGAGCCACTCAGTTGTATTAAAGCCAACCACCGCTTTCTCAGGGCGACTAGGGATGGACAATAAATGCCAGCCTCGTCACTGATGCCCACATCCTGAGAATGGATAATAAAAATTAAAATCAACCCACAGAGAGTGCTCTGTTTATTACTGCCATTAAGTCCATCACACACACCTCTCGGTTTGGTATCAGCACAGAAATCTGGCCTTATCTATGGGAAGGGAGCCGGGCAGTGGGAATGGTTCTGGAAGCCTCCAACAAAAAGAAAAGAAAGACTCGCATTTATATAGCGCCTTTCACGACCACCGGACGTCTCAAAGTGCTTTACAGTTAATTAAGTACTTTTGAAGTGGAGTCACTGTTGTAATGTGCGAAACGCGGCAGCCAATTTGCACACAAGGTTCCACAAACAGCAATGTGCTAATGACCAGATAATCTGTTTTTGTTTTGTTGGTTGAGGGATAAATATTGGCCAGGACACCAGGGATAACTCCTCTGCTTTTCTTCGAAATAGTGCCACGGGATCTTTTTCGTCTACCTGAGAGAGCAGACAGGGCCTCGGTTTAACGTTTCATCCGAAAGACGGCACCTCCGACAGTGCAGTACTCCCTCAGCACTGCACTGGAGTGTCAACCTAGCTTTATGTGCTCAAGTCCCTAGAGTGGGACTTGAACCCACAACCTTCTGACTCAGAAGGAGCAGGCACAGACACAATGAGCTGAATGTCCTCTGTCAGTACTGTAAACTTCTGTGGTTCTACATCTGCAGGCCCTGGCATACCTAACTGGCAATGATTGTGAGGAACTGCCTCCACAGTCTGTGTTGGCAGAGAGCCAGGTGCAGAGCTGTGCCATCTGCTTCAACTTCACCTGTGCCATCTGCTCCAACTACACCTGCAGCTACCATACAGCCAGAGACAGTGACTGTCAATTATGGCCTGAAATCATGCTACAATGTCAACCTACGGGGATGGTGCCGTGAAGTGGCATGAAGAGCCGTCTGCTTCCAACCAACCACCTCAACTTCAGCTGGCATTAAAAAGGGAGGTTGGGTACTAGGTTGCTCTATCAGATTCCTGCCTGCACCTTGGATTTCCTTTCCCTTCATGTTTGCCTATTCCCTTCTCCATCAGCCTAGTCAAAGATTGCTATTGGATTGAAATGCCTGCTAAGTCTTTGCAGACTCTGTTAGCATTTTTGTCCCCCTATTCTGACGCTCCTCTTTATTTGTCTTTACCTTTCAATCGCACCTACCTAATTTTCCATTGCGAGCACTAGCGCATTCTCCACATCCCTCCAAATAGGCAGATAAAGTTATGCAAATGAGCTAAGCTTGGAAAATTGGGTGATATAGTACACTTCAATTTGAGTCAGTCTAAAACCCATCACTGACCAGTAATAGAATATCTCGGCTATAGTGACAGAAAGGCAAATTACATTTTCATTAAATGGAACTTAGTGATTTTTACCAATGCTTTTGCCCCATGAAAAAAGAAAACTAGCGGCCTTGCTGATGAGGAAAAATTGAATGGCCAAATATGAAAATTGGCCTGTTCACAGGTCTCAAAACTTATATAGATTTATTCTCAGCAGTAGCTCAGTGGAGTATTTTGGCATGGAGAAAATTCACTGCAGTCTTTAAGGGGCCAAGTTAGTATTTCTATATGAATGGGAAGTTCTAATCAAATTATTTTTGGAATCTGATGTTACTGTATCAACGGGTGTACAATTTCCAGTTTGCTCAAAAGTGAAAAGAATCAAGCCCTTGCGCTTCGCAATGCATTTAACTCATCAAGTAATAAGGAGCAGTAATATTTTAAGCAGGAGCAGTAATATTTTAAGCAGAAGAGACCATTGGCCCAGAGATCTCTTAATAGTTTAAAAAAAAATATAATCATCATGAATCAGATATCCAGAACGTGTCTACTTCCTTTTTGAAACTCCTTAAAAAGTTTCCTGTTCAGCCACCTGCACGGACGGTTCGTTTCATTTGCTGATCACCCATTTACTAAAGGCATTTTTGTCTGATTTGCTGATGAAAAAGATAAACAAGCCTGGTGTTATGGTCTCTCTCAAAAGCTTTATCTTTTGTTTAGACAGAATGATTTATGCCATAAAGAACAATTTCAGGAAGTTCCAACTTGTGTTGTGACCTCTGTGCTTTCCCCCAGGTTCCAGCAGAAAGCACCAACCCAAGTGTGTGTGTGTGTGTGTGTGTGTGTGTGTGTGTGTGGGGGGGGGGGGTGTAAAACAGATACAAAGTACAAACTCGCAGCACATAATGTCAAACATCAAATTTTTTGAAGGTTTTTTCTGAGCACTCTACTTTTAACAGTCTTCCTGAACTTTGACTTGTGTGTAGTCAGAAATTCTTTTGGTGGCAACTGAGACACTGTGACTGTAAAGCAGGAGGTAACTCTAGCTTCAATTTGTAATGCTACCGTCCGTCTGTATGTCTGTTTGTCTGTCTGTCCGCTATACACTCAAAAGTTATAGAGCGTACCTACACAAATGTTATATCAAAAGAAAGCTTATGATTAGGGGAGTCTCATAGGCATATTTACTTTTTGGTCAGACAAAAATTGTTCGGACAGTATACAAAAAACGTTCAAAAATCCACTCATTAGCGGTTGACCAATCCTACCGCTCATTAGCGTTGAGTGACGTGATGGTTAACCAATCCTACAGTTCAGTGACCTGATGGTTGACCAATCGGTGCGTCACGGGGGGTGTTTCATTCCGTGTGTGGGCGGGACCTAATCCTGCAGCCTCCCGAAACGTAGCCGCCATTTTTTTCACTGCTTTTACTCAACAGTGAGCGGGGCAGCTGCGGCAGCCCGCCGGAGCGGGAGGCGAGTTGGGGTCACTCGGGCCGGGCCTGACAACCACTCGGCCCGAGACACAGTGCGGGGGAGTGGCCGGCCGTAAACCGCGCGGCCCTGTAAACTGCCGTTTTACAAAAAAGCCTTGGCAACGCCGGCCCCCCCAGCTAGTCCAATATAAATGGCTACTGGCTCAGAGCGTCTCCAAATCAAAAGTAAAAGAAAAACATTTTGAGGTTTTCATATTGGGAGAAATCCTTGTGTTGTGGCGGAGCCACCAAAGGACTCAGAGCGGTTGCACATAATTCCTTTAACAGCAATGTAGTTACTGTCTGTGCCTGCACCTTTAATTACACTGTTTGACTGTACAATGCCTAGTTACCTTTACAGCACGGTTTCAACGTGATGACGTCATGCCGTTAGTCACGTGATGCCTCAATGGCGGGAAGAACTTGATGACGTCACTCTCCTGACCAGAGGATCAGTCCTCGTGGAGCCCTCAAGGAGAGTAGACCTGTTATTGATGTGTTCTAGCAGTTTCCAGTTTAAACTCGTTTGGTTTCATTAAAGTTCATTAATTTAATTACCTGAGTTGAACTCAGTCTTTTTGATAGGAACCTCCATTCCTACATTGGTGACCCCGACTTCTACGAACGATTTTCGTGGAAGATTCGACATGGACACGAACGCCGTCACGCTGAAACTGCCACAGTTCTGGGAGCAACAACCAGACGCCTGGTTCATCCAGGCTGAAGCCCAGTTCGCCATTCGGAACATCATCGCGGATCAGACCCATTATTATTACGTGGTCTCCGCCCTCGACAGCGCAACTGCATCACGGATCATCAGCCTCATCGGTAGCCCTCCTACTGACAGCAAGTATGATGCAATTAAGGCATGGTTGCTTCAGGTTTTCGGGCTATCAAAGTCGGAGCGTGCTCGCCGGCTCATCACGCTGCCCGGCCTCGGGGACTCCAAACCGTCCGAGCTCATGAGCCAAAT
This sequence comes from Somniosus microcephalus, assembly GCF_052327205.1. NCBI lineage: Eukaryota > Metazoa > Chordata > Chondrichthyes > Squaliformes > Somniosidae > Somniosus > Somniosus microcephalus. Next base: position 67,541,185 of record NC_141005.1, on the reverse strand, counting down.
GCTCACGCTCTTGGGTGCTGAACCGGAATGTTTCATCTTCCGGGAGCTTTTCCTCGATCAACTGCCTGAACAGGTTCAGGCTGCCCTAGCCAGCTCCGACATTACTGACTGCGCCAAGCTTGCGGCCAAAGCCGATAAGATTTTCACGGTTACCCAGCAGTGCTGCGCGGCCACGAGGCACCCACCCCCCACAGACGTGGTCCCGGCTTCTCCTACAGCGGGCTGGTGCTCCTACATCACCCGTTTTGGCGCGAAAGCGCGATGCTGCCATTCCCCCTGCAGTTTTTTGCCCCAAAAAAAACCAAGGCGGCGCAGGCGGCGTCCCTGGCGACGGATGACCAAGTCTAACTGGCGTTCCGTGGTGGCGATGGCCGTCGGTTCTACGGGGAAACTCCTCTATATCACCGATTCCCTCTCGGGCCGCCGTTTCCTTTGTGACACCGGGGCGCAGTGTAGCATTCTACCTGCGTCGAAGCTCGACACGCAGACTGGGAACCTCGGTTTTTCCCCTCGTAGCGGCTAATGGCGCAGCTATTCGAACGTTCCAAAAGCGGCGGGTCGAAGTCTGTTTCGGCGGTCAGTGCTTCTTTTGGGATTTCGTCACGGCTACAGTCTCACAGCCTATCCTAGGGGCAGATTTTCTGTGTGCCAACAGCCTACTAGTCGATGTCCGGCACCGCTGGCTGATCAACGCGGCCACCTTCCACTCGATTCCGTGCTTCCACGGCACCTCCGTGGCGCGCTCCATTGCCTGTGCTTTCCCTCCTCCAGATGACTTCACGCGGCTCCTCGGGGAGTTTCCGGAGCTGACAAGGCCCACCTTCTCCTCTTCGGCGATGAAACATGGTGTTGAACATCACATCACCACTACTGGTTCCCCGGTTTATGCGCGGGCTAGAAGGCTCGAACCCGGCAAGCTTGCAGCTGCGAAGGCGGAGTTCGCCACAATGGAGCGGCTCGGCATCATTAGGCGATCGAAGAGTCCCTGGTCTTCGCCTCTCCACATCGTGCCGAAACCAGGCGGCGGCTGGCGGCCATGCGGTGACTACCGACGCCATCACTCTGGATCGGTACCCGATCCCGCATATCCAGGACTTCTCGGCCCACTTGGCGGGAAATTCTATCTTTCTTCTCTAAAGTCGACCTTGTCCGTGGATATCACCAGGTTCCAGTACACCCACAAGACGTCCCGAAAATCGCAGTCATCACCCCTTTTGGCCTCCGAGTTCCTGCGGATGCCGTTTGGCTTAAAGAACGCAGCACAGGTGTTCCAGCGTTTAATTGGACTCCGTTCTTCGAGACCTGTGTTTCCTTTTCGTCTACCTTGACGACATACTCATCGCCAGTGCCAGCAAGGAGGAGCACATCTCCCATTTGCGTTCCCTTTTTACGCGCCTCAGCCAACACGGTTTAATCAACCCGGCCAACTGCCAGTTCGACCTGCAACAAATCGACTTCCTGGGACATCGCATAACATCGGACGGCGCCGTCCCTTTGGCGACGAAGGTCGAGGCGTTTACTTCTTTTCCACGGCCATCGACAGTCAAGGCCTTGCAGGAGTTCCTGGGGATGGTCAACTTCTACCACCGTTTCGTCCCCAAGGCGGCTCAACTCATGCAACCCTTGTTTGGGGCCCTCAAGGGCAAGTCCGGTAAAGACCCAATCAGCTGGACAGCTGAAATGATCCAGGCATTCGGCGACACCAAGAACGCTTTGGCCAACGCAACCATGCTGGCGCACCCACTTCCAGGTGCTATCGCCCTTACCACCGACGCGTCAGACTACGCCATCGGTGCAGTGCAAGAACAGTGGGCCAATGGCACGTGGCAACCGCTGGCGTTTTTCAGCCGTCAATTGCGAAAAACTGAAAAAAAAAGTACAGCACCTTCGATAGGGAACTACTGGCCCTTTTCCTCGCCATTCGCCTTTTCCGGTTTTTATTGGAGGGGCGCCCCTTCATGGCTTTTGTCGACCGCAAACCCCTTACGTTCGCCATGGCCAAGACCACTGAACCGTGGTCGGCTCGTCAACAACGTCACTTGACGTTCATTTCCGAATTTACCACGGACATTCAACATGTGTCTGGTAAGGACATCCTGGTGGCAGATTGCCTCTCCCGTGCGATGGTCCACGCGGTGCACCTGGGAATCGACTACGCCCTCATGGCGGCAAATCAGGTTTCGGATTCGGAGGTCCAATCATATAGAACCGTTCCCTCTAGCTTCCAAGCGACCGACGTCGTTTTCCAGGCCGCAGGTGCCACGCTCCTTTGCGATGTTTCCATGGGAGTTCCTCGTCCCATCGTGCCAGTCGCATGGCGCCGGAGGGTTTTTGATGCCATACACGGGTTGTCGCACCCAGGGATGAAGGCTTCGCAACGGCTTATGTCAGCCAAGTTCGTCTGGAAAGGTATGCACATCGATGTCCGTGACTGGGCTAATACCTGCATTGTATGCCAGAAGGCCAAAGTCCAGCGTCATGTCAAGGCTCCAGTGTCTGCGTTCACTGTTCCGGAGCGTCGTTTCGACCACGTGCATGTGGACCTCGTGGGGCCGCTTCCGCCTTCTCAGGGTTATACTCATCATCTCACCATAGCGGACCGCACCACTAGATGGCCAGAGGCAATTCCTTTGGTTTCCACCACGTCGGCAGACGTCGCTAGAGCTTTCATCTCCTGTTGGATTGCCCGTTTCGGGGTACCGGCGGACATCTCCTCTGACCGCGGGCCACAATTTTCCTCGGATCTTTGGAACGCTGTGGCTCAGGGGCTCGGTACCAAACTTCATCGCACCACCGCCTATTATCCGCAGGCAAACGGCCTTTGTGAGCGATTCCACAGGTTGCTTAAAGCCTCTCTTCGGGCCAGTTTTCAAGGCGCAGGATGGGTGGACAGACTCCCATGGTTCCTGTTGGGTCTCCGTACGGCGCCCAAGGACGATCTACAATCATCGGCTGAACTTGTCTATGGCCAGCCGCTCCGTGTACAAGGAGATTTCCTCCCTTCTCCCACAGAGCCATGGTCTGCCTCCTGGCAACTCGTTCGCCACCAAGAAGCGGCCAGACGCTTTGCTCCGATACCTACGTCCAATCACGGTTTGCAGACTTCCTACGTGCCACCGGGACTGAAGAATGCGGAGTATGTCTTCATCCGCCACGACGCTCACTGGGATCCGCTCAAGCCCCCTTACACAGGTCCTTTCCATGTCATCGAACCGGGAGACAAATCCTTTTTGGTCGACGTTGGAGGGAAACCGGATCACATCTCGGTGGACCACTTGAAGCCGGCTCACCTGGACCTGGACCACCCTGTCGTAGTCACTCAACCACCCAAACGTGGCCGACCGCCCGTTGCCGCCGCACCTGATCAACCAAAGCCGCCTGACAACTCGACCGCGCTCGCCGCGCCTGCTTAGCCGCCACCGACTGCCAACTCGACCACCGGTCATCAACTTCCTCTACCAGGGTATCGAAGTCGATCGGACAGGCTCATCAGGCCTCCTCCTCACCTCACCTTTTCTGTTAAAGACAATTCTGGGGGGGCGCATGTGGCGGAGCCACCAAAGGACTCAGAGCGGTTGTACATAATTCCTTTAACAGCAATGTAGTTACTGTCTGTGCCTGCACCTTTAATTACACTGTTTGACTGTACAATGCCTAGTTACCTTTACAGCACGGTTTCAACGTGATGATGTCATGCCGTTAGTCACGTGATGCCCCAATGGCGGGAAGAACGTGATGACGTCAGTCTCCTGACCAGAGGATCAGTCCTCGTGGGGCCCTCAAGGAGAGTAGACCTGTTATTGATGTGTTCTAGCAGTTTCCAGTTTAAACTCGTTTGGTTTCATTAAAGTTCATTAATTTAATTACCCGAGTCGAACTCAGTCTTTTTGATAGGAACCTCCGTTCCTACAGTGTAAACTAACATCTCAGGCAGCCTGTGTGGACTAGGTGATGGGTGATGTCAGCGAGAGATCCATGTCAGAGAGAGGGATCTCCTTCAATATGAGCTCCACACAACAGTCTTTTGCTGATTTTGTAATAACCAACCCTGGTTAAGATTCCCACCCATTTCCTGGCTAATTATTAGGAATCTTGATTCGACACTAAGAATTAGCATCAAATGGATTTATGGAGAAAACCAGGCAGGGTTTTATTTTTTAAATCTGTTCAAGATGGAATCAAACTTTTATTTTGGTGTTTTCTCTTCATCCCAATTCCTCAACCCTCCAAGAACGTTCATTATTTGACTGATTGCTTGTGAAAATTAACAGTGTTGGTTTTAATCATTACCTGTTCATTAATTATTCAGCTTCCTTGAATTTATTTTTGTGGTTTTCTTTGTCTACTTGCCCCTTTCCCTGACTGCTTCATTAATTCAGCTGCAAAGCACTTCTTGAGCAGTGCAGTGAATAAGGTAGATTGTGTGGATATATGCCAGGAGGAACTACTGTCCTTATTCCTGAATATTGTGAAGTGCACATTTTGTGGTGATCAAGATGTTAGTGGGAGCCTGGTAATGTCTGTGGTGTTGCCGAGCCACTGCCACGTTTTGGATGTCAGCTCATGTCCCAAAAATAAACCTGGGAAAGTGACCCACAGTTTACGGTGAGCAGAGCCTGTTCGGTGCAGGAGCAATTTAGGAACAGGAGCAGGCCATTCAACCCTTCGAGCCTGTTCCACCATTCAATTCAATTCAAATCGCTTTATTGGCATGACAAGTTACATCTTATGTTGCCAAAGCATCGAAAAACATTCATGTTTGTACACAAAAATACAGATCTATCCATACAGTGTATAAACAGATATATCCCTGAGTGTATAAATATACATTCATATATTTTATATATACTCTTTTCTTATATTTAGTGGTTGTCCCTCTGTTTACGGCAAGCTGTAACATAGTGTGCCGCTAGTGTTACACAATTTCTCTCTTCCCCTAGTAGGTATGGGAGTTTTTGGTCATCATTCAAATTTCTGAATTCCGGGCATATTTTTGTGAATTTTGGGTAGAAATTCTCCCTTATGCCCTGATATTTTCTACAAGCTGTGAGGAAGTGCATTTCTGTCTCCACCACTCCCTGACTGCAGTGAGAGCATATCCTGTCCTCTCTTGGTAGCCGGGTCTGCCTGTGTCTACCTTTTTCGATCGCCAGGTTATGTTCACTAAGTCTGTACATTGTCAAAGTTTTTCTCAGTTTGCTATCCTTTACCATGGTCAGGTAATCAGCCATGTTGTATTGTCTGTTTAGGGCCAAGTAGCAATTGAGTTTGCTTTGGGTTTTTGTTGTTTCTGCCCAATATGACAGATATTTTTCCTTTTGCTTAGCGACGATTGTGCTGGGTCGAATTCTTTGTGTTACGCTGTCACTGTCCTGGGGCTGGTTATTGTTAGTAGTGTTAGTAGTTACTTCACTGAGTCCCGGGACTAGTTGACTGAGGGTATTCTTTATGGTCCTCTCTTGGCATTTCAGGGCTTCATAATGATAGCATTGGGGGTTGCTCATTTCTAGGTGTTTCCAAAATTTGGTGGCTCTTTTTTGGATAGTGATTATTAATGGATATTGGCCTAGTTCTGCCCTGCATGCATTGTTTACGGCTTTCCTTTGAGTCCGGAGGATACTTTTACAGAATTCTGCATGTAGGATCTCAATTGGGTGTTTGTCCCATTTTGCAAATTCTTGTTGTGTTAGCGGTCCCCACACCTCACTGCCATAGAGTGCAATTGGTTCAATTACTGATTTGAAAATTTTGAGCCAAATGCTAATTGGGATTTCTATTTGGATTGATTTTTTAATGGCATAGAAAGCCCTTCTTGCTTTCTCTTTCAGTTCATTCACAGCCAGATGAAAATTTCCCGTAGAACTGATTTTTAAGCCCAAGTATGTGTAGTTAGTGGTTTGTTCAATTTTGGTTGTTCCTAGTGTGAAATTTATTTTGGGTCCCTGATGTCTGGATCTTTGCTGGAACACAAGGACTTTGGTTTTTTGGGGATTTATTGTCAGGGCCCAACTCCAGCAGATCCAGGTTCTGCTGTAGACCCTCCTTAGTTGGTGACAGCAGAACCAGGTCATCTGCATAGAGGAGGAATTTAACCTTGGATTCATATAGGGTGAGGCCGGGTGCTGTAGATTGTTCAAGTAGTTTTGCCAATTCATTTATGTAGATATTAAAGAGTGTCAGTGAGATTGGCGAGCCCTGCGTCACCCCCCGCCCCTGTGGGAAGTATTTTGTTTGTTTGTCTCCAATTTTAACTGCACATTTGTTGTTTGTATACATTGATTTAATTACATCATATGTTTTTCCCCCTACCCTGCTTTCGATAAATTTCAGGAATAAACCGTCGTGCCAGATGGAATCGAAAGCCTTCTGGAAATCTATAAAGCATGCGTAGATTTTGCTTTTGTTTTGATGAACGTGTTTGTCAATTAGGGTCTGTAGGGTGAAGATATGATCTGATGTTCTATAGTTTGGCAGGAATCCAATTTGGCTTTTACTCAAGACATTGTGCTCCTCAAAGAAGTTTATAAGTCTTTTGTTTATGATACTACAGAATACCTTACCCAGGTTACTGTTTACACAGATGCCTCGATAGTTATTTGGGTCGACTTTGTCCCCACTTTTGTATATGGGCGTTATGAGTCCTTTGTTCCAGATATCAGGGAAGTAACCGACACTCAGAACCAAGTTGAAGAGTTTTAGGATAGCCAGTTTCATTTTATCGTCTGTGTGTTTAATCATCTCGCTTAGTATGCCGTCTGCCCCGCAAGCTTTTCCTGGTCGCAGGTCCTTGAGTTTTTCAAATAGTTCTTTTTCTGTTATTATGGAGTCTAGCGGGTTTTGGTTATCTTTTATGGCCATTTCGAGCTTTTCCAGTTTTTTGCATATTTGGTGTTGCTCTGGCCTTAGTGTGTTTTTCTGGTATAATCAATTAGATCATGACTAATTGCCTGCCTTCGTTCCATATCCCTAGATACCCTTACCTAACAAAAATCTATCGATCTCAGTCTTGAAATCAACAGTGGAACCAGCATCCACAGCCTTTTGAGGAAAGAGTTCCAGATTTCCACTACTCTGTGAAAAAGTGTTTCCTGAATGACCCAGGACTAATATTAAGATTATTATGTCCTCGTGTTATAGATTCCCCCACCAGAGGAAATAGATTATTTTTATTTACCCGATTGAATCCTTTTACCATTTTAAACATCTCATTAGATCACCACTCAATCTTCTATATCCAAAGGAAAACAAGCTAAATTTATGCAACCTGTCATCATAATTTAACCTTTTAAACCCTTCATTCTGGTGAATCTGCGCTGCACCCAGTCCAATGCCAATATACCCTTCCTGAGGTGCGGTGCCCAGAACTAAAGGCAGTGCTCCAGATGGGGTCTGACCAGGACGCTACAATTGAAGCATAACTTCCTTTCCTTTGTGTTCCAACCCTCTTGAGGCATTGTACACAATTTAACTGAAAGAGAAAGAATGCAGCATAATTGGAGGGCTCCAATCACGGCAGAACAGTATTCATCAAAGCAAATAGAATGCTGAGCCATATAGTGAAAACAGTACAGTTCAAGTTGGAGGAAATCATGCTCTGAATAGCTCACTCCTCGAGCACTGTGCCTAGTTCTGGTTAGCTAGATACAAGTGGAACATTCAAGCCCTGAAGGCAATTCAGAGATAAGACACGAGATTGATTCCTCATGTGAAACCACTGAGTTATTACATAGAATTTACAGTACAGAAACAGGCCATTTAACCCAACTGGTCTGTTCTGGTGTTTCTTCTCTTCTTAGGCAGTCCCTCGGAACCGAGGATGACTTGCTTCCGCATTAAAAATGAGTTCGCAGGTGACTGATGAGTCCAATGCGGGACCGACAGTCTCTGTCACAGGTGGGGCAGACGGTGGTTGAAGGGGCGGGTGGGTGGGGTGCTTGGGTTGACGTGCGCTCCTTGCGCTGGGCTTCCGGTTGCTCCCAGCGAAGAGACTCGAGGTGTTTGGCGCCTTCTCGGATGCTTCTCCTCCACTTTGTGCGGTCTTGGGCCAGGGATTCCCAGGTGTCGATGGGGATGTTGCACTTTTTCAAGGAGGCTTTGAGGGTGTCCTTGAAGCATTTCCTCTGCCCACCTGGGGCTCTCTTGCCGTGCCGGAGCTCCGAGTAGAGCGCTTGTTTTGGGAGTCTCGTATCGGGCATGCGGACAATGTGACCCGTCCATTGGAGTTGATTGAGCGTGGTCAAAGCTTCAATGCTGGGGATGTTGGTCTGAGCAAGAACACTGACGTTGGTGCACCTATCCTGCCAATGGATTTGCAGGATCTTGCCGAGGCAGCGTTGGTGGTACCTCTCCAGTGCTTTGAGGTGCCTGCTGTACATGGTCCATGTCTCTGAGGCATACAGGAGGGCAGGTATCACTGCTGCTCTGTAGACCATGAGCTTAGTGCCGGGTTTGAGGTCCTGGTCTTCAAACACTCTCTTCCTCAGGCACACTGAAGGCGGTGTTGGACTTCGTCGTCGACGTCTGCCCTTGTTGACAGTAGGCTCCCGAGGTATGGAAAGTGGTCCACGTTGTCCAAGGTCTTGTTGTGGATTTTGATAATCGGGAGGCAGTACTGTGTGGCGGGGGCAGGTTGGTAGAGGACCTTTGTCTTACGGATGTTTAGTGTAAGGCCTATGCTCTCGTACGCTTCGGTGAAGGTGTTTATGATGGTTTGGAGTTCGATCTCCGAGTGAGCGCAGACGCAAGCGTCGTCTGCATACTGTAATTCGACGACAGAGGATGGGACGACCTTGGCTCTGGACTGGAGGCGATGGAGGTTAAACCGTTTCCCGTTTGTTCTGTAAATTAGCTCCACTCCAGTGGGGAGCTTACTGAGGGTGAGATGGAGCATTGCAGCAAGGAAGATCGAGAAGAGCGTTGGTGCAATGACATAGCCTTGTTTGACCCCAGTTTGTACGTGAATTGGGTCTGTGGTGGAACCGTTGGTCAGGATCACGGCTTGCATGTCGTCGTGAAGCAGGCGGAGGATGGTGACAAACTTTTGAGGGCAGCCGAATTTGAGGAGGACACTCCATAATCCCTCACGGTTGACAGTGGCGAAGGTCTTTGTGAGATCAAAGGCGGCCATGTGCAGCGGTTGGTGCTGTTCCTTGCATTTCTCTTGTAATTGTCGTGCGGTGAAGATCATGTCCATTGTGCCCCTTAGTGGGCGGAATCCACATTGCGACTCTGGGAGGAGCTCTTCGGCCACTGGGAGAAGGCGATTGAGGAGGATTCTTGCGATGACTTTCCCTGTGGCAGACAGCAGGGAAACTCCTCTGTAATTACCGCAATCAGACTTGGTGGTTTATGCTCCACACGAGCCTCCTACCACTCTACTTCATCTAACCCCATCAGCTTAACCTTCTATTCCTTTCTCCCTCATGTACTTATCTAGCTTCCCCTTAATGGCATCTATGCTATTTGCCTCAACTACCTCATGTGGTAGCAAGTTCCACATTCTAACCATTCTCCGGGTAAAGAAGTTTCTCCTGAATTCTTTATTGGATTTATTAGTAACTACCTTATATTTATGACCCCTAGTTTTGGAGTGCTCACAAGTGGAAACCTCTTTTCTACATCTAACGTATAAACTATGAGTTTACCTTATGAATAAAGAATGGACAACCTGCTACAGGTATATAAAATTGTAAATGATAGAGAAAAGGTAAATCCAAGACACTGGTTCAAATTAAATTGTAGGACATGAGGGAACAGGTTCAAACTGGTAAAAGGCAAATTTAGGACTGTCAGGAAATTCTTCATTACACATGGAATGGAGTTCTGGGCAGGACAGAGGTGGTAAAAACCTGGCATCATTTAAGAAACAGTTAGATGCTGTGACGGAGGCCTGTAGGGTCTTTCTGGATGCATGGGCTGCTAATGTGGGCCAAACAGCCTTCCTCTTCCGTAACTTATCATGTGATAGACAAAGGTCAGGGAAGCAAGGAGGTCCGTTGATGTTTTAACTATTTTTTGTCCAAAGTGCTAATATGGATTTGGGGTGAAGTGGTTTATAGCTGTGACTGCCGCAGGTGATCCCAGGGCAAGTTTATTTTTATGTTTTTGTATGTTATTTAAATTGGTCACAGACTTACATGATTTGTTATAATGGTCCTTAAATAAAATGCTTTCCATTGTTTATGTTATGACAGTTTTTGTCCTGGAAGCTAACTTCGACACATGTATTGTACCTTAGTTAAAAGCAATCCATTTAAGAAAGGAAAAAACTGAGTTGCCTCATAGTTGCCTGATAATAAAGATTTTCTTGATGTACAGAAGGTGATGGTTAACAGCCCTTCCCAGGATCATCTGTCCTGAAGGCATTCATTGCTGAGGCAGAGAGAAACTTAAGGAACATGTGGTTTGTGAATTCACGGAGCGGAATACCTTTGTTCAGGCTATGGCAAGCATGCAGGGGAGCAAGAATGTAAAGTGCAGAACTGAAAAGGACCTCTGCTATAAAACTGCGAAGAACATCTGCTATAAAACTGCAACATATTCAAATGGATGGGCTTGGACGAGAACATGTTAAGAGGTCATCCTCCTCAGCTCCTACTTGTATGCTGGAAAGAGCCAACGCCAGGGTGTTATGCCTAGAACTCCCACTTTAAACATGCTGACAAACATTTAAACCAACTCTGCAAGGTGTTGTCAATTGAAATCAAACCCAGCTGAGTTTTACTTAGTGCTATTAGACAAAAGTTCACAGTAGTACCAGTAGACACCGTTTCATAGGATAAAATCTACTTTTTGTTTTGAAGATTGTTAAAAGGGATGAGTTGAGTTATCGTGTAACAGCAGTAAAATGTGATTTAGATTGCTGTCCGTGTTAAATATTGGTAGAGTGTCAGTGCACTGCAAGCAGTTTCTCATTATTTCCAACAAACCATTTTTTCCATTAAAAAGTTACAGCAGTGCCCCTTGCTGCAGCACACTCCGTCCCTCATTTAGGAAAATGTAAAGGCCCCCATCAGTTCAAACAATTGCTTCTTTTACCATTTTCTGAGTTGCACAATCTGCAGCTTAAGAATTTGGGTCCGATGGTACAGGCTTTATAAACAACCTCTGTAAGGACTTGTACAGAACTAGTGTTATACACCATGTTGCCCAGAGTAATCTAGTTTGTCGTCAGAGTTTCTTAAAATATTTCACCCCTGCCTTCCTGAGGTAGGCCCACCTAAAGTGACTGGAGTAGTTGGGAACCATAAAAATGACAATACTTGGTTCCTCAAATACAGATTATAATCAATAACTGTATAATCAGCCTCAGTGATCACTGCTGCGTAATAAATGACGAACAGTGTATTAGCAGATATCTTTTTTCTGGCAGGGATGTGTTTTTATCATTTCCCTCTCCAAGACCTTCTGATTCACTTGAACCAAAGTGTGCAATTAATCTCATTAAAAGTCCCAGTTCCAAACAGCATAGTACAAAGGGCATACACCTGCCTCTCAATTAGTTTGATTCCCAGGACTCCCCGCTACACCTGGGATAGCACAAGACTGACTTTCAGCAGCTGCTGGACTGAACACGCATCAGTGGTGATATTCTACACTGGTGGGGAGCCAGAATAATGCATCAATGCTGGAGATGGAGCTTTGAACACCATGCTCTCCTGCCTGGAGGATTGCATGCTGTAAGTAGTTCCTGTGGGAAATACTGAGGCTGGGGTAAAGGTGGCAAAGTAACTGAATTTATCAATGTAAATTAGAGGGGCATTAGTATCGCGGCAGGGCTCTGAAGTCTGTCGCTGCGTTGGCATCTGTGGCAGTACGAGCCTTTACCACATGGATTCAATAAAATGGTAGAGCGCGTGGAATTCTTGAGTGTGATTGAAAACATGTTATTCACCACTGGTGACAATTATTTGACGAAGGGGAAATAAAAGGATAAAAAGGTAACAGATAAAAGGCAAGATTCAACATTTCACCCCTTTGGCAGACAGCATCTTCTCAAGTAACAAAAAAATGAAGATAAGCTGTTGAATAGTAGCAAATTCAGGGCTAGTAAAACAGCTGCAGGTATATAGATTGCATGTTGTCTAGACAAATCCAATTGCAGCCAGCCAGATAATGACTTGTCCTTCTTTGAAGTCAACAACTACACTCGATTTCAAATGCTTCTTGCCACAATTCATATTCTACAGGATAAACCAATTTGACTTCAACTTATGACCTTCCCCAATGACATGGGCTGCAAGAGACGGCCAGCTCACAGCCTTAGTTATTCCACTCGCATCAATGCTGAGCAAGCCATGTCTGCAGAGGGCAGCCAATTTTGCCAATGCAGACTTTGCTACGCTTGCCAAGGGTAGAATCAACAACAGATTTGCAATGTTCATTGCACACAATGCCCTGATAATGGTCCATCACACTCCATGAATATGTAGGATGACCAATGTGTCCTATTCTCTCAAAACAGTGAGAGACGTCTCTCATTTCCAAAATTATCACTGATGACTGAAGCTACAAGAGCAAATTCCTCTTGCCTGATGCCACTCTACGCCAGGAAGAGCTGAGTGACAGAGTCCCGACACAATTACTAGGAGCTCTGATAACCCAAATGTTTGTTGCTGGGTGGTGTTGCCTTCCTGTGTACCTGGAATCAGTACTCTGCATGTTCGTCATTGGACCTACACATCAAGGAAAGGAACATGTTGTTGTCCTCGATCTCCCTTCTTGATCAGATGAAGAAAATACAACAAATTTCCCTTCCCACGTTGCCAAATAAAGAAAGTGTTATCAACATAAAGCTGCCCAAGGTGAGGGTGTGTTGAGATCACATTGCATCGATCGTGTCATTGTGTCTTGCTTTGTTTGTAAAAAGGTAAAGTGTTTAAAAGGAACCTTTACAAGATAACACTGCCGCATTATAAAAATGAATGGATGCAGAGATAAGGAACACTTGCATTAATATAGCGCCTTTCACGACTACCGAACGCCTCAAAGTGCTTTACAGATATAGAAACATTTCCTTGTGTAACTATAATGTGAAATATTATACTGAGCCAGGACTTCATTAATGTACAGAGCATGGGAAACACATTGAATGATTCAAAACCAATCACTGCATTACTGATAAATACTCAGGTGCAGTGCAGAAGACTAGTGGAGATGCTACAGCACAGCCTATCAACAGCAGCTTGTAGAGCATCCAGAGCACCAGGCTGCAGAGGCAGCAATAGAATGCTTCCATGACAGGAAGAACTTTGAAGTATTCCCTTAGTTTTCTCTCTCTCTCACACACCATTTACTGGCAGCTAGCTGTTAGCAGCATTAAATGTAAAATCAAATATGGACCATGTCTTACCAGTGCCTGTACCAGTGGGGTCACCTCCTTGAATCTGGAAAAAGAAAGAAGCTTCCTTAACAGTAGCAACAACTTGAATATCTATAGCGCTTCTCACATACAGAAAAAATTCTCATAGCATTCTACACTGGGGAGAGAAATCTGGGGACTGTTTTACATTGCAGAGGTATACAGTAGGCACTGAGCAGAATGGAAAAATAGAAACGAGTGAGCCGGGGAGGGGCGTGAAGGTACAGTAAAAGGGAAGTGTACAGAGGAGGTTTTTGAAAGCGGGCACAGAAGTGACAAGACTGAGGATCTAGAGATGGAGTTCCCAAAGACAGGAGCATAATGAAAAAGGATGGCCCCTAACAATGAAACTGGGAACAAGAAGCAACTAAGTGTGAGAGGAACAGAGGGCTTGACGAGGAACATCAGATGACAAGATATCGCTCAGTTAAGGTGGAGGGAGACGATGAGGACATCTGAACATCCACACATTATTTTGGGATGGCCCATTCAGTCTTACCAACAGGGGATAGTTGCAGGGAACCCTCACCCAGGAAAGAGAAGGCAGCAGTGGGCTAACTGGTTGCCCTACTGGCCAAACCCTGGGCAGAGAGCTGAGAGAGTATCAGATATCAAGCATTTGGCTTATTGTCGAGCTAGGAAACAAAGTACACAGAAACGACAATGCATTCAGGAGGGATAGGGAAGGAAAAAAATATACAGAAGCAGGGGGTGGCAGTATTGATCAAGGATAATATTACACTTCTACAGAGGAATGATATACTAGAGGATTCAAAAACTGAATCTGTTTGGTTAGAGTTAAGGAACAGAAAAGGAGCTGTTACATTGCTGGGTGTTTACTATAGCCCCCCAAATAGTGAGAAGATGATAGGGGAGCAAATCTGTGGGCGAATTTCAGAGAAATGTAAAAATAATAGCTAAGTAATAGTAGGGGACTTCAATTACCATAATATAGACTGGGGGAAAAACAGAGTAAACGGCAAAGAGAGTGAAGAATTCCTAAAATGTGTACAGGAGAACTTTCTTAAACAGTTCCTAGCCCAGTGAGGAATGAAACAGTGCTGGATCTAGTTCTGGGGAATGAAATAGAGCAAGTGGAGTGTGTTTCACTGGGAGAACATCTGGGTAATAGTAATCATAATATAATTAAGTTTAAAATAGTTATGGAAAGGGACAAAGAAAAATCAACGGTGAAAATACCCAACTGGAAGAGAGCCAATTTCAGTGATTTGAGACGGAATCTGGCACAGGTGGATAGGAAACAAAGATTGGCCAGGAAAACAGTAAATGAGCAATGGCAGGCCTTCGGGGCAGAGATAGTTTGATTACAAACCAAGCATATTCCCCTAAGGAGGAAAGATGGGATATCCAAAGCTAGAACTCACTGGATGACAAAGGAAATAGAGGTTAAAATAAAATAGAAAAAGGAGGTTTATGACAAATGTCAGGCACAGAATACAATCAAAAACCAGGCAGAATACAGAGAGTGGAGGGGGAAATTGAAAAAGGACACAAGAAGGGCAAAGAGAGTATGAGAAAAGATTAGTGAGCAACATAAAAGGGAACCCAAAAATCTTTTATAAACATATAATAAGTAAAAGGATAGTTAAAGGAATAGTGGAGCCGAGGACAATAAAGGAACTCAACTTGTGGAGGCAGAGGGCATAACGGAGATACTGAATGAGTACTTTGCATCTGTCTTCACAAAAGAACAAGATGAAGTTAATGTTGCAGTGGAGGAGGGGGAAGTGGAGATATTGGATAGGATGAAAATAGATAGAAAGGAGCTTCTAAATAGGTTGGCATCACTCAAAGTTAAAAAGTCACCCAGTCCAGATGGAATACATTCTAGGCTGCTGAGGGAAGCTCGGGTGAAGATTGCAGAAGCTTCTAAACACAATCGTTCAATCCTCCTTGGATATGGGAGTGGTGTCAGAGGACTAGAGGATTGCAAATGTTACACCCCTGTTCAAAAAAGGAGGGGAATAAACCTGGTAACTACAGGCCAATCAGTCTAACGGCAGTGGAGGGAAAACTACTAGTGACCATTGTCAAAGACAAAATTAATTCTCACATGGAGAAGCATGAGTTAATAAGGGACAGCCAACATGGATTTGTTAAATGTAAATCGTGTTGACTAACCTGATTGAGTTCTTTGATGAAGGTAGTGCAGTAGAACATAAGAAATAGGAGCAGGTGTAAGCCATTCGGCCCCTCGAGCCTGCTCCGCCATTCAATAAGATCATGGCTGATCTTCTACCTCCACTCCACTTTCCTGCACTATCCCCATAAGGTAATGTCAGAAGTGGCATTTGAACCCACGCCCCTGGAAAGGGACCAGAATTCACCAACCTTTGGTAAGGCAAGGATTAACAGTCCTTGAATCTGGCGCCTTCGACCACTCGGCCATCCTGACACATATGTATATATAGACTTTCAAAAGACATTTGATAAAGAACCACATAACAGACTTATTTGAAAAATAGAAGCATATGGTATTAAAGCGACGATGGTAACTTGGGTACATAATTGGCTAAGGGATAGGGGACAGAGAGCAGTGGTGAACGGATGTTTTTCTGACTGGAGAGAAGAATGCAGTGGGGTCCCCCAGGGGTCGGTATTGGGACCATTGCTTTTCTTGTTATATATAAATTACCTGGGCTTGGGTATAGAGAGTACAATTTTGAAGTTTGCGGATGATACAAAACTTGTCAACGTAGTAAATAGTGAGCAGGATAGTAGCAGACTTCAGGAGGACATAGACAGACTGGTGAAATGGGGAGACACATGGCAGATGCAATTTAATGCAGATGTCTGAAGCGATGCACTATGGAGGAAACAACATGGAGAGGCAATCTAAATGGTACTATTCTGAGGGGGGTGCAAGAGCAGAGGGACCTGGGGGTGCATAATCACAAATCCTTGGAAGGTGACAGGGCAAGCTGATAATGCAGTTAAGAAAGCATATGGGATACATGACTTTGTAAATAGGGGCATTGAATACAAAAACAAGGAAGTCATGCTAAAGCTTTACAAATATCTGGTTAGGCCTCAGCTGGAGTAGTGTACAATTCTGGGCACCATACTTTAGGAAGGATATCAAGGCCATGGCGAGGGTACAGTGGAGGATTACCAGGATGATACCAAGGATGAGGGACTTCAGTTAGGTGGAGAGATTGGAGAAGCTGGGATTGTTCTCCTTCTTCTTCTTAGACAGTCCCTCGGAGCCGAGGATGACTTGCTTCCACATTAAAAATGAGTTCGCAGGTGACTGATGAGTCCAATGCGGGACTTACAGTCTCTGTCACAGGTGGGGCAGACGGTGGTTGAAGGGTCGGGTGGGTGGGGTGATTGAGTTGACGTGCGCTCCTTGCGCTTGGCTTCCGCTTGCTCCCGGCGAAGAGACTCGGTGAAGTTCTCCTTATAGGCAGGGTCTACTCAATCTCTCCTCATAGGACAACCCCCTCATCCCAGGATGCATTCAAGTGAACCTTTGTTGCACTCTCTCTAAGGCAAGTATATCCTTCCTTTGGTGGCACCTGCAAGATTAGAATATCCAGTTCTTATAGAAACATAGAAGATAGGAGCAGGAGTAGGCCATTCGGCCCCTCGAGCCTGCTCCGCCATTTAATGAGATCATGGCTGATCATCCAAATTCAGTACCCTGTCCCTGCTTTCTCCCCATATCCCTTGATGCCTTTAGCCTTAAGAAATATATCTAACTCCTTCTTGAATATATTTAATGAATTGGCCTCAACTGCCTTTTGTGGTAGAGAATTCCACAAGTTCACCACTCTCTGGGTGAAGAAATTCCTCCTCCTCTCAGTCCTAAATGGCTTACCCCTTATCTTTAGACTGTGACCCCTGGTTCTGGACTCCCCCGCCATCGGGAACATCCTTCCTGCTTCTAGTCTGTTTAGTCCTATTAGAATTTTATAAGTTTCAATGAGATCCCCTCTCATTTTTCTAAACTCCAGCGAATATAAACCCAAATGACCCACTCTCTCCTCATATGTCATTCTTGCCATCCTAGGTATCAGTCTGGTGAATCTTTGCTGCACTCCCTCCATGGCAAGAACATCCTTCCTCAGATAAGGCGACCAAAACTGCAATACTCAAGGTGTGGTCTCACCAAGGCCCTGTACAACTGCAGCAAGACATCCTTGCTCCTGTACTCGAATCCTCTCGCTATGAAGGCCAACATACCATTTGCCTTCTTAACCGCCTGCTGCACCTGCATGCTTACCTTCAGCGACTGGTGCACAAGGACACCCAGGTCTCACAGAATCACAGAAACCCCACAGTGCAGATAGAGGCCATTTCGGCCCATCGAGCCTGCACCGACACATATCCCACCCGATCCCCGTAACCCCTACACCAACACATATCCCACCCTATCCCTGTAACCCCACGTATTTAATCCCCCTAACACTAAGGGTCAATTTATCATAGCCAATCAACCTATCCCGCACATCTTTGGACTGTGGGAGGAAACCGGAGCACCCGGAGAAAACCCACGCAAACACGGGGAGAATGTGCAAACTCCACACAGACAGTCGCCCGAGGCCGGATTCGAACCCGGGTCTCTGGCGCTGTGAGGCAACAGTGCTAACCACTATGCCACCGTGCTGCCGTCTCGTTGCACTTCCCCTTCTCCCAATCTATTGCCATTCAGATAACAATCTGCCTTCCTGTTTTTGCCACCAAAGTGGATAACTTCACATTTATCCACATTATACTGCATCTGCCATGCATCTGCCCAATCACCCAACCTGTCAAAATCATACTGGAGTTTCTCGGCATCCTCCTCACAGCACACATGCCCGCCCAGCTTTGTGTCATCTGCAAACTTGGAGATATTACATCTAGTTCCCTCGTCTAGATCATTAATACATATTGTGAATAGCTGGGGTCCTAGCACCGATCCCTGCGGTACCCCACTAGTCACTGCCTGCCACTCGGAAAAAGACCCGTTTATTCCAACTCTTTGCTTCCTGTCTGCCAACCAGTTCTCTATCCAAGTCAGTACCTTACCCCCAATCCCATGTGCTTTAACTTTACACGCTAATCTCTTATGCGGGACCTTATCGAAAGCCTTCTGAAAGTCCAAATACACCACATCCACTGGTTCTCCCTTATCTATTCTACCAGTTACATCCTCAAAAAATTCCAGTAGATTAGTCAAGCACGATTTACCTTCTGTAAATCCATGTTGACTTTGTCTGATCCTGTCACTGTTTTCCAAGTGCTCTGCTATTACATCTTTTATAATGGACTCTAGCATTATGACAAGTAGTTTAATTGTTACAGCCCCTGGGTACCAATATCGTAAGGCTAGATATTAGGCAGTAAAGGTGCACCCCTGATTATCAGGGACAGAGTCCATTTACGAGAGAGACTGGTGACACTGATCCCGGGAGAATGTCTAGTACAGACTCGATATTTGTATCATCAGGGCATTCTGGAGGGGGAGGGTGAACAGCCAGGGGTCGTGGTCCACATTGGTACCAACGACATAGGTAAAAAGAGGGTTGAGGTCCTGCAGCAAGAATTTAGGGAGCTAGGGGCAAGATTAAGGAGCAGGACCTCAAAGGTTGTAATCTCTGGATTACTCCCGGTGCCACGTGCTAGTGAGTATAGGAATAGGAGGATAGAACAGATGAATGCGTGGCTAAAGGGATGGTGCAGGAGGGAGGGCTTTAGTTTCCTGGATCACTGGGTCTGCTTCTGGGAAAGGTGGGACTTGTACACGTCGGACGGTTTACACCTGAACCAGAGGGGAACCAATATCCTTGCGGGGAGGTTTGCTAGCACTGCTGGGGGGGGGTTAAACTAACTCGGCAGGGGGATGGGATACAGAGTGGAGCTATAGTAGGGGGTGATGTACAGCCAAATACGGAGGGAAAAACAAGTCAGCAGGGAAGGCAGAGCAAATATGTGAAGGCAAAAGGGAATATGGCAGGGCTGGAAGGCATTTATTTTAATGCAAGGAGTCTTGCAAATAAGGTGGATGAACTGAAGTTGTTGTTGAACACATGGGAGTACGATATTGTTGCTATCACGGAGACATGGTTGAGGGAGGGTCAGGACTGGCAGCTCAATATTCCGGGGTATAGAATCTTCAGGCGAGACAGAAGGGGGTGTAAAAGGGGAGGGGGTGTTGCAATATTAATTAAGGAGTCAATTACTGCTGTAAGGAGGGATGATATATTAGCGGGTTCCTCTAATGAGGCCATATGGGTAGAACTTAAAAACAAAAAGGGGGCAAGCACTTTGCTGGGAGTGTACTATAGGCCCCCAAACAGTCAGGGGGAGATAGAGGAACAGATATGTAGGCAAATCTCAGAAAAGTGTGAAAATAATAGGGTAATAATAGTGGGGGATTTCAACTTCCCCAATATAAATTGGGATAGTCAGAGTGTGAAAGGCTTAGAGGGTGCAAAATTCTTAAAGTGCATCCAGGAGAGCTTTTTGAGCCAACATGTAGAAAGTCCTACAAGAGAGGGGGCGGTACTGGACCTAATTCTAGGGAATGTAGCCGGGCAGGTGGTGGAAGTGTCAGTAGGAGAGCATTTTGGCGATAGTGACCATAATTCGGTGAGATTTAAGGTGGTCATGGAAAAAGACAAAGACGGCCCGGAAATAAGGGTTCTAAATTGGGGGAAGGCCGATTTTAATAAGATAAGGCAGGATCTGGCCAAAGTGGACTGGGAGCAGCTACTTATAGGAAAATCCACATCAAAACAGTGGGAGGCTTTCAGAAGGGAAATAGAGAGAGTACAACGCCAACATGTTCCTGTAAAGGTCAAGGGTGGGACCAAGCAAAGGGAACCTTGGATGACAAGGGATATACAAAAATGTATTAGGAAAAAAAGGGGGGCTTTTGGCAGTTACAAAAGACAAAAGACGGAAGAAGCCCTAGAGGAGTATAAAAGGTGCAGGGGCATACTTAAAAAGGAAATTAGGAGGGCGAGGAGGGGCCATGAAATAACACTGGCGAGCAAAATAAAGGAAAATCCTAAGATGTTTTATAAGTATATTAAGGGCAAGAGGATAACCAGGGAAAGGGTAGGGCCCATTAGGGACCAAAGTGGCAAGCTGTGTGTAGAGCCAGATGAAGTAGGTGGGGTTTTAAATGAATTTTTTGCCTCTGTGTTCACTATGGAGAAAGACGATGTAGACATAGAAGTCAGGCAAGGGGACTGTGACATACCTGAACATATTAGCATCGAGAGGGAGGAGGTACTAGCGGTTTTAGCAGGCCAAAGAGTGGATAAATCCCCAGGCCCGGACGAGATGTATCCCAGGCTGTTGTGTGAGGCAAAGGAGGAGATTGCAGGGGCTCTGACACAAATTTTCAGAACCTCTCTGGCCTCAGGGGATGTACCAGAGGACTGGAGAACAGCTAACGTAGTACCATTATTCAAGAAGGGTAGCAGGGATAAACCAGGGAATTACAGGCCAGTGAGCCTAACATCTGTGGTAGGGAAATTATTGGAAAAAATTCTGAGGGACAAAATTAGTCTCCACTTGGAGAGGCAAGGATTAATCGGGGATAGTCAGCATGGCTTTGTCAAGGGTAAATCATGTCTGACCAATCTGATTGAATTTTTCGAGGGGGTGACTAGGTGTGTGGATGAGGGAAATGCTGTGGATGTGGTTTACATGGACTTCAGTAAAGCTTTTGACAAAGTCCCGCATAGGAGACTGGTCAAGAAGGTAAGAGCCCATGGGATCCAGGGGGCCTTGGCGCGTTGGATCCTAAACTGGCTGAGTGGCAGGAGGCAGAGGGTGATGGTCGAAGGTTGCTTTTGTGACTGGAAGCCTGTGTCCAGTGGGGTACCTCAGGGATCGGTGCTGGGTCCCTTGCTGTTTGTGATCTACATTAATGATTTGGATGAGAATGTAAAAGGTATGATCAGTAAGTTCGCGGATGACACGAAAATTGGTGGGGTGGTAAATTGCGAGGAGGAAAGCCTCAGGCTACAGGACGATATTAACGGGTTGGTCAGATGGGCGGAAAAGTGGCAAATGGAATTTAACCCTGAAAAGTGCGAGGTGATGCATTTTGGACAGACAAATAAGGCAAGGGAATACACAATGAGTGGTAGGACCCTAGGAAGTACAGAGGGTCAGAGGGACCTTGGTGTACATGTACATAGGTCCCTGAAGGCAGCGGAACAGGTAGATAAGGTGGTTAAAAAGGCATATGGGATACTTGCCTTCATTAGCAGAGGCATAGAATATAAGAGCAGGGAGGTTATGATGGAGCTGTACAAAACGCTGGTGAGGCCACAGCTGGAGTACTGTGTGCAGTTCTGGTCGCCTCACTATAGGAAGGATGTGATTGCTTTGGAGAGGGTGCAGAGAAGATTCACCAGGATGTTACCTGGGATGGGGCGCCTCAGCTATGAAGAAAGACTAAACAGGCTGGGGTTGTTTTCCTTGGAGCAAAGGAGGCTGAGGGGGGACCTGATTGAGGTGTACAAAATGATGAGGGGCATAGATAGGGTAGATAAAGAGGAACTTTTCCCCTTAGTAGGGGGGTCAATAACAAGGGGGCATAGATTCAGGGTAAGCGGCAGGAGATTTAGAGGGGATTTGAGGAGGAACTTTTTCCACCCAGAGGGTTGGAGTCTGGAACTCACTGCCTGAAAGGGTGGTAGAGGCAGGAACCCTCACAACATTCAAGAAGCATTTGGATGGGCACTTGAAATGCCATTGCATACAAGGCTATGGACCAAATGCTGGAAAATGGGATTAGACTGGACAGGGATTGATGGACGGCGCAGACACGATGGGCCGAAGGGCCTCTTTCTGCGCTGTAAAACTCTATGACTCTATGACTGCAGCCTCTTGGAACTTGATT
This sequence comes from Somniosus microcephalus, assembly GCF_052327205.1. Lineage (NCBI taxonomy): Eukaryota > Metazoa > Chordata > Chondrichthyes > Squaliformes > Somniosidae > Somniosus > Somniosus microcephalus. The sequence continues at coordinate 67,518,956 of NC_141005.1, read as the reverse complement.
GATTGCCCTAAAGGGTTGGATAGAAATATCAGAGCTTTTCCTAAATTGGTCTCGGATATTACTTTGTATCTCCCAGGGGGAGGTGGGTTGATGGCATGCACCATGTCTATATGGGGCAGGTTTTGATGGGCAAGATGGCTTTCTCCAGTTATTCTTTTCGTACATTTATATATAGCAGGGGTTAGAAGCAGAGTGAAGTTCCCTCTGCACCATCTCATCAATCACTTCCAAATCAAGCAGAGCATTACGTAGATGCAAATTCTACCCAACTACTGCAATGTATCTTAATCCTAACCAGCAGAGCTCTCTGACTACATCAGTGTGACATTCTGTACCGTGTAACTAAAAGCACTGCAGACTCTCTCAGCACATTTCTGTATCACTTTCAACACTAACAACCTTTAACACCACAAATTTCAGTTGAAGAATTTTTTCATTCCATACACTCCCTGATAGTTTAAAATTTATATTTAATAGCAGGTGAAATTGTCACACTAGTGATATTCAAACAACTGTTTACATTTTAAGTAAAATACCATCTGAAGTGCACTTTTATAATTATGAACACATCTTAATTACATACTAGTTTATGTCTAGTGGTGGGACCTTGATACTTGGTTGGCTGAGAGGGAGGAGAGATTCAGACAGCGGGAGCACAAAGGCTGATAGGGTTAGGATGACCAGGAAGTCTAAAACGCAAAGGACAAATAAAATAGCGGAAAATGCTTAAAAACTGTTAAAATTGAACGCTAAAAATAAATGAAGTAAATCAGAAAAAAATTGGGAAGTTGGATTAAAAAAGGGAAGTATGGGCGGAGAAAAAATGACTGTCGAGTGTTGTAGTGAAATTGATTGTTGAGGTGTGATTGGTTCATGCAAACCATGTGATCATGTAGCCACCACAGACCAATCAGCAACATTGGAATGCCTAGAATCAACAATATCTTTCTTCCAGATAAACAGCTGCGAACCTTTTAATTTTGACTGCCAATGTTTAGATTAACATACTTTTGTAACATACAAAATATTGTTTTGTATTAAGTTTTTTTTTTAAACAATCATTTTTAACATCACATAATTAAGAAGTTGCCAAAACAAACAAATGGACAGGCATCTTTCACATTCTGAATTGGTTTGCAAAATTGGTAAAGTGGGAATGGAATTTTTTTTCCCTTTTAAAAAAAAACTAGTTAGGATGTGGGTGATGCTGGCAAGGCGCCATTTAAAGATTTTACTCCTAGCAACACCATCTGGCACTTCCAACTCAAGTATAACCTAGGCTAGAGACAGATAATTCTCCATCTGCTCTGCACCAGCATGCCTGAACTCCAAATGCATTGGTGTGAATGTTACCATTCCCAGTGCCAGCTACCCGAATGGTCTCTGAGCAAGAATGCTAAATTATGACTAGTTTTATACTGTGGACTTGTGTTCACTAAGGATTGGATGTGTTCAAAAGTTGCCTCAGGGTAGGGCACTTACTGCTGTCAGAGGCAGAAAAAAGACTTTTCACCACGTCAATCAAACCCCAAAGGTAAAAGGTCGGTGTGTTGATTCCAGGCTAGATAGCACTAACACAAAAGCTTGCTATTTCATAAAGGTTTCTTTCTCTTTTGTACTTAATTACTCCAAAGATATGCCATTCATAAAACAGAAGACAGATGTTGCTATACTCTGTACGATGTTAGTTTTCAAGATCTTCAAACAAAAGCCTGACCCAAATCCTCAAAAGTTTGAGGTGTTTTTGCAGAGTTGCACTCTATTATACCAATCTTGTGAATTTGTAGTGTTATAAATCTCATCATCAAGAAACTACTCATGAAATAACGCTGGACGGCCAGCTGGTGGCGCCGTCCAAGGAATATAAATACTCAGGCGTGGGCCCCAGCTTTCCAGGGACATTTTGTAAGACAGGAACTAGTGAAGTACAACTAGACCTCCATGTTCTGAAACAAGTTGATTAAAACCTTGCTTTATGCTCAAACCAAGTGCGTAGGGAGTTTTATTATGTCATACAGTACACACAATCTCATACCTATCCCTACATTGCAGGGAACCCTATCTCACTGGGGGAATGCCAGCCAACAGCACTGCACTATCACGAGGGAACAGTAAGCAGCAAACTAGTAAATAGGAAGGAATTCAAGAGATGGTAAAGGTTGGGAACAGGAAGTTTAAGGAAACATAAAGGTGGCTCACAGTGAAATAAAGCAATCTTTTAAAAATCACTGGCCTGGGTTGTACGCCACCATGTCAGACAGAGCGAGGCTAGAACGTAAAAGCCTCTCCACGCAGAAATTCATGGTCTGTGAATTTTCATTTTAAAGCTTTGAATTCAAATCTATATATTTTAATTAGGACTATAGGATAACAAGTAAATAAATTATGTATTTAAAAATTATATCAAAAACTATCTGTGTTTAAAAAACCATCAGGATAATTTTACCACTTTTGAGCTAGGGAAATTATTTTTTTTAATAGTATTTAGAAGAGTTGACAGAATAATATTGTTTGTACTTTTGCAATAACTATGAGAACTTGAATGAACCCTAATGTAAGATGGGCACGAGAGTAAGTTGTGAGAGTTGAACACCTGGCGTGAGCACTACTCATAAAATGCTTTCAGCAAGGCAGACTTAAAAAAAGAACTATCTGCCAAATTTTAAAAGATGGTCTGTTTTTGTCTTTTTCTCTCATTGACTTAAATGAAACCTACAATATAAAGACTGGTTTAAACTGGTTGGTTCATGAAACTATTTAAATATTTTTTTTTTTTTAATTGGGGCACTGACCACTGTTCTTGCAATACAGTGAGCGATATTTTACAAGAGGCATTTCAAACACATCTCACACTGAGCAGGTTACACGTCAACAAGAGCAATAGACCCACCATGAAGTTCCGGATGGATCTGTGAAAGATTGTTCCATCGTAATATCCCTTTTTGCACAGTTTGATGAAATTTTCACATGCCTTTGGAGTCTATAAAATTCAGAGAAAAGAAACAACTTTATTTTCTCGTATGTAATCAGAAACCCCTCAATCTTGCCAGTATCTGCAGTATTTTGCTCGTTATCAGTATTTAGGACACGTGGAAGTTTGAGTAAACCAGGAGTATAATTATAGATTCTTTTATGCCAATCGGCCTTGGTGTAGGAGGTGCTGATCTGCAGAAACCACTTCCTGTTATGAAGTAACCTTGTTTAGTACAAAATACCATCAACACAAACAAGGTCATCACCACATTTGTTGGAATCAGAGATTTGAACTTTGTAATTGCACTTACCAGAAATCCAGACTGTACTTCAAACCCCTGTATATGTAATTTCCTACAGTTATTGTTCCCACTTTAGCTTAAAAAATTGCTTAAAATAGCATCAATGCATTAGTCACTTCTTTATACCCAAATGACAAACATAGTGGCGGCATACAACTTATACGCTGGAGTTTGAGTCCCCAACATTAACCTTCTGCACCTCAAAGTGGTCAGGTAGTCAGCGTAAGGGGAATAAACTTAAGTAACTAAGGGATTATCAGCTCCAACAGTATTTTAAACCTCCACAGGTAAATTACCCAATGGCATTCATATGTTCACATGCCAAAACAAGCGGAGTGCTTTTCTACAGCTTGGCGCCATGCACTTACTCCTCATGGTCTCCCTCTGTAGGCTGCAGGCTAGCCACTGGCTGCGCTGTCTTAGCTACGTAACAATGTATGGAGGAGGGGACAAGTGTGAAAAACATATTGAAACAGCATCAAAAAAGATAACAATCGATATTGTCCCCTTTGTAAAATGTGGGCCTGGGTTGATTCTAGGTGGTGTCACGGAAGTTGTGCGAGTGAGAGTTCTGGCTATCGCAGAATAGCTCACTAATATGCTGATAGTAGCATTAGTTAGAAGTCAATGCAAGACAATAATGTATTGGCTTACAATTTGCTTTGTTGCATTTTTACCAGAAATAAAAATTCTTCACTAGATATAAACAGTTAACCAAAGAGGTATCCATATTCTTGAGAGGTGAGGAACATAGGAACAGGAGTAGCCCATTCAGCACACCCCCAAGTCTGTTCTGCCATTCAATTAGATTGTGGCTGATCTGTATCTTAACTATCTATCCGCTCTGAAGAAATGCTTCCTGACATCACCCCTGAACAGCCTAGCTCTAATTTTAAGGTTATGTCCCCTTGTTGAATTCATCCCGAACCACCTACTTTGTACAATACATTCAAGTTCCTCACTCTTTGCCCATCTGTAACAAAGTGACCAACAGTGCACAAGAAAGAGTTTATGTTGCAAATTTTGCCAGAGACAGAGGTCTGCCTAAATCATGAAAATGTTCAGGAGGCATCAATTTACAGTAAAACAATGGGCTGGATTTTCATTGAGGCGGCGTGTAGGAGGTGGGACTACAACTTTCGGGGTTGTAGTCCCGCCTCCATCGAGTTCTAGCCAATCCACGTGATTTGGACTTGATTGACCTTGTTGAGCCCGCCCAGCAGGCTCAGCAGGCCAATTAAGGGCCACCCGGCAACAGGTGGCATCACAGATTGATATTTCATCTGTCAAGACCTTTTGACAGATGAAATATCAGTGTTTCACAGCTGTTTGAAGCTGTCAAACACTGACAATCTGCACTCCAGGTTAATTCCTTCCTCTCAGGATGAAGTAGAGATCTCCCCGGAACAGAAAGCAGAATGCTGGAACTTTTGACAGCTGGTGGCCATTCTGCTTTCTGTGCCGGTGAGATGAGGGACTGCCGAGACCTGAAGGAAGGAAGGCTGTAAAGGTAAAGGCCTCCTTTGAAACTGGCATGGAGGCGGGTTGGGTTCGTGCCCCCCGATTTCGGGATTTTAACCCCCCACACGCCTCCAATCCCGCCTCCACGGCCCAATGAAAATCCTGCCCAATGTGTTTTGACACAAGAACATTATTGAAAGGAAATATAAGCTGATAAATGATCTTTGATGCATTATAATACACTAATAATTTTGCAATTCTGTACCCTCCACTACACAGCAAAGTAGGTTTGTAGTAAATGCTGGAAATACTCAACAGGTCAGGCAGCATCTGTGGAGAGAGAAACAGAGTTAACGTTTCAGGTCGAATGCTGAGTTTTTCCAGCAGTTTCTGTTTTTATTTTAGATTTCCAGCATCCGTAGTATATTGCTTTTGTGTTAGAGTAAGTTTGTAGGTATGGTTCAACCTTTTCTAAATAGTGGGAAGATTCAGAGAGGAATAATCGGGACTTTTCCAAGTTTTACATCATTGAGCTATTAGAGCAGCTTAGAGAGCTAAGTCTGATCTTGCTCGGAAAAAGGATTAAGGCAGAAACATGATACGTACAAGTTAAAATCATGATGGAGTGAGCATCGAGAGCCAACGTGTATCCAGCGAAGGAGCAGGATTTATAGCAAAGCTATCCAGGAGCAGAGTGGAATCGGTGATAGGATTATATAGGATTACATAGGATATATGGCACAGAAACAGGTCATTAAGCCCAACCAGTCCATGCCGGCGTTTATGTTCCACTCGAGCCTCCTCCCGTCTTTCCTCATCTAAATCTATCAGCATAACCCTCTATTCCCTTCTCCCTCATATGCTTGTCCAGCCTCCCCTTAAATGCATCTATACTATTCGCCTCAACTTCAACTTCAACCCTGTGGTAGCGAGTTCCACATTCTCACCACTCTTTGGGTAAAGAAGTTTCTTCTGAATTCCCTATTGGATTTCTTGGTGACTATCTTATGGTGATGGCCTCTAGTTATGCTCTTCCCCACAAGTGGAAACATTCTCTCTGTATCCACTGTATCAAATTTTTTCATAATTTTAAAGACCTCTATTAGGTCACCCCTCAGCCTTCTTTTTTTCGAGAGAAAAGAGGCCCAGCCTGTTCATCCTTTCCTGATATGTATACCCGCACATTTCTGGTATCATCCTTCTCTGCACACTCTCCAGTGTCTCTATATCCTTTTTATAATATGGCGACCAGAACTGCACACAGTACTCTCAGTGTGGTCTAACCAAGGTTCTATACAGGTTTAGCATAACTTCCATACTTTTCATTTCTATCCCTCGAGAAATAAACCCTGGTGCTTGGTTTGCTTTTTTTTATGGCCTTGCTAACCTGTGGTGCAACTTTGAGTGATTTGTGTATTTGTACTCCGAGATCCCTTTGTTCCTCTACCCCACCCAGACTCGCACCCTCCAAGTGATCAGTGACCTCCCTACTCTTCCTACCAAAATGTAATACCTCACATTTATCTGCATTGAACTTCATTTGCCAATTATTTTCCCATTCTACAAGTTTATTAATGTCCTCCTGTAATTTGTTGCAGTCCTCCTCAGTATTGTAAGAAGTCACACAACACCAGGTTATAGTCCAACAGCTTTATTTGAAATCACAAGCTTTCGGAGCGCTGCTCCTTCTTCAGGTGAAGTGGAGAAATGCATAAAGACACAGCTTATATAGTCAGAGAATCATGTCAGATGTTTACAGGTAACCTTTCCAACTGCCATTTATCACACCTCGGCAGAGAGATAATCACAGCAGTCAAAGGTGTGAATGGTGTCCAAACAGGTCAGTCAGGGAAACATTACATCAAAGAGCAATGAGGTGGGGTCACAAGGGGTCAAATATTGCAGATGCTGGGGTCTGTATGAAAAACAAAAAAAGACAAAAAACATTTTTTTTGGCTGGAAATCACAGCAGGTCCGGCCGCATCTGTGTAGAGAGAACAAGCCAATGTCGACTCGAGTCTGGATGACCCTGCATCAGGTGGGGTTACATGTAGCGTGACATGAACCCAAGATCTCGGTTGAGGCCGTCCTCATGGGTGCGGAACTTGGCTATCAGTTTCTGCTCGACGATTTTGCGTTGTCGTGTGTCTCGAAGGCTACCTTGGAGAATGCTTACCCGAAGATCGGAGGCTGAATGTCCTTGACTGCTGAAGTGTTCCTCGACTGGGAGGGAACACTCCTGCCTGGTGATTGTTGCGTGGTGTCCGTTCATCCGTTGTCGCAGTGTCTGCATGGTCTCGCCGATGTACCATGCTCCGGGGCATCCTTTCCTGCAACGTACGAGGTAGACAACGTTGGCCGAGTCACATGAGTATGTACCATGTACCTGGTGGGTGGTGTCCTCACGTGTGATGATGGTATCTGTGTTGATGATCAGGCATGTCTTGCAGTGGTTGCTGTGGCAGGGTTGTGTGGTGTCGTGGTCGCTGTTCTCCTGAAAGCTGGGTAATTTGCTGCGAACGATGGTCTGTTTGAGGTTAGGCGGCTGTTTGAAAGCGAGTAGTGGAGGCGTGGGGATGGCCTTAGCGAGGTGTTCGTCGTCATCGATGACATGTTGAAGGCTGCGAAGAACATGGCGTAGTTTCTCCGCTCCGGGGAAGTACTGGACGACGAAGGGTACTCTGTTGGTTGTGTCCCGTGTTTGTCTTCTGAGGAGGTCTATGCGATTTTTCGCTGTGGTCCGTCGGAACAGTCGATCGACGAGTCGAGTGTCATATCCCGTTCTTACAAGGGCGTCTTTCAGTGTCTGTAGGTGTCCATCGCATTCCTCCTCGTCTGAGCAGATCCTGTGTATTCGCAGGGCTTGTCCATAGGGGATGGCTTCTTTAACGTGGTTAGGGTGGAAGCTGGAGAAGTGAAGCATCGTGAGGTTGTCCGTGGGCTTGCGGTAGAGTGAAGTGCTGAGGTGTCCGTCTTTGATGGAGATTCGTGTGTCCAGGAATGAGACTGATTCTGAGGAGTAGTCCATGGTGAGTTTGATGGTGGGATGGAACTTGTTGATGTTATCGTGTAGTCTTTTCAGTGATTCTTCGCCGTGGGTCCATAGGAAGAAAATGTCGTCGATGTATCTGGTGTATAGCGTTGGTTGGAGATCCTGTGCAGCGAAGAAGTCTTGCTCGAACTTGTGCATGAAGATGTTTGCGTATTGGGGTGCGAATTTGGTCCCCATGGCTGTTCCGTGTGTTTGGGTAAAGAACTGGTTGTCGAAGGTGAAGACATTGTGGTCAAGGATGAAGCGGATGAGTTGTAGGATGGCGTCTGGAGATTGGCTGTTGTTGGTGTTGAGTACTGAGGCTGTCGCAGCGATGCCGTCATCGTGGGGGATACTGGTGTAGAGTGCCGAGACGTCCATCGTGGCGAGGAGTGTTCCTGGTTCAACTGGTCCGTGGGTACTCCTCAGTATTGACTATCCCCCCCAATTTGGTGTCATCCACAAATTTAGAAATTTGTGTTTTTGATTTCAAAGTCTAAATTGTTAATGTAAATTGTGAACAGCAGTGGTCCCAGCACCGATCCCTGTGGAGCACCACTACCCACCTTCTGCCACTGTGAATAGCTACCCTTTACTCCTACTCTCTGCTTTCTGTCTCGAAGCCAGCTAGCAATCCATTCTGCTACATGTCCCAAGTCCACATTCTCTGACCTTATTCATTACTCTATTATGGGGTACCTTATCAAAGGCCTTTTGAAAATCTAGATAAATTACATCTACTGCATTACCACTTACTGCATATAGCGTCCTCCTCATTCTTCGGAAGTTAGTTTCCATATGTACAAATAGGAATCATTATCCCACAGGCAATAACAAACTCAACAGCGACAATGTACCATTAAGTAAATTCATACCCTGAGTGTCAGGTGATCTTTTCCCATTTTGCTGCATCACAGCCTCAATCTGAGACCATCCTGCAGTTCTCTGCCTTGGTAAGACAGCAATGTGATTTAAGGCAACTGCAAGAGCGCTGAAACATTACAGTAATAACACTTGTACAAAAAATTACTTTGTAAAACATGGCTCCAAGCCAATGCAGATCAGACAGAGAGCAAGAGGGGTTGGTCTGGCCAGGAAAGAGGGTTGTTAGGTGGAAGTTGAACCTCTTTCCAACACTCTACCTACAAGAAATAATCGACCATTATCCGTTGTTCATTTAACTTCCACACACAAATGGAAAGTACACCAAATTTTTACTGAGCTTCTGCCAAGCCAACTTGGAGCACTATATTGCCAAAGGGGTTGTGGTCAAGACAATACCTAGTACAAGCATACAGACAGCTCCAGGTCATGGTCCTGATGGTAAATCTTTACACATTGTACAAGTAAATGGCACTCTGTACAGAGTGGATTGTAACCTTTTTTCGTGTTTCTTGCCCTGTCAAAAATTACACATCACTGTGCAGGGCCAACACGACTGTATCGAGTTTTCAACCCAAGGTGGTCCAGCAAGTCAGTCTCACGGAAAACTCTCCATTGAGGTGCTAATGCCCTTGAGTGTATCAATTAACATGTAGCTTGCAAAACTTATTGTTGTTAAAAGCCAAAAATTTCATAATTCATTGCCACGAGTCTGTTGTCCTCAGTGCAAAAATGATAAAGGATCTCCCTTTCCCAAGGCCTACAATAAGCTACCTAAATTTATAGATTTACGCTTTCATATGTTCCCTCGCCAATAGCCCATTTTTGTACTGCAAGAGTCATTTCCTGCTCTGCTATTGTTGTACCAAATTTATACTGCAGAATGGATTTAGTAACAACTGTGCAAGTCAACGGGTGTGCAATAGCTCACAGTTGCAACTTCATCAAAACTAGCTGCAAAACTTCCCGCTATTGGGGAAGGATGCTATGGGTCAGTACTTTTAAAAAGCACTATGGACTCAGCTTACCTCGGGTCAAAATAAAATGCCAGTCCCAGTGACAAACGTCGCCAGTGGCAGCAATTTACCTTTGGCTGGGAACAAATCACCATTTTAGTGCCTGCAATGATGCTCCCTCCACAATGATTACACCACCAGAGTGTGCCTGATTTTGAAGGCAATCCTGTAAGGCTAAACTGCATATTAAATTGATAGCAAAATACTGCAGATGCTGGAAATCCGAAATAACAACAGAAAAAGGGTTAGACCCGAAACGTCGACTCTAATTTCTCTCCACGGATGTTGCCTGGCCTGCTGAGTTTTTCCAGCATTTTCTGTTGCTATTTTGCATATTAAATTGCCCTGGTACTGGAAATATAAACCTAAATACGTTAGCTTCATCTGCATTCCCCAAAGTGTACAACTGGAGGAATATGGACGTTAACTGTGGCAAATGAGCCATTGACTGACCACAAATGCATGGATTCCAATGACTGATGAGCAGGATCCAGTTTGACGAATGAGCTGCTGGCAACCCTTGTATTTCTTTATAGGTGTAACTGACTGCTGTAAAAGATTTGATGCAGACTGCATCGAGTGGGAGGAGCAAGGTCATCAATTGCAGCACTCTTCAAACTGTAAAGTTGGGTTTCTATTTGTATTTTGAAGAATGCCTTTTAAAGGCTCTTGATTTGTGTTGACTTCACTTGGAATCCCTCACTATCACAAGCAGATAGCACAAAGCTAGCCAATTAATAGAACTGTTGAGTACACCAGAACCAGCGGAGCAGTCGATGGATCTATCCTGTTCTTTTGTGGATTAATTTGTTTGTGTGGTTAGAATGTGTACAGGATATGCAATTTTTTTGTAATCTGAGTGACTACGCTTCAAAAAATACTTTATTGGCTGTAAAGCACTTTGGAATGTCCGGTGGTCGTGAAAGGCGCGATATAAAGGCAAGTCTTTCTTTTCTTTTTTGAATAAAGTTGTCTTCCACTTAACTTCAAATTCCCTGGTAGGGGTCTGCATTTCTCTTGCAGAATTTCCTCATGACATACTCATGCATTTGTAGCAGAGTAATTGTCCTAATCCTCTTTAGCAAGATGCATTCCAATTACTTTTGAAGCACAGATACTCTTAAGAACATAGGAATTGCTAGACGAAAAAAGACCACGGTCCATCTAGTTCGCCTTCTGCCATCCCGTTCATCACATGATACAATAATGGCGCTGTTTACTAATCATGGGAATAAATCTCTATCAATTAGTCTACAATAGACTCAGGCATGAAGCGAGGAAAATCCCCAGTGGTGGAGCGCTTCGGAAACCATAGGTCCAAAGTCTCCTGTTCCTCCCAAGCATGCTACATTTACCATGGTGTGGAGATGCCGGAGTTGGACTGGGGTGGACAAATGTAAGAAGTCACACAACACCAGGTTATAGTCCAACAGCTTTATTTGAAATCACAAGCTTTCGGAACGCTGCTCCTTCGTCAGCTGACGAAGGAGCAGCGCTCCGAAAGCTTGTGATTTCAAATAAAGCTGTTGGACTATAACCTGGTGTTGTGTGACTTCTTACATTTACTATGTCATGTCTCAAATTACTCATATACTGTATCCCAAAATATTATCTGAAAGAAATCTATCTCTTGTTTTCCTTCTGTGCTCAACAACTTATTTTCTACTGCTGTTGATCAAACAAATGTAGAGATACGCACTTATGGTTTTGTTAACTGACTCATTCACTGAACAGTGCGGTACATTAATGCACCAAAGCACTGTCCCACACAATGACTGGACACCTGTTCACCCCACCGGTCCTCACCAGGTGAGTTCCTGATCCTGGCTGCACCTTCATGGTATGTGGGAAGAGCAAAAAGGTGTTGCAATTTACAATAAAAGCTCATTTCAAACAAATATTACCCCCTGTATTGGCTACTCACTTAATGTACTGCCAGTTCTTTAACTTCAGAACACACAGGATGAGATATCAGAGAATAACAGTGCCTTTAATGTAGAAAAATGTCCAAATGTTAATCCAATCTTGCTGATTCTAGAGTGGTGAAGTAAAGGATGTCTTCATTTCTTCAGTCAGAAAAACCTTCTAAAATAGTTAGCTCAGTGACTGCCAGTAACAAATGCAATCTATCCCACCCAAGAGAATTTAAGACATTGGTAACCTTCCTTAACAGGAAGTATGACTTCATTCTTCTTTATTTCTACAACAACTACTAGAGCAATACATTGCTAAGACTACTTCATCACCTTAGTTTCCTCATTGTGTTACTCTACATAAACCAATGGATTATTATCCACTCCTTAGCAGAACTACTTACAGTGAGTTTTCTCAAGGCGCATTCTAGTCATGCAAGTAAAACTGATAATGGGAAAAAAGAACAAAGGATCAGTTCAAGGTAGGATTTGTGTAGGTAGAAAAGGAGAGAACCATGTGATTGAATGACATGATGAGGAACAGCATCTGTGCAATTTCCCCCTTTAGATAACCAAGCTCAATTGACTAGTGTTTGAATGAGAATAGCCATTGTACTTGTAAGTACACTTAATTTCCACTTGTCAATGCACTCCAGGGATCCAGTGTGACTTCTTTGTCCTATAGCTTCCACCACTAATTTCTTAATGACCCAAAGCAATATTACAGCCTCACAAGAGTTGCTAACTATTAAATACCTGGGTCAGGACAAGATAAAGTGAAAAAAGACAAAGAAAATGGTGGGGAAAAAAACAGAAATTGCTGACAATACTCAGCAGGTTCAGATGAAAGGTCATCGACCTAAAACATTAACTCTATTTCTCTCTCCACAGATGCTGCCTGACCTGCTGAGCATTGCCAGCATTTTCTGTTTTTATTTCAGATTTCCAGCATCCGCAGTATTTTGCTTTTGTATTGCGACATCAGTAGCAGGTAAAATGCTAGAATCTATTATTAAGGACGTGGTAACAGGGCACTTAAAAAAATAATAATAGGATTGAGCAGAGTCAAAATGGATTTATGAAAGGGAAATTGTGTTTGACAAATCTGTTAGGTTTTTGGAGGTTGTAACTAGCAGAATAGATAAGGGGGAACCAGTGGATGTGGTGTCTTTGGATTTTCTGAAGGCATTCGCTAAGGTGCCACACAAGAGGTTATTAAACAAAATTAGGGCTCATGGGATTGGGGGTAATATACTAGCATGGATTGAGGATTGGTTAATGGACAGAAAACAGAGAGTAGGAATAAACGGGTCATTTTCGGGTTGGCAGGCTGTAACTAGTGGGGTCCCGCAAGGATCAGTGCTTGGGCCTCAGCTATTCACAATCTACATCAATGATTTGGATGAGGGGACCAAATGTAATATATCCAAATTTGCTGATGATACAAAGCTGGGTGGGAATGTAAGTTGTGAGAAGGATGCAAGGAGGCTTCAAGGGGATATAGACAGACTAAGTGAGTGGGCAAGAACATGGCAAATGGAATATAATGTGGAGAAATGTGAAGTTATCCACTTTGGTAGGAAAAATAGAAAAGCAGAGTATTTTTTAAATGGTGAGAGATTGGGAAATGTTGGTGTTCAGAGGGACCTGGGTGTCCTTGTACATGAATCACTGAAAGTTAACATGCAGGCACAGCGAGCAATTAGGAAAGCAAATGGTTGTTGGCCTATATTACAGTACAAGAGGATTTGAGTATAATAGTAAAGACGTCTTACTGCAATTATTTAGGGCCCTGATGAGAGCACACCTGGAGTATTGTGTACAGTTTTGGTCTCCTTACCTAAGGAAGGATATACTTGCCATAGAGGGAGTGCAACGAAGGTTCACCAGACTGGTTCCTGGGATGGGGGGAATTGTCGTATGAGGAGAGATTGAGTAGACTAGGTCTATATTTTCTAGAGTTTAGAAGAATGAGAGGTGATCTCATTGAAACATACAAAATTCTTACAGGGCTTGACAGGGTAGATGCAGGGAGGATGTTTCCCCTGGCTGGGGAGTCTAGAACCAGGGGTCACAGTCTCAGAATAAGGGGTCAGCCATTTAGGACTGAGAATAGGAGAAATTTCTTCAAAAATAAGAAAGGCTTGCATTTATATAGCGCCTTTCACGACCACCGGATGTCTCAAAGCGCTTTAAAGCCAATTAAGTACTTTTGAAGTGCAGCCACTGTTGTAATGTCCGAAATGCGGCAGCCAATTCGTGCACAGCAAGGTCGCACAAATAGCAATGTGATAATGACCAGATAATCTGGGTTTTTTTGTTTTGTTGGTTGAGGGATAAATATTGGCCAGGACACCGGGGATAACTCCCCTGCTCTTCTTCGAAATAGTACCATGGGATCTTTTACGTCCACCTGAGAGAGCAGACGGGGCCTCGGTTTAACGTCTCATCCAAAAGACAGCATTTCCGAACAGTGCAGCACACCCTCAGCACTACACTGGGAGTGCCAGCCTAGCTTTATGTGCTCAAGTCCTTGAAGTGGGACTTGAACCCACAACCTTCTGACTCAGAAGCGAGTGTGCTACCAACTGAGCCACAGCTGACACTCAGAGGGTGGTGAATCTTTGGAATTCTCTACCCCAGAGGGTTATGGAGGCTCAGTTGTTGAGTATATTCAAGACGGAGATCGATAGATTTTTGAATATTATTAGAATCAAGGGATATGGGAATCAGGAAAGTGGAGATGAGGTAGAAGATCAGCCATGATCTTATTGAATGGCGGAGCAGGCTCGAAGGGCTAAATGGCCGACTCCTGCTCCTATTTATTATGTTCTTAAAGAAAATTGTGGTGTAGTTTCAAAGCTGAAAATTAAGAAATTTGCCCTCTAACCTTTAGCTCATCTCGATTTAATTACCTGCTTTCCCTGCAGGCTTTTGTCTGTCTCTACTCACTTGCCTCTGTCTTAAGATGTCTTAATCTAAATGTACACTCTCGGGAGCTGCAAGCCTACATTTCGTTGTACTGCACTTGTGCACTAATAATGACAATAGAGTTGATTATGATTATGATTTTGCTTAGTATGGTAGAATACACTTCTAAACATTGAAGGATTGCTGTAGACGTTGAAAGAACTGGCATATGAAAATTCAATGTGTGAACTGTGTTGGTCTGTTCAAAATGAAATTGCACATGTGTGCATAGAAGAAGACAGAGATGATGATTATTCATTACAAATGATTACAGTACGTTAACGTGGGATTATCTGCAGCTCCTCAAACAAATCCATGTTTCATATGATGCATGACCAATAATGGAGATTGCTTCTTCACAGGATTTCTTGTATAGATTACGTACATTTCTGGCACAATTAGTTTTGGTTAAATAAATGTAGGTTCCATTTCTGGCATAAAATGTCACAGATGTTCAAGTAATAACAACCGAAGTGAAGAAAGAATGAACCTTCAATAAAGACAAAGAAAGTTAATATTTATGCTGTTAGCCCAAACTGATTATTTTTTTGGGGGGGGGGGGGGGTGGGGGGGTGCGGAGGCGGGGGCGAGGAAAGAGAGATTATACAAGGTGGCAAGATTAGGGTAGCACAGAATTTTCCGCTTTCCCCAATGGAAGCTCAGTTGATTTGAATGACTTGGCTTCATTTCTACTCACAAACTGAGAGTCAACCTTCCAATACGAGATAACTAATGACGAATGACTCATCAAAAAATTCCAAAATTTATACCTTTCACAACTTTAGAACTCCAAGTACTCCAAAGAGAGGGCAAGTCCTTTTAACTGAAGAGGAATGACAATTACATATCAGAACAATGCAATACTGCTCTTTGCCAAATCCTCACTCCCCTGGGGCTCCTTACACTGTTCTGTTGCTGTGCACTGGAAGGCTGACAGAACCTCTACAAGTAACACAAACCAGAGAGAAACAAGCTTTGGCACAGAGGGGAAAAGACTGTTGCTGTGACTTATTAGGCAAAACAATATTATTAGAACATGGAAGTGACTGCATTGGAAAATTCCACAAAAATAAAAACAGAGCCAAGAAACCAGGTAGTCACTGCTGTGGAAAAATATATAAGCCGTAATAGGATTATTACAGAAAACAGGTAGCCCTAACAGAATTATTGCTATAGGGAAATTGCACATCTTTAATCCATTATCAAGCATACACGCACAGGGTAGGAGTGATTCACTGGTTTATTTTTATCTGCATCAGAGAAATCCATGTTTCATATGACACGTGACCAATAATGGAGATTGCTTTTCATAACAGTCAAATCACCACTGCACTACTTTTAAAGACAGAATACATTTATATAGCGCTTTTCACGACCTCAGGAAGTTCCAAAGTGCTTCACAGCTACTGAAGTATTTTTGAAGTGTAGTCACTGTCATAATCATCGAGCCATACAGCACAGAAGGAAGCCATTCGGCACATCGTGCCTACTCTTTGAAAGCTATCCAATTAGACCCACTGCCCTGCTCTTTCCCCATAGCAAATGTTACCTCTTCAAGCAATGATCCAATTCCCTCATGAAAGTTACTTTTGCATTTGCACCTGCCACCATTTCAGACAGTGCATTCCAGATCATCATAACTCGCTCCGTAAATTTTTTTTCCTCATGTCGCCTCTGGTTCTTTTGCCAATTGCCTTAAATCCGTGTCCTCTGGTTACTAACCCTTCTGCCACTGGAAACAGTTACTCCTAATTTACTCAAGCAATATCCTTAAAGATTTTCAACACTTGTATCAATTCTCCCCTTAACCTTCTCTGCTCTAAGGGGAACAACCCCAGTTTCTCTGACATCGTGACCCCTCCAACTCCTTCAACCCGACGGCCCACCTGCTCTAACCCGGCGTGGTTTGGAGCCATCGGGAATCCCACATGACACCCCTCAAAATAGGGATTAGGCTAAAAACTGCCTGTTAACAGGCAGTTAATTGGCACTAATCCCTTCCCGCCTGGGGTTGGCGGGTCCCAGTGCAGGGCGGGTACCCGCCGCCTCTGAAACTTGCGTGGAGCGGGGTTTTGGGCAGGATGGTGTCGGGACCCCTGAATTCGGGATTTCCCCCGCCCCCCCCCCACACGCCTGAAACCCTGCCTGACGGCTCCAGGAAAATCGACCCCTATGCCTCTGTTTATAAAGTCAAGGATCTTATATGGCTTTTTAACAGCCTGATCAAATTGTCCTGCCAACTTGAAAGACTTGTGTATATACACCCCCAGGTCTCCGATCCTGCACCCCCTTTAAATTTATACCATTTAGTTCATATTGCCTCTCCTCAGTCTTCCTTCCAAAATGCATCAGTTCACATTTCTCTGCATTAAATTTCATCTGCCATGTGTCTGCCCATTTCACAAGTCTGTCTATGTCCTCCTGAAGTCTATTACTATCCTCCTCACTGTTTACTACATTTCTGAGTTCTGTGTCATTTGCAAACCTTGAAATCATGCTCTGTACACCCAAGTCCAGGTCATTAATATACATCAAAAAGAGTAGTCCCAATACTAATCCCTGGGGGACACCACTGCACACTTCCTCCAGTCTGAAAAACAACCGTTCACCACTACTCTCTGCTTTCTGTCCCTTAGCCAATTTCATATCCACAGCCACTGCCCCTTTAATCCCATGGGTTTAAATTTTGCCAACAAGTCTTTAGCAATGCTTTTTGAAAGTCCATATACACAACATCAACTGCACTTCCCTCATCCACCCTCTTTGTTACTTCATCCAAGAACTCAATCAAGTTAGTCAAACACAATTTGCCTTTAACAAATCTGTGCTGGCTTTCATTTATTAACTCATAATATTTTTCCAAGTGCTAATTAACTTTGTCATGGATTAATGTCTCTAAAAGTTTTCCCACCACCGACGTTGAGTTGATTGGGCTTTAATTGCTGGCTTTATCCCTCTCCCCTTTTTTGAACCGGGGTGTAACATTTGCAATCCTCCAGTCCTCTGGCACCATATCAAAGGAGGATTGGAAGATTGTGGCTAGAGCCTCCACAATTTCCACCCTTACTTCCCTCATGCATCCCATCTGAACTGGGCGACTTTTCTACTTTTGCCAACCTTTTAAGTACCTCCTCTTTCTCTATTTTTATCCTATCCACTTTCTCTACTACCTCTTCCTTTACTCAGACATTGGCAGCATCCTCCTCTTTAGTGAAAACAGATGCAAAGTACTAATTTAGTACCACAGGCATGCTCTCTGCCTCCATAAGAAGATCTTAATATAGGAAACGTGGCAGCCAATTTGCGCACAGCAATGTTCCCCAAACAGCAATAAAATAAATGATCAGAACATCAGTTTTAAGGTGTTGGTTAGGGAATAAATGTTGGCCAGGACACTGGGAGAACTCCCCCACTATTCTTCAAATAGTACCATGGGGTCTTTTAAGTCAAATCGGGAAGGCAGATGGGGCCTTGGTTTGACGTTCTCTCTGAAAGATGGCGCTTCCCACAGTGCAGCACTCCCACAGTACTGCACTGAGACAGAGGCCAGAATCTTAATCTGGAGGTGGGTCAGGAGTGGGGGTGGGGGGGCTAGAAAGGGGTCGGGAAACCTGCAAGAATGGGTTTCCCTTCCCGCAGGCCCTGCTAAATTTAATGGCAGGGCCTGATTAGCATTAGAAAGCGGTTTGCTGCCCACAGCCAGCCAGGTGAAGTGGCTGGCTGGCTGTGGGCGGATAGGTCTGCGGCACTAGGCCACAGAGAAGAAGTGGGGAAGGATCGGAGGGGGTGGCCAGATCGAGCCGCAGGACAATCGGGGGCCAGAGGCCGGGGACGGAGATCGGAGGCCTCGTGGGGGGGGGGGTTGTCCAATCGTGGGGGGGGTTGTCCAATCGCGGGGGGGGTGGGTGGGAAAGGGCAGGGATGCTGGATCCAGGAGGTAAGTGGAAAGGCACTTACCTCCTGGATCCAGCAGTCCTCACCTTCCTTTAGCTAGTGGGTTCCCTGAGGCCCAGGAAACCTGACCAGCCAGAGTTAAATTTGCAAGCCAGCCTCATAATATTTAAATGGGTGGCGGAATGGCTGCCCACCTCCGTTAAAAGCGCCGTTTGGAGGTGGGTTGGGATCGGGATTCCGTTTTTTAACTCTTTAACCTCCCACCAGACCCCAACCCATCCGTTTTCTGAGGTTAAAATTCCCTCCGGTGCCTGCCTAGATTATGTGCTCAAGTCTCCAGAGTGGAACACACAATCTTCTAACTCAGAGGCGAGTGTTATGACTGAGCCACGACTGACACCTTTCAGTACAGAAAGTCAGGGCAGTGGAAGAAGGAATTTTATTTCCATCGCTCCAATTTGTTTATCCTCCCCTTCTCCTTCTCTCTTGAATTCATGCTGGGGGTGGATTTCTGTGGATGGCCATGTAGATTGGAGCAGGAAGTTACAAAGGGACATAAACAGATTAAGTGAGTGAGCAAAATAGTGGTGGATAGAGTTGAATGTCGGGAATATTTTCTGCAATATTTGCTAAATGGCGAGAGACTAGGAGCTGTGGAGGAGCAAAGGGATTTGGGTGTCTATGTACACAAATCACTAAAAATGAGTGCTCAGGTACAAAAAGTAATCAAAAACGCTAATGGAATGTTGGGGCTAGAAAACAAAGGAAGGAAGTTATGCTTCAGTTCACAGAATCACAGAAATCACAGAAACCTCACAGTACAGATAGAGGCCATTTCGGCCCATCAAGCCTGCACCGACACATATCCCACCCTATCCCCGTAACCCCACGTATTTAATCCCCCTAACACTAAGGGTAAATTTTTATCATGGCCAATCAACCTAACCCCGCACATCTTTGGACTGTGGGAGGAGCCTCGGTCAGACTCCATCTGGAGTATTGTGTTCAGTTTTGCGCACCGCACCTCAGGAAAGATGTACTGTCGTTGGAGGGGGTACAGCGCAGATTCACCAGGGGCTTAAAAGGTTAAATTATGAGGACAGGTTGCATAAACTTGCTTGTATTCCCTTGAGTTTTAAAGGTTTGGAGTGATCTAACTGAGGTCTTTAAAATTATAAAGCTATTCGATAGGGTAGATACAGGGAAACTTTTTCCTCTTGAGAGAGAATCAAGGGGGCACAATCTTAAAATTACAGCTAGGCTAGTAGGAGTGAAATTAGGAAGCACGTCACACAAAAATCCCTCTAAAAAGCTCTGGATGCTGGGTCAATTGAAATTTTCAAGACTGAGATCAATAGATTTTTGTTCGGCAAAGGATATGGATTAATGGCAGGAAACTGGAGTTGATGCACAGGTCAGGCATGATCTGATTGAATGGTGGAACGGGCTCGAAGGGCTGAATGGCCTCCTCCTGTTCCTATGTTTAGGAGAAAAGATTAGAAAATTGAAAAGACCAAATAAGAAATGCTGACCACCGGAGTTATTTTGGGGGCTTTTTGCATCTCTATTGGTACATCTATCCTAGCACTCAGTTCACTGTGTAGGGAGGGGTACACAATGGTGTTTCAGTTGCCCATTGACTTTATCTTTTGGGTTAATGACAGGATCTTGGAAGTTCATTCAAACAGGTTCTCTAATCCCATTTCGAGGATTCCTTTTGTTTGCCAATTATTGTCTTCAATGAATTGTAATATTCAATATTTGGTTTGTCTGAGGAACTGATGTGGGCAACTCATCAGGAGCTGATGTAATGCAGGGAACTTGTTGGGAGATGGAAGTTTGCCAAGAAAAGTTATTCCTGATTAGTGGAAAACCTCAATTGTTTGGGCCTCTATTTTTCAGGAAAGTGAAAAACAATTTGAATCTGTGGAAGAGAGGCAATTGTTTTGTTCAATGAGGCGAGACAGAATGGTTCACAGCCATGGGCACCAGAATATTGAATATCCGTTTACAGTATATACTGATGTTTTAACTGAACTACCTCCCATTTTCTGCGAATACATCAAGGAAAGGGAGGAACCCAGCTACTTCTTCCTCCTTTGTGAGTGAGGGCCTGATGTTAATAGCTGCGTGGAAAATGTTCTAAAACAACACAATAAACGATCTCCTGTGGGTCGGCGACATACCACTGCCAGCTTTTAGGATTGATGGGGATGGATGGCTTCCCTAATGGTGTTTTCTAAGGGCTGGAGGTGCAGCTCTATCACAGCAGAGGAGACTAGAAGCTCCCATGACCAAACCGTTGTTTGTTCAGAAGGCTCATTAAAAGAATATGTAGCATCAGCATAAAAACACAAAGCTCGGTGAGATACCTGAATGACATAAACAACATTATGGAACAACGAAGACAGCAGCTGTTCCAGGCCGACTGCACGTCTGACAAATCCAGTCTTTACAGACCAAAGAACACGGTGAGGTTCATTAAGGAGGGCAAGTTGTCAGAATACTTTCTGCAATATTCATGAAGACAGGCGCGAGCTGTTCAAAAGAACCTTCAGAAAAGGCTAATTACTAACTCGAAGCTGAACACACTCATATACGCATGCCCCACCCCCCCAACACAAATACACAGCACAGACAGACATGGCAGAGACTGAGCTGTAATTAGTCATTAAAAATAATTAGGAACAGGCCGGACTAATCCAACACTGCATTGAATAAAAACACACTGAAGGGAAGGTTACATTCACAGCCTGATAATTCCATCTGAACTGTAAAGATTAGATTTACTTCATCACCATTACATTTATACATAAACTAGCTGGAGTGCCCGGCGGTGCTGAGGGTTTTTTGAAGGCATGTTGTTATGAAAAGTAGAAATAATTTTTATATATATATATATATAAATAAATAAATGAGTTTTTCTGTCTGTCTATCTGTGTGGGAAGGAGAGAGAGAGAGAGGGAAGAGGAGAGAGAGAGAGAGAGAGAGAGGGAGGGAAGGAGAGAGCGAAGGAGAGCGAGAGAGAGAGGGAAGGAGAGAGAGAGAGAGAGGGAAGGAGAGAGAGAGAGAGGGAAGGAGAGAGAGAGAGGGGGAAGGAGAGAGAGAGAGAGAGGGAAGGAGAGACAGAGAGAGAGAGGGAAGGAAAGAGAGGGATAGAGACAGAGAGGGGGAAGGAAGAGAGAGAGAGAGAGAGAGAGAGAGAGAGAGAGAGGGAAGGAGAGAGAGTGAGAGAGGAGAGAGTGAGGGAAGGAGATAGAGAAGAGAGGAAGACACCCCGGGGAAGGGGCTGGACTCAGAGCCCGGCGGGTGAAGAAGGGCGGCCGCCATTTTGTGAGGTCGGCGGGAAGTTTGAATTGCGGCGGCCGAAGGAAGGAAGGCGGCGAGCTCTCCCTCCCTCTCCCACCCCTTCACTCTTTCCCTCCCTCACCCTCTCTCTCTCCCCCTCTCTCCCTGCCCCCTCTCTCTCTCCCTCCCTCCCCGCTCCCGCTCTCTCTCCCTCCCTCCCCGCTCTCGCTCTCTCTCTCTCCCTCCCTGCTCTCTCTCTCTCCCTCCCTCCCCGCTCTCTCTCTCTCTCCCTCCCTCCCCGCTCTCTCCCTCTCCCTCCCTCCCCGCTCTCTCTCTCTCCCCGCTCTCTCTCCCTCCCTCCCCGCTCTCTCTCTCCCTCCCCGCTCTCTCTCTCCCTCCCCGCTCTCTCTCTCCCTCCCTCCCCGCTCTCTCTCTCTCTCCCTCCCTCCCCGCTCTCTCTCCCCGCTCTCTCTCTCTCCCTCCCTCCCCGCTCTCTCTCTCCCTCCCTCCCCGCTCTCTCTCTCCCTCCCTCCCCGCTCTCTCTCTCCCTCCCTCCCCGCTC